>NC_088409.1:10970319-11310319 GCF_034236695.1 Oncorhynchus nerka | reverse complement strand
CCGGAGATTTCTTCTACTCCCCTCATAAACCAGACATTCCAATCTGTCTAAAATATATCTTCTCCTCCACAAATGGTACATCAAGGACCATTCTTATCTGTCAGAAAAGATACCCCATCCTTCTCCCTTAAACCCCCCGCGAAGTACAGACAATTAATTCGTTTTGCTTACATTTTCAGTAACAGCTCAACCAAGAACCCATATATTTCATACCGTAACATAATAGTATTAGAATAATTGATTCTAATTGAAATGTATACATTATTAATCATTTCAACTATAATTTCCTCCAACAGTCTCTTTATATACCTTTTGATTCTCTGCACCCGATCTGCTGCTCCTCCCATTCCCTCAGAACAGAGAGGGTGATGACATATCTTACAACAGGAAATACTTTTCTTACAGTGCATATATGGGCCTCTGGTTATGACAGAGCCTGTTACTCTAGCAACAATGAGGAAATACTTTTCTTACAGTACGGATATGGGCCTCTGTTTATGACAGTGCCCTTACTCTATCAGCAATGAGTCTATCAGCTGTTCCCATTCAGAGGTGTCACTTGAGGCAGAGGGTGATTCTTCCTGACACCAGTCAGCTTGAGTTGGCTTGAGTCGTCTTCTGGTGGCTTTGCCCAATCCGGTATTTCAGTAGGCGAGGTCATCTCTGTCTCTACCCTTGGTGGGTAAAACAGGGGAAGAGGACCAGGAGGTAGATCCATTTGGCGTTTTACTACAACATGTTCCATTTGATACACAGATTGAAGACTCCACTGCTGTCATTTGGAGGAACGCGCACAATATCCCAACTGGTAAGGAAGTTAAATATACTTTTATGATCATGTCTTGACGAAGAAAATGTTTCTTTAGACTATTTTGTTTACGTAGTGACTACTGAGCTTTGATAGCGGACTGTTGCAGACGAATCTCGACATACAGTAGATTGACCGTTAAACCTGAAGAAGGTTTACTTAAACAGTGAATGATCTCTGGAAAATTAGAATTGGTTAGAATGCATTTACAATCTGAAATTCCTACTCTATTGTATTGTTCTACATTTTGAAACAATTGTGAAAACAGTTGACGATTATAGTGATATCCAAAGCGTTCTTCTTCGTTTATTGTTCCATAAACGTTATGTTGAATGCCATTGAAATAGAATGATTAGAATATATATATATATATATATATAATATAAATAGAATCATTCAAATGCTATGGTTGATTTATTCTCGTTCAGATCAACATGGAGAAGCCCTGCATACTGGCCACTACCTTCGGAGCACCTGGAGGCATCTACAAATGCTTTGCACCTGTTGTGGAGAAACACTTCACCATTATCCCATACGAGACATTCCTGCTAGACCAGAAGAACCTGTCAGAACAGGTCAAAGCAGTGTTTGTATGGGGCGTTGCCCTGAACGTTGACAGAGGTCTGATGCAGTCTCTGCCTAACCTCAAGGTGGTGGTTAACGGAGGGGTGGGAGTGAACCATCTGGACATACCCATGATCAACAGCTTTGGGGTGAAGGTGTGCAACACCCCTCATGTTGTTGACAACGCCACTGCCGACATCGGGATGGGTTTGATGCTGGCGTCTGCAAGGAAGATCGTCGAAGGTAGGCCTACTGTATGTTAGAATCTCAGAGTTAGTCGTTTCCCATACACAGATGAAGTCTAGTTCTGGATTAAGAAGAATGCTCAGGCCTCCCGGGTGGCGCAGTGGTTAAGGGCGCTGTACTGCAGCGCCAGCTGTGCCACCAGAGACCCTGGGTTCGCGCCCAGGCTCTGTCGTAACCGGCCGCGACCGGGAGGTCCGTAAAGGGGTAAAATAAAATAATTAAATGTTCAATGAAGAATCTCTATTGAAAGAGCTTTTTAATCCAGGACTAGTCTTAATCTGTTTCCGGGGGAACCCGCCCATAAAGTGACAGAATGAAACCCCTTCTATTGCTTATCATATTCCGACAGGTCACCATTACACCCTAACCCACAACAATGAGGACTTGCCAGAGAGCTCCATGGGTATGGACGTCAGCGGGGCCACCCTGGGCATCATCGGTATGGGGAGGATAGGATACAAGGTGGCCAGGAGGGCCCAGGCGTTTGATATGAAGATCCTCTATCATAACAGGAACCGCAGGTGGTAATAATACATTTGATTTGACATAGTTTCCAAACACACTCAAAGACACCTTACATCAAAAGTACATCAAATGCTGGTCAAATGAAATCAGAGGACGTTAATCAGACAGTAGTATGGCTGTGGTCTCAATCTAGACAGTAGTATGGCTGTGGTCTCAATCTAGACAGTAGTATGGCTGTGGTCTCAATCTAGACAGTAGTATGGCTGTGGTCTCAATCTAGACAGTAGTATGGCTGTGGTCTCAATCTAGACAGTAGTATGGCTGTGGTCTCAATCTAGACAGTAGAATGGCTGTGGTCTCAATCTAGACAGTAGTATGGCTGTGGTCTCAATCTAGACAGTAGTATGGCTGTGGTCTCAATCTAGACAGTAGAATGGCTGTGGTCTCAATCTAGACAGTAGTATGGCTGTGGTCTCAATCTAGACAGTAGTATGGCTGTGGTCTCAATGGCTGTGGTCTCAATCTAGACAGTAGAATGGCTGTGGTCTCAATCTAGACAGTAGTATGGCTGTGGTCTCAATCTAGACAGTAGTATGGCTGTGGTCTCAATCTAGACAGTAGTATGGCTGTGGTCTCAATCTAGACAGTATGGTATGGCTGTGGTCTCAATCTAGACAGTAGTATGGCTGTGGTCTCAGTCTAGACAGTAGTATGGCTGTGGTCTCAATCTAGACAGTAGAATGGCTGTGGTCTCAATCTAGACAGTAGTATGGCTGTGGTCTCAATCTAGACAGTAGTATGGCTGTGGTCTCAATCTAGACAGTAGTATGGCTGTGGTCTCAATCTAGACAGTAGTATGGCTGTGGTCTCAATCTAGACAGTAGTATGGCTGTGGTCTCAATCTAGACAGTAGAATGGCTGTGGTCTCAATCTAGACAGTAGTATGGCTGTGGTCTCAATCTAGACAGTAGTATGGCTGTGGTCTCAACCTAGACAGTAGTATGGCTGTGGTCTCAATCTAGACAGTAGAATGGCTGTGGTCTCAATCTAGACAGTAGTATGGCTGTGGTCTCAATCTAGACAGTAGAATGGCTGTGGTCTCAATCTAGACAGTAGTATGGCTGTGGTCTCAATCTAGACAGTAGTATGGCTGTGGTCTCAATCTAGACAGTAGTATGGCTGTGGTCTCAATCTAGACAGTAGTATGGCTGTGGTCTCAATCTAGACAGTAGTATGGCTGTGGTCTCAATCTAGACAGTAGAGTGGCTGTGGTCTCAATCTAGACAGTAGAATGGCTGTGGTCACAATCTAGACAGTAGTGTGTCTGTGGTCTCAATCTAGACAGTAGAATGGCTGTGGTCTCAATCTAGACAGTAGTATGGCTGTGGTCTCAATCTAGACAGTAGAATGGCTGTGGTCTCAATCTAGACAGTAGTATGGCTGTGGTCTCAATCTAGACAGTAGTATGGCTGTGGTCTCAATCTAGACAGTAGAATGGCTGTGGTCTCAATCTAGACAGTAGTATGGCTGTGGTCTCAATCTAGACAGTAGAATGGCTGTGGTCTCAATCTAGACAGTAGAATGGCTGTGGTCTCAATCTAGACAGTAGTATGGCTGTGGTCTAGACACTATGGCTGTGGTCTCAATCTAGACAGTAGTATGGCTGTGGTCTCAATCTAGACTAGTATGGCTGTGGTCTCAATCTAGACAGTAGTATGGCTGTGGTCTCAATCTAGACAGTAGTATGGCTGTGGTCTCAATCTAGACAGTAGTATGGCTGTGGTCTCAATCTAGACAGTAGAACGGCTGTGGTCTCAATCTAGACAGTAGTACGGCTGTGGTCTCAATCTAGACAGTATTACGGCTGTGGTCTCAATCTAGACAGTAGTACGGCTGTGGTCTCAATCTAGACAGTAGAATGGCTGTGGTCTCAATCTAGACAGTAGAATGGCTGTGGTCTCAATCTAGACAGTAGAATGGCTGTGGTCTCAATCTAGACAGTAGAATGGCTGTGGTCTCAATCTAGACAGTAGAATGGCTGTGGTCTCTAGACAGTAGAATGGCTGTGGTCTCAATCTAGACAGTAGAATGGCTGTGGTCTCAATCTAGACAGTAGTATGGCTGTGGTCTCAATCTAGACAGTATTACGGCTGTGGTCTCAATCTAGACAGTAGTACGGCTGTGGTCTCAATCTAGACAGTAGTGTGGCTGTGGTCTCAATCTAGACAGTAGTATGGCTGTGGTCTCAATCTAGACAGTAGTATGGCTGTGGTCTCAATCTAGACAGTAGTATGGCTGTGGTCTCAATCTAGACAGTGGTCTCAATCTAGACAGTAGTATGGCTGTGGTCTCAATCTAGACAGTAGTATGGCTGTGGTCTCAATCTAGACAGTAGTATGGCTGTGGTCTCAATCTAGACAGTAGTATGGCTGTGGTCTCAATCTAGACAGTAGTATGGCTGTGGTCTCAATCTAGACAGTAGTATGGCTGTGGTCTCAATCTAGACAGTAGTATGGCTGTGGTCTCAATCTAGACAGTAGTATGGCTGTGGTCTCAATCTAGACAGTATTATGGCTGTGGTCTCAATCTAGACAGTATAATGGCTGTGGTCTCAATCTAGACAGTAGTATGGCTGTGGTCTCAATCTAGACAGTAGTATGGCTGTGGTCTCAATCTAGACAGTAGTATGGCTGTGGTCTCAATCAATGGCTAGACAGTAGTATGGCTGTGGTCTCAATCTAGACAGTAGTATGGCTGTGGTCTCAATCTAGACAGTAGTATGGCTGTGGTCTCAATCTAGACAGTAGTATGGCTGTGGTCTAGTATGGCTGTGGTCTCAATCTAGACAGTAGTATGGCTGTGGTCTCAATCTAGACAGTAGTATGGCTGTGGTCTCAATCTAGACAGTAGTATGGCTGTGGTCTCAATCTAGACAGTAGAATGGCTGTGGTCTCAATCTAGACAGTAGTATGGCTGTGGTCTCAATCTAGACAGTAGTATGGCTGTGGTCTCAATCTAGACAGTAGTATGGCTGTGGTCTCAATCTAGACAGTAGTATGGCTGTGGTCTCAATCTAGACAGTAGTATGGCTGGTTAAGGTTTAGGTTTCGACATTGGTCTGCTGTGATTCTGAAAGCTACACATTCACCCTGTTCATTAATTTACTACTCATTTACTTATTCAAACTAAATTAGGATTTGAACTCTAAACTCACTGTAACACAGACTCAGTACCCAAACGGACTTCTGTCATCTTTAATTTCTTCTAAAGACAATGTGATTGTGGTTTCTTTACTTGTATTTTCTTTCTTTCCAGGAAAGAGGAAGAGAGAGCAGTGGGAGCGATGTACTGTGCCAACATGGAGGATCTGCTCCAGCAGTCCGACTTTGTGATGGTGGTGGTGAACCTGTCACCTGCCACCCAGAAACTGATCGGTGCCAAGGAACTAGCCATGATGAAACCTACCAGCACTCTCATCAACATCAGTAGAGGTATGACCAGACCATAGAGTTAAAATAAGTAGAATGGCTCTCCCCATTCAGGTCATTATGAGTGTCCCCGTAGCAGTAAGTCAGTGATTCTATATCTATGGACCTGACACACATAAGACTAAATCCTGACCTGAGATCTGTGGGTGGAAGAACTTACGACTTCCACGTAAATCATGCATTGATGTCAATTAGAGCATTGTACAAAATGTGAGCCACACACAAGGACCTAAAGTTAGATTCACCCTAAAGTTATTGTGATCAGACTCTTAACTCGCCATAACAAATGTAATAAACATTGGAGCATTTGTTTTCACAGGCCTCGTTGTAGACCAAGATGCGTTGGTGGAAGCCCTCCAGAAGAAAGTGATCCGAGCGCTGCTGCACTGAACCCCTACCAATGTTGACTGACTTATCCTGAACCCCTACCAATGTTAGACTGATACCATGAACCCCTACCAATGTTAGACTGATACCATGAACCCCTACCAATGTTAGACTGATACCATGAACCCCTACCAATGTTAGACTGATACCATGAACCCCTACCAATGTTAGACTGATACCATGAACCCCTACCAATGTTAGACTGATACCATGAACCCCTACCAATGTTAGACTGATACCATGAACCCCTACCAATGTTAGACTGATACCATGAACCCCTACCAATGTTAGACTGACCCCTACCAATGTTAGACTGAACCCCTACCAATGTTAGACTGATACCTAAACCCCTACCAATGTTAGACTGATACCCTAAACCCCTACCAATGTTAGACTGATACCCTGAACCCCTACCAATGTTAGACTGATACCCCTACCAATGTTAACTGATACCCTGAACCCTACCAATGTTAGACTGATACCCTAAACCCCTACCAATGTTAGACTGATACCTGAACCCCTACCAATGTTAGACTGATACCCTGAACCCCTACCAATGTTAGACTGATACCCTGAACCCCTACCAATGTTAGACTGATACCCTGAACCCCTACCAATGTTAGACTGATACCATGAACCCCTACCAATGTTAGACTGATACCATGAACCCCTACCAATGTTAGACTGATACCCTGAACCCCTACCAATGTTAGACTGATACCATGAACCCCTACCAATGTTAGACTGATACCATGAACCCCTACCAATGTTAGACTGATACCATGAACCCCTACCAATGTTAGACTGATACCATGAACCCCTACCAATGTTAGACTGATACCCTAAACCCCTACCAATGTTAGACTGATACCCTAAACCCCTACCAATGTTAGACTGATACCCTAAACCCCTACCAATGTTAGACTGATACCCTAAACCCCTACCAATGTTAGACTGATACCATGAACCCCTACCAATGTTAGACTGATACCCTGAACCCCTACCAATGTTAGACTGATACCATGAACCCCTACCAATGTTAGACTGATACCATGAACCCCTACCAATGTTAGACTGATACCCTGAACCCCTACCAATGTTAGACTGATACCATGAACCCCTACCAATGTTAACCCCTGAACCCCAATGTTAGACTGATACCCTGAACCCCTACCAATGTTAGACTGATACCTGAACCCCTACCAATGTTAGACTGATACCATGAACCCCTACCAATGTTAGACTGATACCATGAACCCCTACCAATGTTAGACTGATACCCCTACCAATGAACCCTACCAATGTTAGACTGATACCATGAACCCCTACCAATGTTAGACTGATACCTGAACCCCTACCAATGTTAGACTGATACCATGAACCCCTACCAATGTTGAACCCCTACCAAGACTGATACCCTGAACCCCTACCAATGTTAGACTGATACCTAAACCCCTACCAATGTTAGACTGATACCATGAACCCCTACCAATGTTAGACTGATACTGAACCCCTATGAACCCCTACCCCTACCAATGTTAGACTGATACCATGAACCCCTACCAATGTTAGACTGATACCCTGAACCCTACCAATGTTAGACTGATACCCTGAACCCCTACCAATGTTAGACTGATACCCTGAACCCCTACCAATGTTAGACTGATACCCTGAACCCCTACCCTGAACCTGATACCCTGAACCCCTACCAATGTTAGACTGATACCTGAACCCCTACCAATGTTAGACTGATACCCTGAACCCCTACCAATGTTAGACTGATACCCTGAACCCCTACCAATGTTAGACCCTAAACCCCTACCAATGTTAGACTGATATAAACCCCTACCAATGTTAGACTGATACCATGAACCCCTACCAATGTTAGACTGATACCATGAACCCCTACCAATGTTAGACTGATACCCTAAACCCCTACCAATGTTAGACTGATACCCTAAACCCCTACCAATGTTAGACTGATACCTAAACCCCTACCAAACTGATACCATGAACCCCTACCAATGTTAGACTGATACCTGAACCCCTACCAATGTTAGACTGATACCTGAACCCCTACCAATGTTAGACTGATACCAATGTTAGACTGAACCCCTACCAATGTTAGACTGATACCATGAACCCCTACCAATGTTAGACTGATACCATGAACCCCTACCAATGTTAGACTGATACCTGAACCCCTACCAATGTTAGACTGATACCCTGAACCCCTACCAATGTTAGACTGATACCCTAAACCCCTACCAATGTTAGACTGATACCCTGAACCCCTACCAATGTTAGACTGATACCCTAAACCCCTACCAATGTTAGACTGATACCCTGAACCCCTACCAATGTTAGACTGATACCATGAACCCCTACCAATGTTAGACTGATACCTGAACCCCTACCAATGTTGAACCCCTACCAATGTTAGACTGATACCATGAACCCCTACCAATGTTAGACTGATACCATGAACCCCTACCAATGTTAGACTGATACCATGAACCCCTACCAATGTTAGACTGATACCCTGAACCCCTACCAATGTTAGACTGATACCCTAAACCCCTACCAATGTTAGACTGATACCCTAAACCCCTACCAATGTTAGACTGATACCCTAAACCCCTACCAATGTTAGACTGATACCCTAAACCCCTACCAATGTTAGACTGATAAACCCCTACCAATAAACCCCTACCAATGTTAGACTGATACCCTAAACCCCTACCAATGTTAGACTGATACCCTAAACCCCTACCAATGTTAGACCCTGAACCCCTACCAATGTTAGACTGATACCCTGAACCCCTACCAATGTTAGACTGATACCCTGAACCCCTACCAATGTTAGACTGATACCATGAACCCCTACCAATGTTAGACTGATACATGATGAACCCCTACCAATGTTAGACTGATACCATGAACCCCTACCAATGTTAGACTGATACCCTGAACTACCAATGTTAGACTGATACCCTAAACCCCTACCAATGTTAGACTGATACCCTAAACCCCTACCAATGTTAGACTGATACCCTAAACCCCTACCAATGTTAGACTGATACCCTAAACCCCTACCAATGTTAGACTGATACCCTAAACCCCCCTACCAATGTTAGACTGATACCCCAAACCCCCTACCAATGTTAGACTGATACCTAAACCCCTACCAATGTTAGACTGATACCATGAACCCCTACCAATGTTACTGACTGATAATGAACCCCTACCAATGTTAGACTGATACCCTGAACCCCTACCAATGTTAGACTGATACCATGAACCCCTACCAATGTTAGACTGATACCATGAACCCCTACCAATGTTAGACTGATACCATGAACCCCTACCAATGTTAGACTGATACCTGAACCCCTACCAATGTTAGACTGATACCATGAACCCCTACCAATGTTAGACTGATACCTAAACCCCTACCAATGTTAGACTGATACCATGAACCCCTACCAATGTTAGACTGATACCATGAACCCCTACCAATGTTAGACTGATATACCAATGTTAGACTGAACCATGAACCCCTACCAATGTTAGACTGATACCATGAACCCCTACCAATGATTGGTAGATGGGTAACAATAACAAATCGGACATTGAATATATCTTAGTCAAGTTAATAAATGTGCTGTGGATGATGTATTAAATCACCCAAACACATCAAAGATGCAGTCGTCCTTCTGAACTGAGCTGCAGGACAGGAAGGAAACTGCTTAGGAATGTCACCATGAGGCCATTGGGAATTTGAAAACAGCTACAAAACTTAGTGGCTGTCATGGGAGAAAACGGAGGATGGATCAACAACATTGTAGTGACCCCACAATAACCTAAACGACAGAGTGAAAAGAGGAATACAAATATACAGAATACATTTTTCCCAAAACATTCATATACAGTATATGTATGGATAAAGGCACTAAAATAATACTGTAAAAAAAACTAAAACATGGCAAAGGAATACACTTTTTTGGCCTAAATGCAAAGCCTTATGTTTGGGGCAAATCCAACACATCACTGAGTAACTGCCTCTTTATTTTCAAGCTTGGCGTGGGTATGTTTGACATTGGCAAAGACGGGGTGTTTTTCAGGATGAAAAAAAGCAGGATGGAGCTAAGCACAATCCTAGATGAAAACCTGCTTCGGCAGAACAATAACCTACAACACAAAGCCAAATCTACCAAGAAGATAGTGAAGGTTCCTGAGTGGCCTAGTTACATTTTTGAAAAGACTTTCTTTAGGCACTTGTATAACCCTCAAATAACACATTTCTGTTTATTTTTTCCTGGACAGAGGCCACCCCCTTGCTGCTCTTCCAAACGTCATCATCCTGCCCCACATAGGGACCAACTCCGTTGAGACGACGCAGATAATGGTGGAGAAGATGGTGACCAACGCCCTGGCAGTACTAGGAGGGAACCATCCTCCTGATGAGGTCAAGGTGTAGGTCAGAGAAGTTTCCTCTAGGTACAGATCTAGGATCAGTTTCTATTCCCCCAATCCTAACCTGAACCATTAGTGGGCAAAATGCAAAATTTAAAACCAAAATCGGCATCTAGGGGCAACTTCACCCTATTCCTCAGGAATCACCCTGGACCCTCCATGCCAGTTGTAACTAGCTGCCATGCCTTAGAGCAGGGGTTTCAAACATACGGCCCCGCACACGAGGGGGTCCAATCCGGCCCATGGGTGGTTCGAGTAGCCTCAAATATTTAGAAAACATTCATACAGTATCTTGACTGTGTCCAGCTCGCTAATAATCCCCGAAATTAGATCTACACGGTCAGGGAGCAAATTTCTAAAATGATGGATAAAGGACTATTTTTTTTTTCACATTTTGACTGCAAGGAAATACCACACTTTCAGTGCGGCCCTCCGGGGTCCCGCGCCATGTCTATTTCTATGGGCACAAGCAATGTTCATGACACAAACTGTTCACACCCTTCTTGTTGGTGGAGAGAATTTTGCAGGTTTAAAGCTTATTTCCTGCAATTCAACACATTTTGTCAAGGGGTGCAAATCAAATGTTGCAGTTTTAAAGCAAAAATATTCTTGCAATTCCATACATTTTGCCTTGTCTAATGTGTATACATGTGATATTTGTGTGATAAAAAAATGACCACAATATCTATGGGCTAAAAGATAAAAATTTTAAAAAACCGTTAGCTGACATGGGCTAGTTGATCTGGACATTTCAGACCAGTTATACATGCATAGCTATTAAGGTCTGCAATCACACGTGACAAGAGGAACTGATGATGCACCACCCAATTTCACAATGTCACCTTGTGCATTCTACTATTACAACTTTCAAAAGTAAGTTTAAAGCCAGACTGAATTCCTTAAAAAAATAAATAATAATAATAATAATAATTGGGGGGGACCCCCTCCCTCCCCCTGCCGACCTCTCAGTTTGGGAACCATTGTTGTAGAAGACCTGCCTTAGAGGGTCCTAACTTCCACCATCACTGATCTAGCAGAATGTGGAAGGAAGGAGGACGATGGGGGTAAATCTATCCGGTGGGGATGAAGGAAAGGAGAGGAGGAAAATGAGATATTTAGTATTGAGACTTAGCCACCACAATGCAGCAGTGTCACTGATCAGAGAAGTCTTCACCATCCACATTAATAAGCACCAAATCATAGCTCCGTCCTGGAAAATTCTATAGAAGTTATGACACTATAGATAATAGAATGTTGGATAGAAATGGAATATATTGCTTCTGAATGGTGAATATGCCTTCTCAGACAGTACATGGAAATGTACTGTAATTTATATAACTTCATATTGACTGTTGATTTAACTCATTATAACCACTGATTATAAAGGTTTAGAGCATTATGCATACTGTATTTCTAACTGCAAAATAAACAACTTGACACACCTGTTTTTTTTTGTGTATTAATGCGTCACATATATATATATCAAATGTTATAAATATTTAGTAAATCTGAAGCAAAGTTATAAGATATTTAGTAGTCCAATGTAATCCATCCCTACAGCACTTAAGAGAAGAAACTGCGTCCTCCGGTGGAGAGGAGAGGGAAGCTATGGAAAGGATGGGGGCGGTGATGTCATGATGGTTAACTTTACCCAATCCTTCGGCCCCGGTCCAGCACCAGTCAGCGGGGAACAACACAGTTGTTTTTATGTGACAGAAGAAAGCAGTAACTACTCCCGCAGAAGTACGGGGAAACGGCTTTGTATGAAGAAGCGTAACTTTACGCACAGGCAGCAGACAGTGGATCAAACTGAACCTACAGACGTAGTAGTCTACAACCCACACAGAACCCAGTGGGGTTCTGAAGAATAAGAAAATGAATCGGAGTTTAAGTAAATCGCAGTCTTCTTTGCAGTATCGTGCGACAGTGGAAGTGAAAAGCAAAGTAAGTAGCCGCGCGGGAGTTGGGCATCCTGTTTTATGGGCTGACTATTGTTCCATTTGGAGAGGATGCTGTCTAGCTGCGCAATGTGCTCCCGATAAATGGAAGAATAACGGTCCTTGACTAAAATGATATATAGTCCTACAACCAATATGTCACCCTGGTGTAGGCTAACTGTCATTTTTTTAAATGCGTTTATGCTTTTATGGTATGAAATCATCTGTTTACCACCAGTTTGGTGGTCCATTCACCCATTCATTTCAGTTTTTACCTGTCATAACATTATATTTCAGATTATAAGTCATGTGTTATTACCTGCATATGTAATAGCCATACAACTATAAGCTAGATAGATGTTCTGCTCACAATCCTTGGCTGATCTACAGGTACATGTATATTTAGCTCCATATCATCTTAGTTTAGTCCAGTAGCCTAATACATCGCTGACACTCAATATCAAAAACACATTCGTCAATGAATTGCTTTGATTTGTCTAATAAGTATGGAAAAGGACAACTTTTCTTTATCGTTCAAAGTTTCTCCGAAACATTGTGTCTTTAGTATGGAGCAGAGTTCAGAAGGTTTTCCCTTAGCCGTTCCAACCCCGGGGAGTTCCAAGATTTCTACAAGCTCATCCTGCGCCTGCACCGTCTAACCAGCATTGATGTCATCATTGGCTATGCAGATATCCAGGGAGAGCTACTACCCATCAATAACGATGGCAACTTCTGCAAGGCCGTGACCACTGCTCCTACCTTACTGCGGATCTTCATACAGAGACAAGGTATACACCCAGACCAGACCAGCCAGTTGTTTTACTCTGAAGCCCTAAACACAACTAATTATGCAAGACTAAGCCAGTTATTATGGTTGTCTGTCATTAAAAAGGTAATAAAAACCAGGTAACATCGATACGCTTCAATAACACTGAGATAACATATCATCCAAAGCTGAGACTGGAATACAAATATCCTTGTTGCAAGCCTTGGTCGTACGGGATTTATCAGAGTCTGCATCAGGGAAGTTGTTTGTGTGTGTCTCCACCAGCAGCAGAAGGGGAAGTCATTTAGTTGTCCAGGGTTGATGTTTATTTTCATGTAATTGCTGTGCGCTGCTATTTTCCTATGTTTATTTTACATGGTGGACTATGTACATTTATTTCCCTTGTTTATGTTCCCTCAGGAACTCCTGTTTATATAGTTTGTAGAGAATCAGAACATATTCTGCATGTTCACAGTATGATTTATGCCCTGGTTGTTGTGCTAAGTCAGACGTTGTTTCTTGCCCACATTGACCCACACAGTAAAACAAACAATGCATCAGTTTAGTTGCATTGTAGCCCTTAGGGGAATTAGAATAGTTAGTACATTTGACAAGTTTTGCTTTTCAAGACGTGTACTAACAGATTTCCTTTTCACAGAGGAAGTAGACGACAATACCTTCTGCCCCAATGCCACTGTGACCCGCCGGAGGAAGGTGCCAGCGATCCCCCTGCCACGTGGCGACGTGAACCGCAAAAGGCCCACGGTCCACATCAGCAGGCCGCAGGACTTCCGCCCCATCTCGTCCATTATTGACACAGATTTCCTGCCCGCATCTCAGCGCCGGGTGCGCCTTTACCGCCAGGGCTCAGAGAGGCCCCTGGGGTTCTATATCCGGGATGGGACCACTGTGAGAGTGACTCCCCACGGCCTGGAGAAGGTACCTGGGATCTTCATCTCACGGCTGGTCCCTGGAGGCCTGGCTGAGAGCACAGGGCTGCTGGCCATTAACGACCAGGTGCTTGAGGTGAATGGGATTGAGGTGATGGGCAAGGTGTTAGACCAGGTCACAGACATGATGATCGCAAACAGTCACAATCTTATCATCACGGTGAAGCCGGTGAACCAGCGTAATAACATAGTGCGTACCGGCAGCTGGATGTCGGGGATAAACTCAGGCAGTGTCAGCTCTTTAGACTACCAGAGTTACCACAGCATGCCCATCTGTCAGAGTTACCACAGCATGCCCATCTGTGTGGGAGCCTACAGCTTCACTGATGACGAGCTGCAGAGCGACGAGGACTTGGACATTGTGATTGAGAGAAGACTCAGAAACTCATCCCGTCGCTCCAGTGCCTCCACCTCCACAGCCTCCCGTTCCCAGGCTTGGTCCCAGCCCCAGCAGAGTCCTAGGCCTTCTCCTAGGCCATCCACCCGACGCCCTCCCCGTCGGCCTTACTCTGTCATCTCCTCAACCTCCTATCACTCACAGCCCAGCCTCACTAACCTGAACCTCAGACTGAACCGAGACCTGACCCTGCAGCAGCACTACGGCAGCAGCCCAGCCATCAGGGAGATGAATGGAGGTGTGTTTAACCACAGCAGCCTGCTCACCCTGAGGACAGAGCTACGACGCAGCCTGGTGCTACAGAGGGGAGGGGTGGAGGAGGACGGAATGGTCATCACCTTGTGATTCTACAGTCAGATTCTAGAACACTACAAACCACAGGGGGCTGCTGAGGGGAGGACGGAATGGTCATCACCTTGTGATTCTACAGTCAGATTCTAGAACACTACAAACCACAGGGGGCTGCTGAGGGGAGGATGGAATGGTCATCACCTTGTGATTCTACAGTCAGATTCTAGAACACTACAAACCACAGGGGGCTGCTGAGGGGAGGATGGAATGGTCATCACCTTGTGATTCTACAGTCAGATTCTAGAACACTACAAACCACAGGGGGCTGCTGAGGGGAGGAATGGACCTTGTGATGGAATGGTCATCACCTTGTGATTCTACAGTCAGATTCTAGAACACTACAAACCACAGGGGCTGCTGAGGGGAGGACGGAATGGTCATCACCTTGTGATTCTACAGTCAGATTCTAGAACACTACAAACCACAGGGGGCTGCTGAGGGGAGGATGGAATGGTCATCACCTTGTGATTCTAGAACACTACAAACCACAGGGAGGGGATGGTCATCACCTTGGATTCTACAGTCAGCACATAAAAATGGCCAGAATTAAGTGAATGTTATGGTATAAAACACGTGTTTGATTAAACCACGTGTTTGATGCATTTGATACCATTCCACTCATTCTGCTCCAGCCATTACCACGAGCCTGTCCTCCCTAATTAAGGTGCCACCAACCTCCTGTGCTACAGACACTGCCAGCCTTTGTTATACCTTTTCAATGAGACGGAGGAGACGTTTCTTATTGCCTGAGTCCCAAATGGCACAACATTTCCTATATAGCGCACTGCTTTGACCTGGACCCTGGTCACAAGTAGTGCACTATAAAGGGAATAGGGTGTTGATGATATATTGTGAATTCAGGGATCTGACCTTTTGAACCCACTTAAATGTTGTCCCTCTCAGCGTCAGTGTCTCAGCACATTTGAAACCACAAAGCGGAGCGCCTAAGTATTTAATATGGAAATAGTCATGAAACACCATTATGTATTATTAGTAAATCCAGTTCTGGCACTTGTTGTTATACTGTGAATGTGCATGTCCTTTACATGTACTGCTGATGCATTGTGTAGAGAGATTGTATTATTAAAGCTACAGCACTGTTGTGGTTTTATTATGTCTCCCAAGTGGCACAGCGGTCTAAGTCACTGCATCTCAGCGCTAGAGGCGTCACTACAGACCCTGGTTCGATTCCAGACTGTATCACAATTGGCCCGTCATTGTAAATAAGAATTTGTTCTTAACTGACTTGCCTAGTTAAATAAAGGTTAAATAAATATGTCTAATGCCATTTATGAGGAATAAATCCTTAACTATCCCCTTACCAAAATATCAAGCCATTATGTGTTTCCCAAATGTCATTATGAACTGTGTCATTATGAATTGTGTCATTATGAATTGTGTCATTATGAACTGTGTCATTATGAATTGTGTCATTATGAACTGTGTCATTATGAACTGTGTCATTATGAATTGTGTCATTATGAACTGTGTCATTATGAACTGTGTCATTATGAATTGTGTCATTATGAATTGTGTCATTATGAATTGTGTCATTATGAACTGTGTCATTATGAACTGTGTGAGCCACTGGCATTTGTATCTGTGAGTTTTCAGCCCTTCTGTCCACAGACTTTGATTAAAGAGGATGTGGGCTAAATATCAACCACAGTTTCAGTGATTTGTGATTTGCTTACAGTAGGCCCATAGGTTTAACTAAAAAATGAAACAAAACAGTCTCCCTGACCCACTTCAACAATACAGACCATGCTTGCTGATAAGTTATCAAAAATATTGTTCAAGTACCTAATGCTTGACCCTGTCTTGAGCTCACCTCTGACCTGGTATTATATTTGTTGTCATAATGTTCTGCTTATGGGAAAATGACATTGACCAGAAATACTTAGAGCTGCAGAAATCTCTCATTGAACCAGCAAATGTGTCAATTTGAATTCTAGAATTCTATATGTATTCCATTAAAATTCTATATGTATTCTATATTTAATATGAAGATATGCCATGTTTACTTATTGTAGTTTATTCCCCATAGGTGTGATTTCACAGGGTGCCCCAAGCTGCAACAGGTATGATATGAATTGATGAGTGTGATACACCTGGTGGCAACAGGTGTGGTCCCCAGTGGTGATCAAGGTCAACTCAATTGTCCTACTGTGCTCAAAATGGTCCAGGGTAAGAATTAGAGACACACTCATTTGATTGGAGGGTCATGACCATGCAATATGTTAATGAGCAAACGTCACTTCCTCACTTCCTGTGCGCCATGTTTCCTATCAATAGTTGGATGATGCTCTTCAACAGAACAAACAAAAGAAATGGTTGATTAAAAATAGAGGAAATTCTGCCATTATTGGTATTATAGGCGAAGAAAACGATTTGATAAGTGCATGCCGAGTATTTCATGGTATATTTTTCATAGCCGTGTGGTGCGCGCGCCTAAGCTCTTCTCCACTCGGATTGGTGAAAACAGACTCACGAGCACGCACTCTGTCGAGAGCTTTCTCTTCGACTGCCAGGTCGTGTAAGGTACACTTTCCCAAATGTATCTTCACTATATATCTGCATGATTAACATTGTGTCCAAAACGTTGTTGCAATTCACCAAATATTTAAATCCTGCCGCCAAATGTGTATGAGTGGTGAAGTTACCTCAGTGACCTGTCTGTGTGTGCATGCAAATTAGGCAAAATGCGATGCTAGCATCAGTCATCCAGCTAGCTAACAACTGTTTTAGCTGGCTTGCGCAGATGCAGTATTATTATGCATCCTGATGATTTATCAGTGGTTTAGTATTTCTCTGCTCATTCTTCTTCGTAGTTATTTGCTAGCCAGTAACATCCAACTGTCAGTGTGCCATTCACAGAATTATGTAACTTCTCTTAACTGCAGTTTTTCGCAGCAGACGAAGTGACCAAATGATACGTTTTACTACTTGGCTGGCATTGCGTTCATGTAGCCAGTAACGAAAACCGAGGAACGTACCATTTCCGCCAACAATGACTAATGACAAAGTTGTTATCATTTTATATATAACTATTTATGGGATTCAGAGGCAACCGCTTGCTTGGCCTACTAGTCCAGAGGCACCTCCACTAAATGCTGCTTTGTATCACTGACACTGAAGTGGTTATTGTTTACAGTATATACAGCAACAAAAAACTGATTTAAAATGTCTCGTTTTTGTTTCTAGGCCTACCTCTGGCTGGTGAAATGAACTTTTGTTTACTGCTGTGTTTTGCTCGTGCAGGGAAAGATGTACCAACTACCTGTGGAGAAATTGGACAAAATCAGACAATCAAGGAAGAGAGTCAAAGATATTCTATGTGACATTGGACTTGACAACTGCAAAAAGTTGTTGGATGTAAGTTCTGTTTCTCCGCTACAAATGTTCAAGCACAGATATTAGTAGGACTTTGTTCACTGTGGCTACTCTTAATAGAATATTGATAGATTCATTTTTGCATTAACCCATTTTGTTTTCCAGGATCTTAAATGCTTTGATGCAGGAGACGACTGTTTTGAGAACACAGACTGGGAGGATTTAACGGACGGTTACCATGGCAAAAGGAGAAAAAGGGTACGCTCATCATTGTGGACGACAAGTCATTTATTATTCTGTCATAATAGCTGTTTCAATACTGTAATATGTCTTAACTTTATATTTTAAATGTAACATTAATATTTAAATCACATGCTAACTTCATCATTATTATTTAAATCACTCAGTGGCCATATCGCAGGGAGATGCTCTGCTGTGCCCTGTGCTGGTTCTCTACCCGGTCATGGTACACCTTCAGAGGACACGTCCAGCGCTGTCACGAGGAGGAGGAGGACATCAGCGCCCTGTCCTCCTGCCCCAACTGTTCCTTCATCAGCCAGCCTGATGTCACCAATCAACACATCAAGCTGTTCCACGGGGGCTCAGCCAAAACCACCAGTGCCTCATGTACTTTAACCTCCACCACGTCCCATACTACCATCCATTCAGTCTCCACCACTGACGTAGGAGACAAATACTCGTGTCGAGGCTGTGGGTTCCACGACTCGCTGTTCTATGTCATGAGAAAACACGTCCTGGTGAACCACTACGGGTCGTTGTTGAACCGTTACTATGGTCACCGGAACGAAGCGGAACAGACAGCGGGCGGGGTCAAATTGTCCACGTTCTTCTGCAGGATGTGTAACATGCCGGCGGAGACGTCAGAGCACCTGCTCTACCACATTCTGAGCTCAGACAAACACAAGGAACTGCACGAGCACATCAGGCCCTTCATCGTCGAACACGTCAACACCAACCTCAAAACTAGCATAAGGAACGGCCCGCAGCAGAAGCTTCCGAACCTGGCTCCCAGGGCTGTCCAAAAAGTAGTCTCTCTGGTCTCCAAGAACAGTAACCAACAACAACCCAACGGAAGCTCCATATCAAAAAACCCTTCCACCGGTACTATGCTTCTGGCTGCTCCAAGTAACACAACGGCCCTTGTGTGTGGTCCAAACCAGAGGCACATGTTCCTCGCCACACAGGGCCCAGGAGGAAACGGCTTAGTACTCACTCAGCGGGCAGTTACTTCTCTTCAGAACCATGCTGCCTTGCCCACCTCCACACTCGTCAAAGCTGGTCCCATCAGAATGATGCTGCCCAACACCCAGCAGAATGCCACCAAACCGTTACCAATAACAATTAGAGTTCCCCAACAACAACAACAGCCCCGACAGGTCCTACTTCCACCTGGTGTCCAAATCAATGTCCAAAACAAGATGGGTGGTGGTTCCCAGCCCTTTATGTTGACCCAGTCTGGTCCCAGAGGAGCAGTCATGTCCTCCCAGTCTGTCCGTCTGGTCCCTACTGGCAACAAGGTAAACGGCATGCCAACCTACACACTGGAAACTGTTCAGGTTGCCATGCCAGTCCAGTCTGCTGGGGTCACCCAAATTGTCAATAAAGGTGTGCTTGTGACGCAGAACATGACCACTCTACAACAGCAGAACAAGCCGTCGACTATAATCGTCATGGGAAACGGTACGGTGTCCAATCAAGCGCCTAGCACGGCCGTGATGAACCTGACACAAGGTGACAACGGCACTGAGAAACCCAAAGAGTTGGCTGTGCAGACACAATTTCTGAAGAAGATGGAGAATAACACAGTGAAATGCACAAGATGTAAAACGTTATTGTCGGAGAAGGGTATTTTTCAGCATTTGTTGCATGGTCTGCAGTGTTTACTCTGCCCGTTGGTGTTCTATTCCATCCAGCAGGTCATGGTACACATGGGTAAGGAACACAAGCTCTCAGACAAAGCCAACTGTGACGTCCTCAAAGAGAAATATCGTCTGGGAATCAATCCCCAGGGGGGCCTTTTGTTTCCCTTTTTTGACATGAGCGCAACTGTCCCTAAAGACCTGCTTGCAGACAAGGAGCTAAACGTGGTTCTGGTCACATCGACTAAAGACCGGATCTATCTGAAGCTGAGACGAGAGTCCATCAAGTCAGCATATCAAAACCTAGCAAAAGACGGTTGTCCCTTCTGTCCAGAGAAGCCTCAGAACGGGGAGGATTACGAGCTCCATCTGAAGACAAAGCATCACATTGTACCCACCATACATGCCATACTGAAGGCCCCAGCCTTCAAGTGTGTATACTGCCTGGGGGTGTACACAGACAAGTCCACTTCCAAAACCATCTCCATACACGTCCAGCGCTGCAGGTGTGCCCCCAAGGCAGCCAAGGATGCAGAGAGATTGATCAACCCTGATCCAAATGCCCAGACAATCAACGGTGGCGTGCCGGCCGCTGCCCTGGATCAGAGCAGACCGAGTAGGTCTAGGGAAGCGACAGGGGGGGCCACCAAGCAGCAGGTGGGGCACAAATCCAAACCTGGTGCTTTTACATTTGACCCCACTGTGTCCCTGGTGCTGGATCCCACAGGAATGGAGATGCTTCCCTTCCAGGATAGAAAGGAGTTCCTCACCAGATACTTCCACCAGAGGCCCTACCTCTCTAGGAAAGAGATGGAGGCCCTGGCGGGCCGTCTGTGGTTCCAGAGGACTGATGTGGCGTCTCTGTTTGGGGCGAAGCGCAGCCGGTGTATGAAAGCACTCCGACAGAAGAAGACTAAGGTTCTGATGGGGTTTAACTGGACTGAGCTGAGCAAGCTGAAGCACGACCTTGTTGTTCCAGAGATTGAACCTGAAAAGAAAGCTGAGCCAGGGAACGTAAATGTCTAACTCACTGTACGCACAGTCATTCTGCAGACAGAATGCATTCAAAGTGAGTCAAGTGTGCAAAAAAACAAACAAACAAGGAAATATATGAACCAAATTGCAAGCTGTGTTTATCTAGAAGATATATTTAGGATGTATAGAAAGAAACGGTGATAGCCCTTGTCATTATTTTCTTATTATAAAAAGGGAATTTTAAAGGAAATGATGTTATCGAGACAACATTTAAAGACGAGAAAGAGTCATGAGAATTAGATGTCCCTTTTGAGGTCATGGAGAAAAAAAGTCTAACTAGTATTTTGTCAATTAACACTTGAGTTTATACATGTACCCATTTTGACAAAAAAAGACAGTGTGGACCAATTTGTTTTTGTACAATTGTAAAGAGTGTTTAGTAGAATTGAAACGTGTGTAGATATTTTATACGATCTGTTAATATACCCAAGAACTTGTGGACACATACAATATTTATTTGGGATCTCATGTCATTGATAACTATATGTACAGTATAACTTCACAGCCTGGGCAGCTTGTAAACACGCACTATTTGGCTCAAAAACTAAAGCAGTTTATTAGCATAATATGCTGTAGTATATAATAAAGTGACATTCAAGATGCATAGTACAAGTGCCTCGGTTCTCCTATAGAAGTTTTCATGGTGTGCTAAATTAAAGGATGTGTGTTTTTCTTCTTTTCTAGAGATGACCTCGTTGATCTGTGTTTTTGTTTTGCACATAAATTACCATATTTGTAAAAATGTTAGTTTGTTTCTTTATTGGGTTTGGCATGTGGATTAAAATGAAATAAATATAGTATGTCCTGGCTTGAAATACATCCAACAAGTCTACTAGTAGATTTATAAAAATTGTATTAACAATTTGAATTAATATTATCTAACCTTATCTGTGGTATAAATCCACAATTGATGATTTCTAGCTGACATTGGGTGTACAGGCATTTTACTGCAGTAGAGTTACAAGATATTTTGAACGATAGTGTCTCAGGCTGCTGGCCTGGAGTAGGTTTAAAAGTAGTGGTGAGGTTTTAATGGGTGCAGGGTTAGTTGGTAGGGTAATTGTTTCACAAAGTGTATTGAATACATACTACAGAATAGTAGGCGGATACACAGCCAATACAGTAGGTGGCGGCCTACACCTATTACATTTGTTTGCCACAATACCCAAAAATAAGTCGCTTTGACAACGATTGCTTCTGCCTTAACCCATTCTTCAGACAGACATTACTAGTTGTGCAGTGATGTTTATATACATGCTAGCTAGGTAGCTGGTGTGCGACCGTAGGAAATCACTAGCATTTTTTAAAAAGGTTTGAGTAACATATGAATTATGTTTGGAATTAAATCATACTCAAGAGTAAAACAATGTCTAGTTCTTCAGCATTACGCGAGCAGTTGTATGGCTATGATGAAACGGACCAGCGGCAGTGTCGAACTTGATCCTCAGCATCGAGTCCATCATTTGAACCGCGAGCGCCGTTCTGTCTCATCAGTTTGTCATGACAGAAGAGATTTTCACACTTCTTCCAAGTGTGCTGGTAAAAACCTGTTGAGGAAGTTTGTCAACAAAACAAAGTAAGAGAACGTTATGGTTTGACGTTTTGGTAGCAAGCCCTGAGTTGTCTGATTTGATTCATCATGTCTTGCTAGTCTGTTTGAGACGTCATGTCAAATCCTTGTCACGCCAAGCATGTTTGGCTCGACAATAACACGTTGTTAGCATGAGCACAAACGGATCAGGTACCAGGCTCCTCTTCTGCTATGACTTGAGTAACGTTTTCTTCATTGCATGTCTTCAACAGGAAGAAGCTCTGGTATGAAACACCACCCCAGGTTGGTACACTGTCATGTCATGATTTAGATTGTAATTATGCTTATTCTCAGCCTGGTCCCTGATCTGTTGTCATTGGCATAACAATTCCATAGGAGTTGTCAAGACAGTAGAAACAGACTGGCACTCAGGCTTGATGTATCCGGTTTCACACCTTAACCTTTGTGTAATTCTGACAGGGGCCACCGTCCAGTCAGTTCAGTGCTCTGAAGCCACCTAAGAAACGAAGCCAAGAGGACAACATGCGCACCAGAGTCCTCAACTCCATCCTGTACAAGGCCATCACTGATCTACTGAGCTCCCCTGAAGTCAACTATGAGGTCTACAACTACAGTGTGGACATCTCAAGGGTAGGAATAACCTAGCCTTGAGTGTCTGTGTGTTTGTGCAATCACGCCAACTCCCTGTCACTCATTGTCATGTTTGGCTGGACAATGACAGCATTGAGCACTTGCCGATCTGGGACTAGGCTAGGAAGTACTTCAGCTTGGACTGAAATATTCAATGACATTTTGGTAATGCAAGGTAGCTTCATAAAATTGGTGCTAGTATTGTGTACATTCTATCCCTCTCAGCACTGCATGGAAGGCGCCAAAATGCAAAGTCCTTCCGTTTGAGTTTTTATAATATTGCGCGTGTGTCACATCAGGTGTCACTGCCTGCAGACTTCTCTAGTTGCCGGGTCTATTGGAAAACCAGTGGTGTGTCAGAGAGGGATGACCAGATTCAACAAGCACTGGACAAGAGCAGCCCTCGTATAAGGTAAGCACTCTCTCAGGAAAATAGCAGTACTCTTCTCTTTCTGTGGTGATTGTTTCTAGCCTGGTTCCAGATCTATGTGTTCTTGCCAACGGTCCATGTCAAGGAGTTGGCAGGATAGCACACGGAGACTGACACTCGGGCTAGGTTGTTTCAGGATGATGTTAGAGAGAACCCCCGTGCTGTTCTGTTGTTAACAGGTACCTCATTATGGCTCATCAAACCCTTGGTGGTGTCCCTCCTTTGGTTTTCATAAAGGATAAACAGTACGCAGCCATGTCTGAGGTAATTGGCATTTCATATTCATTAGAACACAAACGATATTCAACATTTTATGAAAGAGTGTGCTGATGGACTTTGTGCTTGTGGACTGTGCTGTTAGGTTGAAAACCTACTCAAGATGGCTGACTTTGGTCCTGAAGATGGTCTGGGGTGAGAAAGTCTGACTGGGGCTCAAATAGTAAATACAGTCAAGTGAATTTTTGAAGTAGACTTAATACATCTAATTTCTTCCAGAGAACAACTACATGTAGTGGAATCAGGACAGCCCACCACATCTAAAAAACCTGTGCTGTTTGGGGTTGACCACGACGCTCTCAACAAACAGATCCTGGACTACAAACTGAGGGTCAAAGACACTACCTCAAACAGCCTGGCACCAGAGCTCACAATGCAGCAGCTGGAGGTGCTGGCAGAGTACAGGAAGCAGAAGATAATGGAGAAGAAGAAGAAGTCGAAACGGCCCGTTGATGATGACATCACTCCTAAGGAGTACCTTCTGTCCAGGCACAGCCAGGGTCAGGAGAGGGAGGAGGAGGACGGCCGGGCATTCAGCCAGGAAGACGACCAGGTCCGAGAACTCATGGCTGAGGAGAGCAGGAAGTCCTAGATCCTTAGTTGAAAAGGTGAAATGTCAGTGACGAAACATCACAACTTGTAATCCCGGTTATCATCTCCATCAGACTTTCCTATTCGGAAGTCCAACTTGGGAGAGTCGTTCCAAGTGGTTTGTTTCACCGTCGGAACCTTTTATTTCTCACTTCCGAGGAGCATTGGAAGGCAACATGAATGACCAGTGTACTGGAGATCCCCTCTCCTTACATGTGTGTTTTGGTAGTTTTACACCAGAGATCAGACATGGGTGAATTGTTCATGTCAATAAACACTTTCAAGGTATTGAGTTTTTCATGATACGTTTAATTGTTCACTGACTACCATTCCAATAGGTGTAGAAATATTAGTCAACAGGATGGGGGGTGTATATAGAAAAACATGATCACCAATCTAGTCCTATAAAGAATCCAGTCCTGTAAATGATCCGTTGTAAACATTGAAGGCACATCATGCAAAAACTGCAACTATGTTGTAAGTTAAGTAAAAGGCCGAGATGCAAGGCGTTTGCCTTGAATGTGATCTCTGTGAACGCGGTAACAAAGGCTCATTGTCCACAGCGTTACAGATTGAATCCCGCCATGACTATTTGAATTATCCCCTTACTAAATGACTTATACACTTGTATAAAAAGTACATTCCAAAATCTTGTTTTCTAAGAAAAGCCTTTTGATATATTAAGTTGTATTAACGTAAGGATATGCTAATCACAGAGAAAAGGCAGAAGCGATGAAATGATACATTTCAAGCCACTATGTTATTCCAATCAAAGCCATTGGAGATTGGTTGTGGGTTTCATAGAGCAAGCCAGGGTGGAGTTCAATAGGGCACACTAGAAAAATGTCTAGCAACGGAACAATACATCTGTGTTCTAATTGGACAAGTTCAGGTAATATCTCCCCGTGTTAAAAATGTCTTCCACCTACTGAATGACCCGGGATGAAACTGTTGACTGCTCCTCCATGCCTGCACCAACGCTCAGATAGATTCCACAGTATGCTCCTCGGTCTGCACAGCCTCTTGGACATAGACGATGAACTGGGAGGCGTCCTCTCCCTGAGTGTACACCGTGACCGTCTCCATGCCCTCCACATCATCAGACGACACCACCAGATGGTGCTCCTCACCCAGCCCCATGGAGGCTGCCTGCTGGAAGGGGTCCTGGATCATCACAGTGTGGCTCCCCGGCTCCTCCTCCTCAGCCACCTGGAAGATGTTGGAAAGAGGATTGGAGTGGTATGTCCTAAATGGCAACATATTCCCTATTGACAAGGGCCCAAGCACCATATTCCCTTTTATAGTGCACTAAGTTTGACCAGAGGGCCCTGGTCAAAAGTAGTGCACTATTGGCACCCTATTCCCTTTATAGTGCACTACTTTTGACACTGCTCTTACCTGCTCCACCACGGTCACTCTGCCAGGGACCATGGCCACCATGGAGGCTGCTGTGGCATCATTAGACTCTGCCCCCAGCTCAATGATCTGCTGCAGGATGTTAACCGCTGTGGGATCCAGCCCTTCTGTGGTGGTCGCCACCACCCCTAAGCAGAGCATTCCAATACATTAAACACAGTGAGGGACACCAAGGATATATCACTCTGTTGTATGTGGCTTGACAAGGAGCCAAATGGCGTTGGCAAGAGTACAAACAGATCTGGGATCAGGCTAACTTGTCCTAACCGTTCTCTGTGAACCTGAGATCCTGGAGGGCCGACACGGCAGCTTCAGTACCCTGAGGGTCCTCTGTCTCAGTGATGTGGAGGTACTGGGTAAGGGGCTCCTCCACCGACTGCTCCACCACCTCAGAACACACACACAACACGGTTTCTAGACATAGAAAAACATCTTAATATTGACCATATATATAGGAGAGTATGAAACCTTACCTCCCATTGGTTGAGACCAAGCACGTCACTCTGAATCACTTTGAGGCCATGCTTGTTCTTCAGGTGTCTGTTCATCTCCCACTTGGTACCGTACACATAGTCACACACAGGACACTTCACTCCACCTAGAGATATAGGACATAGTCACACACAGGACACTTCACTCTACCTAGAGATACAGGACACTTCACTCCACCTAGAGATATAGCACATAGTCACACACAGGACACTTCACTCCACCTAGAGATATAGGACATAGTCACACACAGGACACTTCACTCCACCTAGAGATATAGGACATAGTCACACACAGGACACTTCACTCTACCTAGAGATATAGGACACTTCACTCCACCTAGAGATATAGGACACTTCACTCCACCTAGAGATACAGGACAGTCACACACAGGACACTTCACTCCACCTAGAGATACAGGACAGTCACACACAGGACACTTCACTCCACCTAGAGATATAGGACACTTCACTCCACCTAGAGATATAGGACACTTCACTCCACCTAGAGATACAGGACACTTCACTCCACCTAGAGATATAGGACAGTCACACACAGGACACTTCACTCCACCTAGAGATACAGGACAGTCACACACAGGACACTTCACTCCACCTAGAGATATAGGACAGTCACACACAGGACACTTCACTCCACCTAGAGATACAGGACACTTCACTCCACCTAGAGATACAGGACAGTCTCACACAGGACACTTCACTCTACCTAGAGATACAGAACACTTCACTCCACCTAGAGATATAGGACACTTTAAAGACTGATTCCAGGTCCTCTGTTCTACTGAGTAAAGACTGATTCCAGGTCCTCTGTTCTACTGAGTAAAGACTGATTCCAGGTCCTCTGTTCTACTGAGTAAAGACTGATTCCAGGTCCTCTGTTCTACTGAGTAAAGACTGATTCCATGTCCTCTGTTCTACTGAGTAAAGACTGATTCCATGTCCTCTGTTCTACTGAGTAAAGACTGATTCCATGTCCTCTGTTCTACTGAGTAAAGACTGATTCCAGGTCCTCTGTTCTACTGAGTAAAGACTGATTCCAGGTCCTCTGTTCTACTGAGTAAAGACTGATTCCATGTCCTCTGTTCTACTGAGTAAAGACTGATTCCATGTCCTCTGTTCTACTGAGTAAAGACTGATTCCATGTCCTCTGTTCTACTGAGTAAAGACTGATTCCAGGTCCTCTGTTCTACTGAGTAAAGACTGATTCCAGGTCCTCTGTTCTACTGAGTAAAGACTGATTCCAGGTCAATGGAAATCAAATTTATCAACCCATGGAGGTCTGGATTTGGAGTCACACTCAAAATTAAAGTGGAAAACCACACTACAAGCTGATCCAACTTTGATGTAATGTCCTTAAAACAGGTCAAAATGAGGCTCAGTAGTGTGTGTGGCCTCCACGTGCCTGTATGACCTCCCTACAATGCCTGGGCATGCTCCTGATGAGGTGGCGGATGGTCTCATGAGGGATCTCCTCCCAGACCTGGACTAAAGCATCTGCCAACTCCTGGACAGTCTGTGGTGCAACGTGGCGTTGGTGGATGGAGCGAGACATGATGTCCCAGATGTGCTCAAATGGATTCAGGTCTGGGGAACGGGCGGGCCAGTCCATAGCATCAATGCCTTCCTCTTGCAGGAACTGCTGACACACTCCAGCCACATGAGGTCTAGCATGGTCTTGCTTTAGGAGGAACCCAGGGCC
The DNA here is from genome assembly GCF_034236695.1 of Oncorhynchus nerka. Classification (NCBI taxonomy): domain Eukaryota; kingdom Metazoa; phylum Chordata; class Actinopteri; order Salmoniformes; family Salmonidae; genus Oncorhynchus; species Oncorhynchus nerka. The sequence goes on along the minus strand of NC_088409.1, from coordinate 11,282,133 downwards.
AACCACACCAGCGTATGGTCTCACAAGGGGTCTGAAGATCTCATCTCGGTACCTAATGGCAGTCAGGCTACCTCTGGCGAGCACATGGAGGGCTGTGCGGCCCCCCAAAGAAATGCCACCCCACACCATGACTGACCCACCGCCAAACCGGTCATGCTGGAGGATGTTGCAGGCAGCAGAATGTTCTCCACGGCGTCTCCAGACTCTGTCACGTGTGCTCAGTGTGAACCTGCTTTCATCTGTGAAGAGCACAGGGTGCCCATCTTGGTGTTCTCTGGCAAATGCCAAACGTCCTGCACGGTGTTGGGCTGTAAGCACAACCCCCACCTGTGGACGTCGGGCCCTCATACCACCCTCATGGAGTCTGTTTCTGACCGTTTAAGCAGACACATGCACATTTGTGACCTGCTGGAGGTCATTTTGCAGGGCTCTGGCAGTGCTCCTCCTTGCACAGAGGTAGCGGTCCTGCTGCTGGGTTGTTGCCCTCCTACGGCCTCCTCCACGTCTCCTGATGTACTGGTCTGTCTCCTGGTAGCTCCTCCATGCTCTGGACACTACGCTGACAGACACAGCAAACCTTCTTGCCACAGCTCGCATTGATGTGCCATCCTGGATGAGCTGCACTACCTGAGCCACTTGTGTGGGTTGTAGACTCCGTCTCATGCTACCACTAGAGTGAAATCACCGCCAGCATTCAAAAGTGACCAAAACATCAGCCAGGAAGAATAGGAACTGAGAAGTGGTCTGTGGTACCCACCTGTGGGTGTCTTGCTAAATGCCTATAATTTCCACCTGTTGTCTATTCCATTTGCACAACAGCATGTGAAATTTATTGTCAATCATTGTTGCTTCCTAAGTGGACAGTTTGATTTCAGAAGTGTGATTGACTTGGAGTTACATTGTGTTGTTTAAGTGTTCCCTTTATTTTTTTGAGCAGTATATATATATATATATATATATATATATATAGGACAAAACACACCACGACATAAAGAGAGACCTATAAGACAACAACATAGCAAGGCAGCAACACATGACAACACAGCATGGTAGCAACACAAAACAGGGTACAAACATGATTGGGCACAGACAACAGCACAATGGGCAAGAAGGTAGAGACAACAGCACAATGGGAAAGAAGGTAGAGACAACAGCACAATGGGCAAGAAGGTAGAGACAACAGCACAATGGGCAAGAAGGTAGAGACAACAATACTTGTTTTTCCCTATTAAACTTAGTTGAATACATTGACTAAGTCTTTCTGGATAAGAGCGTCTGCTAACTGTGTCTCTGCTGAGTGACTCACCTTGCTGCTCCACAACCTCAGAGGTGGCTGGCCCAGGCCCTGCGTTACAGTACTCCTGGTTGGTACAGTATGAGACACAGATATCGGTGTGTCTCTGCTGAGTGACTCACCTTGCTGCTCCACAGCCTCAGAGGTGGCTGGCCCAGGCCCTGCGTTACAGTACTCCTGGTTGGTACAGTATGAGACACAGAGATCGGTGTGACTCTGCTGAGTGACTCACCTTGCTGCTCCACAGCCTCAGAGGTGGCTGGCCCAGGCCCTGCGTTACAGTACTCCTGGTTGGTACAGTATGAGACACAGAGATCGGTGTGTCTCTGCTGAGTGACTCACCTTGCTGCTCCACAGCCTCAGAGGTGGCTGGCCCAGGCCCTGCGTTACAGTACTCCTGGTTGGTACAGTATGAGACACAGAGATCGGTGTGACTCTGCTGAGTGACTCACCTTGCTGCTCCACAGCCTCAGAGGTGGCTGGCCCAGGCCCTGCGTTACAGTACTCCTGGTTGGTACAGTATGAGACACAGAGATCGGTGTGTCTCTGCTGAGTGACTCACCTTGCTGCTCCACAGCCTCAGAGGTGGCTGGCCCAGGCCCTGCGTTACAGTACTCCTGGTTGGTACAGTATGAGACACAGAGATCGGTGTGACTCTGCTGAGTGACTCACCTTGCTGCTCCACAGCCTCAGAGGTGGCTGGCCCAGGCCCTGCGTTACAGTACTCCTGGTTGGTACAGTATGAGACACAGAGATCGGTGTGACTCTGCTGAGTGACTCACCTTGCTGCTCCACAGCCTCAGAGGTGGCTGGCCCAGGCCCTGCGTTACAGTACTCCTGGTTGGTACAGTATGAGACACAGAGATCGGTGTGACTCTGCTGAGTGACTCACCTTGCTGCTCCACAGCCTCAGAGGTGGCTGGCCCAGGCCCTGCGTTACAGTACTCCTGGTTGGGGTGCTTCTTGCTGTAATGTCTCTTCAGGGGTCCTGCTATGTTACAGGAGTAGTGACAGTGGCCGCAGCGGTAGGGCTGTGGAAAACACATTTCAATGGGCTTCAATAATGAAGACTAGAAAGGGTCCTTTTTTTTCTGAGGGAACATTGTGCTGCTCCCTTAAGCTGTCCAAATGTATTTCATGGTAGTGGAAGTTGAACCTGTTAGAGGCTGGTGTTCATACATTGATGCTAGTGACTGTATTATAAAAGCTTTATATAGAGAGACGGCCCTCCTCTTCTGATTACCTTGAAAGAGGCGTGCTGCTCCATGTGTCGTACCAGTAGAGGTTTCTGTGCAGCGCTGTAATCACACTCTGTACATTGGAACTGCTTGCCTACAGTATGGAGGGACAGAGACAGGATGACAATACTCACCAGCGCTGTAATCACACTCTGTACATACCTAACCCTACAGTATGGAGGTACATACCTAACCCTACAGTATGGAGGGACAGAGACAGGATGACAATACTCACCAGCGCTGTAATCACACTCTGTACATACCTAACCCTACAGTATGGAGGGACAGAGACAGGATGACAATACTCACCAGCGCTGTAATCACACTCTGTACATACCTAACCCTACAGTATGGAGGTACATACCTAACCCTACAGTATGGAGGTACATACCTAACCCTACAGTATGGAGGTACATACCTAACCCTACAGTATGGAGAGACAGAGACAGGATGACAATACTCACCAGCGCTGTAATCACACTCTGTACATACCTAACCCTACAGTATGGAGGTACATACCTAACCCTACAGTATGGAGGGACAGAGACAGGATGACAATACTCATCAGCGCTGTAATCACACTCTGTACATACCTAACCCTACAGTATGGAGGGACATACCTAACCCTACAGTATGGAAGGACATACCGAACCCTAAAGTATGGAGGTACATACCTAACCCTACAGTATGGAGGTACATACCTAACCCTACAGTATGGAGGTACATACCTAACCCTACAGTATGGAGGTACATACCTAACCCTACAGTATGGAGGGACAGAGACAGGATGACAATACTCACCAGCGCTGTAATCACACTCTGTACATACCTAACCCTACAGTATGGAGGTACATACCTAACCCTACAGTATGGAGGTACATACCTAACCCTACAGTATGGAGGGACATACCTAACCCTACAGTATGGAGGTACATACCTAACCCTACAGTATGGAGGTACATACCTAACCCTACAGTATGGAGGTACATACCTAACCCTACAGTATGGAGGTACATACCTAACCCTACAGTATGGAGGTACATACCTAACCCTACAGTATGGAGGGACATACCTAACCCTACAGTATGGAGGTACATACCTAACCCTACAGTATGGAGGACACATATAACATACCCTACAGTATGGAGGTACATACCTAACCCCTACAGTCATGGACTCTGTACATACCTAACCCTACAGTATGGAGGTACATACCTAACCCTACAGTATGGAGGGACATACCTAACCCTACAGTATGGAGGACATACCTAACCCTACAGTATGGAGGGACAGAGACAGGATGACAATACTCACCAGTATGAATCACACTCTCTACATACCTAACCTACAGTATGGAGGTACATACCTAACCCTACAGTATGGAGGTACATACCTAACCCTACAGTATGGAGGTACATACCTAACCCTACAGTATGGAGGACACATACCTAACCCTACAGTATGGAGGTACATACCTAACCCCAGTATGGAGGACATACCTACAGTACATACCTAACCCTACAGTATGGAGGTACATACCTAACCCTACAGTATGGAGGGACATAACCCTACAGTATGGAGGTACATACCTAACCCTACAGTATGGAGGTACATACCTAACCCTACAGTATGGAGGACATACCTAACCCTACAGTATGGAGGTACATACCTAACCCTACAGTATGGAGGTACTACCTAACCCTAAGTATGGAGGGTACATACCTAACCCTACAGTATGGAGGTACATACCTAACCCTACAGTATGGAGGTACATACCTAACCCTACAGTATGGAGGGACTGACAGGATGGACAATACTAACCCTACAGCGCTGTAACCCACAGTATGGAGGTACATACCTAACCCTACAGTATGGAGGTACATACCTAACCCTACAGTATGGAGGTACATACCTAACCCTACAGTATGGAGGTACATACCTAACCCTACAGTATGGAGGTACATACCTAACCCTACAGTATGGAGGTACATACCTAACCCTACAGTATGGAGGTACATAACCTATGGAGGTACATACCTAACCCTACAGTATGGAGGTACATACCTAACCCTACAGTATGGAGGGACATACCTAACCCTACAGTATGGAGGTACATACCTAACCCTACAGTATGGAGGTACATACCTAACCCTACAGTATGGAGGGAACCCTACAGTATGGAGGTACATAACCTAACCCTAACCCAGTATGGAGGTACATACCTAACCCTACAGTATGGAGGTACATACCTAACCCTACTAACCCTACAGTATGGAGGGACAGATACCTGACAATACTCCTACAGCTGTAATCAGGTACATACCTAACCCTACAGTATGGAGGTACATACCTAACCCTACAGTATGGAGGTACATACCTAACCCTACAGTATGGAGTACATACCTAACCCTACAGTATGGAGGTACATACCTAACCCTACAGTATGGAGGGACATACCTAACCCTACAGTAATGGAGGTACATACCTAACCCTACAGTATGGAGGACATACCTAACCCTACAGTATGGAGGTACATACCTAACCCTACAGTATGGAGGTACATACCTAACCCTACAGTATGGAGGACATACCTAACCCTACAGTATGGAGGGACATACCTAACCCTACAGTATGGAGGTACATACCTAACCCTACAGTATGGAGGTACATACCTAACCCTACAGTATGGAGGTACATACCTATACCTAACCCTACAGTATGGAGGTACATACCTAACCCTACAGTATGGAGGTACATACCTAACCCTACAGTATGGAGGTACATACCTAACCCTACAGTATGGAGGTACATACCTAACCCTACAGTATGGAGGTACATACCTAACCCTACAGTATGGAGGTACATACCTAACCCTACAGTATGGAGGGACATACCTAACCCTACAGTATGGAGGGAGGAGGTACATACCTAACCCTACAGTATGGAGGTACATACCTAACCCTACAGTATGGAGGTACATACCTAACCCTACAGTATGGAGGTACATACCTAACCCTACAGTATGGAGGTACATACCTAACCCTACAGTATGGAGGTACATACCTAACCCTACAGTATGGAGGTACATACCTAACCCTACAGTATGGAGGTACATACCTAGGGACATACCTAACCCTACAGTATGGAGGTACATACCTAACCCTACAGTATGGAGTACATACCTAACCCTACAGTATGGAGGATGACAATACTCACCAGCGCTGTAATCACACTCTGTACATACCTAACCCTACAGTATGGAGGTACATACCTAACCCTACAGTATGGAGGTACATACCTAACCCTACAGTATGGAGGTACATACAACCCTACAGTATGGAGGTACATACCTGGCCCTACAGTATGGAGGGACATACCTAACCCTACAGTATGGAGGTACATACCTAACCCTACAGTATGGAGGTACATACCTAACCCTACAGTATGGAGGTACATACCTAACCCTACAGTATGGAGGTACATACCTAACCCTACAGTATGGAGGTACATACCTAACCCTACAGTATGCCCTACAGTATGGAGGTACATACCTAACCCTACAGTATGGAGGTACATACCTAACCCTACAGTATGGAGGTACATACCTAACCCTACAGTATGGATGGTACATACCTAACCCTACAGTATGGAGGTACATACCTACATACATACCTAACCCTACAGTATGGAGGTACATACCTAACCCTACAGTATGGAGGTACATACCTAACCCTACAGTATGGAGGGACAGAGACAGGATGACAATACTCACCAGCGCTGTAATCACACTCTGTACATACCTGACCCTACAGTATGGAGGTACATACCTAACCTAACTCTACAGTATGGAGGTACATACCTAACCCTACAGTATGGAGGACATACCTACAGTATGGATACCTAACCCTACAGTATGGAGGGACATACCTAACCCTACAGTATGGAGGTACATACCTAACCCTACAGTATGGAGGTACATACCTAACCCTACAGTATGGAGGTACATACCTAACCCCACAGTATGGTACATACCTAACCCTACAGTATGGAGGTACATACCTAACCCTACAGTATGGAGGTACATACCTAACCCTACAGTATGGAGGGACCCTACAGTATGGAGGTACATACCTAACCCTACAGTATGGAGGTACATACCCTACAGTATGGAGGTACATACCTAACCCTACAGTATGGAGGTACATACCATACAGTATAACCCTACAGTATGGAGGTACATACCTAACCCTACAGTATGGAGGTACATACCTAACCCTACAGTATGGAGGTACATACCTAACCCTACAGTATGGAGGTACATACCTAACCCTACAGTATGGAGGTACATACCTAACCCTACAGTATGGAGGGACAGACCTAAGGATGACAATACTCATCACCTAACCCTACACTATGGAGGTACATACCTAACCCTACAGTATGGAGGTACATACCTAACCCTACAGTATGGAGGTACATACCTAACCCTACAGTATGGAGGTACATACCTAACCCTACAGTATGGAGGTACATACCTAACCCTACAGTATGGAGGTACATACCTAACCCTACAGTATGGAGGTACATACCTAACCCTACAGTATGGAGGTACATACCTAACCCTACAGTATGGAGACAATACTCATCAGCGCTGTAATCACATACCTAACCCTACAGTATGGAGGGACAGAGACAGGATGACAAACCTCAGCGCTGTAATCACACTCTGTACATACCTAACCCTACAGTATGGAGGTACATACCTAACCCTACAGTATGGAGGTACATACCTAACCCTACAGTATGGAGGTACATACCTAACCCTACAGTATGGAGGTACATACCTAACCCTACAGTATGGAGGGACATACCTAACCCTACAGTATGGAGGTACATACCTAACCCTACAGTATGGAGGTACATACCTAACCCTACACATACCTAACCCTACAGTATGGATACCTACATACCTAACCCTACAGTATGGAGGTACATACCTAACCCTACAGTATGGAGGTACATACCTAACCCTACAGTATGCCCTACAGTATGGAGGTACATACCTAACCCTACAGTATGGAGGTACATACCTAACCCTACAGTATGGAGGTACATACCTAACCCTACAGTATGGAGGTACATACCTAACCCTACAGTATGGAGGGACAGAGACAGGATGACCCTACTCATGGAGGTACATACTCTGTACAACCTAACCCTACAGTATGGAGGTACATACCTAACCTACAGTACACAGTATGGAGGTACATACCTAACCCTACAGTATGGAGGTACATACCTAACCCTACAGTATGGAGGTACATACCTAACCCTACAGTATGGAGGTACATACCTAACCCTACAGTATGGAGGTACATACCTAACCCTACAGTATGGAGGTACATACCTACAGTATGGAGGTACATACCTAACCCTACAGTATGGAGGGACCTAACCCTACAGTATGGAGGACATACCTAACCCTACAGTATGGAGGACATACCTAACCCTACAGTATGGAGGTACATACCTAACCCTACAGTATGGAGGACAGACATACCTAACCCTACAGTATGGAGGTACATACCTAACCCTACAGTATGGAGGTACATACCTAACCCTACAGTATGGAGGGACAGATACCTAACCCTACAGTATGGACACTCTGTACATACCTAACCCTACAGTATGGAGGTACATACCTAACCCTACAGTATGGAGGTACATACCTAACCAGTATGGAGGACATACCTACAGTATGGAGGTACATACCTAACCCTACAGTATGGAGGGACATACCTAACCCTACAGTATGGAGGTACATACCTAACCCTACAGTATGGAGGTACATACCTAACCCTACAGTATGGAGGTACATACCTAACCCTACAGTATGCCCTACAGTATGGAGGTACATACCTAACCCTACAGTATGGAGGGACATACCTAACCCTACAGTATGGAGGTACATACCTAACCCTACAGTATGGAGGTACATACCTAACCCTACAGTATGGAGTACATACCTAACCCTGGTATGGAGGGACATACCTAACCCTACAGTATGGAGGTACATACCTAACCCTACAGTATGGAGGTACATACCTAACCCTACAGTATGGAGGTACATACCTAACCCTACAGTATGGAGGTACATACCTAACCCTACAGTATGGAGGTACATACCTAACCCTACAGTATGGAGGTACATACCTAACCCTACAGTATGGAGGTACATACCTAACCCTACAGTATGGAGGTACATACCTAACCCTACAGTATGGAGGTACATAACTAACCCTACAGTATGGAGGTACATACCTAACCCTACAGTATGGAGGTACATACCTAACCCTACAGTATGGAGGTACATACCTAACCCTACAGTATGGAGGTACATACCTAACCCTACAGTATGGAGGTACATACCTAACCCTACAGTATGGGGACATACCTAACCCTACAGTATGGAGGACATACCTAACCCTACAGTACCTAACCCTACAGTATGGAGGTACATACCTAACCCTACAGTATGGAGGTACATACCTAACCCTACAGTATGGAGGTACATACCTAACCCTACAGTATGGAGGTACATATAACCCCAGTATGGAATACCTAACCCTACAGTATGGAGGGACAGAGACAGGATGACAATACTCACCAGCGCTGTAATCACACTCTGTACATACCTAACCCTACAGTATGGAGGTACATACCTAACCCTACAGTATGGAGGTACATACCTAACCCTACAGTATGCCCTACAGTATGGAGGTACATACCTAACCCTACAGTATGGAGGGACATACCTAACCCTACATGGAGGTACCTAACCCTACAGTATGGAGGTACATACCTAACCCTACAGTATGGAGGTACATACCTAACCCTACAGTATGGAGGTACATACCTAACCCTGGAGGTACATACCTATGGAGGTACATACCTAACCCTACAGTATGGAGGTACATACCTAACCCTACAGTATGGAGGGTACATACCTAACCCTACAGTATGGAGGGACAGAGACAGGATGACAATACTCACCAGCGCTGTAATCACACTCTGTACATACCTAACCCTACAGTATGGAGGGACATACCTAACCCTACAGTATGGAGGTACATACCTAACCCTACAGTATGGAGGGACATACCTAACCCTACAGTATGGAGGGACATACCTAACCCTACAGTATGGAGGTACATACCTAACCCTACAGTATGGAGGTACATACCTAACCCTACAGTATGGAGGTACATACCTAACCCTACAGTATGGAGGTACATACCTAACCCTACAGTATGGAGGTACATACCTAACCCTACAGTATGGAGGTACATACCTAACCCTACAGTATGGAGGGACATACCTAACCCTACAGTATGGAGGACATACCTAACCCTACAGTATGGAGGTACATACCTAACCCTACAGTATGGAGGGACATACCTAACCCTACAGTATGGAGGTACATACCTAACCCTACAGTATGGATGGGTACATACCTAACCCTAACCCTACAGTATGGAGGTACATACCTAACCCTACAGTATGGAGGTACATACCTAACCCTACAGTATGGAGGACATACCTAACCCTACAGTATGGAGGTACATACCTAACCCTACAGTATGGAGGTACATACCTAACCCTACAGTATGGAGGGACATACCCTATACCTAACCCTACAGTATGGAGGTACATACCTAACCCTACAGTATGGAGGGACATACCTAACCCTACAGTATGGAGGGACATACCTAACCCTACAGTATGGAGGGACATACCTAACCCTACAGTATGGAGGGACAGGACATACCTAACCCTACAGTATGGAGGTACATACCTAACCCTACAGTATGGAGGGACATACCTAACCCTACAGTATGGAGGTACATACCTAACCCTACAGTATGGAGGTACATACCTAACCCTACAGTATGGAGGTACATAGTAACCCTACAGGGACATACCTAACCCTACAGTATGGAGGTACATACCTAACCCTACAGTATGGAGGGACATACCTAACCCTACAGTATGGAGGGACACCTAAGACAGGATGACAATACCCTACAGTATGGAGACGACAGTATGACAATACCTAATCACACTCTGTACATACCTAACCCTACAGTATGGAGGTACATACCTAACCCTACAGTATGGAGGGACATACCTAACCCTACAGTATGGAGGGACATACCTAACCCTACAGTATGGAGGTACATACCTAACCCTACAGTATGGAGGGACATACCTAACCCTACAGTATGGGGACATACCTAACCCTACAGTATGGAGGGACATACCTAACCCTACAGTATGGAGGTACATACCCCTAACCCTACAGTATGGAGGATGACATACCTAACCCTACAGTATGGAGGGACATACCTAACCCTACAGTATGGAGGTACATACCTAACCCTACAGTATGGAGGTACATACCTAACCCTACAGTATGGAGGTACATACCTAACCCTACAGTATGGAGGTACATACCTAACCCTACAGTAGTACATACCTAACCCTACATGGAGGTACATACCTAACCCTACAGTATGGAGGGACATACCTAACCCTACAGTATGGAGGTACATACCTAACCCTACAGTATGGAGGACATACCTAACCCTACAGTATGGAGGTACATACCTAACCCTACAGTATGGAGGTACATACCTAAGGTACATACCTAACCCTACAGTATGGAGGACATACCCTACAGTATGGAGGGACATACCTAACCCTACAGTATGGAGGTACATACCTAACCCTACAGTATGGAGGGACATACCTAACCCTACAGTATGGAGGGACATACCTAACCCTACAGTATGGAGGTACATACCTAACCCTACAGTATGGAGGTACAGGTACATACCTAACCCTACAGTATATGGAGGTACATACCTAACCCTACAGTATGGAGGGACATACCTAACCCTACAGTATGGAGGTACATACCTAACCCTACAGTATGGAGGTACATACCTAACCCTACAGTATGGAGGTACATACCTAACCCTACAGTATGGAGGTACATACCTAACCCTACAGTATGGAGGGACATACCTAACCCTACAGTATGGAGGGACAGAGACAGGATGACAATACTCACCAGCGCTGTAATCACACTCTGTACATACCTAACCCTACAGTATGGAGGTACATACCTAACCCTACAGTATGGAGGTACATACCTAACCCTACAGTATGGAGGGACATACCTAACCCTACAGTATGGAGGTACATACCTAACCCTACAGTATGGAGGTACATACCTAACCCTACAGTATGGAGGTACATACCTAACCCTACAGTATGGAGGTACATACCTAACCCTACAGTATGGAGGGACATACCTAACCCTACAGTATGGAGGGACAGAGACAGGATGACAATACTCACCAGCGCTGTAATCACACTCTGTACATACCTAACCCTACAGTATGGAGGTACATACCTAACCCTACAGTATGGAGGTACATACCTAACCCTACAGTATGGAGGGACATACCTAACCCTACAGTATGGAGGTACATACCTAACCCTACAGTATGGAGGTACATACCTAACCCTACAGTATGGTATGGAGGGACATACCTAACCCTACAGTATGGAGGTACATACCTAACCCTACAGTATGGAGGGTACATACCTAACCCTACAGTATGGAGGGACATACCTAACCCTACAGTATGGAGGGACATACCTAACCCTACAGTATGGAGGTACATACTAACCCTACAGTATGGAGGACATACCTAACCCTACAGTATGGAGGGACATACCTAACCCTACAGTATGGGAGGTACATACCTAACCCTACAGTATGGAGGACATACCTAACCCTACAGTATGGAGGTACATACCTAACCCTACAGTATGGAGGTACATACCTAACCCTACAGTATGGAGGTACATACCTAACCCTACAGTATGGAGGACATACCTAACCCTACAGTATGGAGGACATACCTAACCCTACAGTATGGAGGTACATACCTAACCCTACAGTATGGAGGTACATACCTAACCCTACAGTATGGAGGTACATACCTAACCCTACAGTATGGAGGGACATACCTAACCCTACAGTATGGAGGACATACCTAACCCTACAGTATGGAGGTACATACCTAACCCTACAGTATGGAGGGACATACCTAACCCTACAGTATGGAGGTACATACCTAACCCTACAGTATGGAGGGACATACCTAACCCTACAGTATGGAGGGACATACCTAACCCTACAGTATGGAGGGACATACCTAACCCTACAGTATGGAGGTACATACCTAACCCTACAGTATGGAGGTACATACCTAACCCTACAGTATGGAGGACATACCTAACCCTACAGTATGGAGTACATACCTAACCCTACATACCTAACCCTACAGTATGGAGGTACATACCTAACCCCAGTATGGAGGTAACCCTACAGTATGGAGGGACATACCTAACCCTACAGTATGGAGGTACATACCTAACCCTACAGTATGGAGGGACAGAGACAGGATGACAACCCTACAGCGCTGTAATCACACTCTGTACATACCTAACCCTACAGTATGGAGGGACATACCTAACCCTACAGTATGGAGGGACATACCTAACCCTACAGTATGGAGGTACATACCTAACCCTACAGTATGGAGGACATACCTAACCCTACAGTATGGAGGTACATACCTAACCCTACAGTATGGAGGGACACCTAACCCTACAGTAGGAGGGACAATACTCCTCAGCGCTGTAATCACACTCTGTACATACCTAACCCTACAGTATGGAGGGACATACCTAACCCTACAGTATGGAGGTACATACCTAACCCTACAGTATGGAGGTACATACCTAACCCTACAGTATGGAGGGACATACCTAACCCTACAGTATGGAGGTACATACCTAACCCTACAGTATGCCCTACAGTATGGAGGGACATACCTAACCCTACAGTATGGAGGTACATACCTAACCCTACAGTATGGAGGGACATACCTAACCCTACAGTATGGAGGGACATACCTAACCCTACAGTATGGAGGTACATACCTAACCCTACAGTATGGAGGTACATACCTAACCCTACAGTATGGAGGTACATACCTAACCCTACAGTATGGAGGTACATACCTAACCCTACAGTATGGAGGTACATACCTAACCCTACAGTATGGAGGGACATACCTAACCCTACAGTATGGAGGTACATACCTAACCCTACAGTATGGAGGTACATACCTAACCCTACAGTATGGAGGTACATACCTAACCCTACAGTATGGAGGGACATACCTAACCCTACAGTATGGAGGTACATACCTAACCCTACAGTATGGAGGGTATGGAGATGACAATACATACCTAACCCTACAGTATGGAGGGACATACCTAACCCTACAGTATGGAGGTACATACCTAACCCTACAGTATGGAGGTACATACCTAACCCTACAGTATGGAGGTACATACCTAACCCTACAGTATGGAGGTACATACCTAACCCTACAGTATGGAGGGACAGAGACAGGATGACAATACTCATCAGCGCTGTAATCACACTCTGTACATACCTAACCCTACAGTATGGAGGTACATACCTAACCCTACAGTATGGAGGGACATACCTAACCCTACAGTATGGAGGGACATACCTAACCCTACAGTATGGAGGTACATACCTAACCCTACAGTATGGAGGTACATACCTAACCCTACAGTATGGAGGGACATACCTAACCCTACAGTATGGAGGTACATACCTAACCCTACAGTATGGAGGGACAGAGACAGGATGACAATACTCATCAGCGCTGTAATCACACTCTGTACATACCTAACCCTACAGTATGGAGGTACATACCTAACCCTACAGTATGGAGGGACATACCTAACCCTACAGTATGGAGGTACATACCTAACCCTACAGTATGGAGGGACATACCTAACCCTACAGTATGGAGGGACATACCTAACCCTACAGTATGGAGGTACATACCTAACCCTACAGTATGGAGGTACATACCTAACCCTACAGTATGGAGGTACATACCTAACCCTACAGTATGCCCTACAGTATGGAGGTACATACCTAACCCTACAGTATGGAGGGACATACCTAACCCTACAGTATGGAGGGACATACCTAACCCTACAGTATGGAGGTACATACCTAACCCTACAGTATGGAGGTACATACCTAACCCTACAGTATGGAGGTACATACCTAACCCTACAGTATGGAGGGACATACCTAACCCTACAGTATGGAGGGACATACCTAACCCTACAGTATGGAGGTACATACCTAACCCTACAGTATGGAGGTACATACCTAACCCTACAGTATGGAGGGACATACCTAACCCTACAGTATGGAGGTACATACCTAACCCTACAGTATGGAGGTACATACCTAACCCTACAGTATGGAGGTACATACCTAACCCTACAGTATGGAGGTACATACCTAACCCTACAGTATGGAGGTACATACCTAACCCTACAGTATGGAGGTACATACCTAACCCTACAGTATGGAGGGACAGAGACAGGATGACAATACTCATCAGCGCTGTAATCACACTCTGTACATACCTAACCCTACAGTATGGAGGGACATACCTAACCCTACAGTATGGAGGTACATACCTAACCCTACAGTATGGAGGTACATACCTAACCCTACAGTATGGAGGGACATACCTAACCCTACAGTATGGAGGTACATACCTAACCCTACAGTATGGAGGTACATACCTAACCCTACAGTATGGAGGGACAGAGACAGGATGACAATACTCACCAGCGCTGTAATCACACTCTGTACATACCTAACCCTACAGTATGGAGGTACATACCTAACCCTACAGTATGGAGGTACATACCTAACCCTACAGTATGGAGGGACATACCTAACCCTACAGTATGGAGGTACATACCTAACCCTACAGTATGGAGGTACATACCTAACCCTACAGTATGGAGGTACATACCTAACCCTACAGTATGGAGGTACATACCTAACCCTACAGTATGGAGGGACATACCTAACCCTACAGTATGGAGGGACAGAGACAGGATGACAATACTCACCAGCGCTTGAATCACACTCTGTACATACCTAACCCTACAGTATGGAGGTACATACCTAACCCTACAGTATGGAGGTACATACCTAACCCTACAGTATGGAGGGACATACCTAACCCTACAGTATGGAGGTACATACCTAACCCTACAGTATGGAGGGACATACCTAACCCTACAGTATGGAGGTACATACCTAACCCTACAGTATGGAGGACATACCTAACCCTACAGTATGGAGGGACATACCTAACCCTACAGTATGGAGGTACATACCTAACCCTACAGTATGGAGGTACATACCTAACCCTACAGTATGCCCTACAGTATGGAGGTACATACCTAACCCTACAGTATGGAGGTACATACCTAACCCTACAGTATGGAGGTACATACCTAACCCTACAGTATGGAGGTACATACCTAACCCTACAGTATGGAGGTACATACCTAACCCTACAGTATGGAGGGACAGAGACAGGATGACAATACTCCCAGCGCTGTAATCACAGGTACATACCTAACCCTACAGTAACATACCTAACCCTACAGTATGGAGGTACATACCTAACCCTACAGTATGGAGGACATACCTAACCCTACAGTATGGAGGTACATACCTAACCCTACAGTATGGAGGTACATACCTAACCCTACAGTATGGAGGTACATACCTAACCCTACAGTATGGAGGTACATACCTAACCCTACAGTATGGAGGGACATACCTAACCCTACAGTATGGAGGGACATACCTAACCCTACAGTATGGAGGTACATACCTAACCCTACAGTATGGAGGTACATACCTAACCCTACAGTATGGAGGGACATACCTAACCCTACAGTATGGAGGGACATACCTAACCCTACAGTATGGAGGTACATACCTAACCCTACAGTATGGAGGTACATACCTAACCCTACAGTATGGAGGTACATATGGATGGAGGTACATACCTAACCCTACAGTATGGAGGTACATACCTAACCCTACAGTATGGAGGTACATACCTAACCCTACAGTATGGAGGGACAGAGACAGGATGACAATACTCATCAGCGCTGTAATCACACTCTGTACATACCTAACCCTACAGTATGGAGGGACATACCTAACCCTACAGTATGGAGGGACATACCTAACCCTACAGTATGGAGGTACATACCTAACCCTACAGTATGGAGGTACATACCTAACCCTACAGTATGGAGGTACATACCTAACCCTACAGTATGGAGGTACATACCTAACCCTACAGTATGGAGGGACAGAGACAGGATGACAATACTCACCAGCGCTGTAATCACACTCTGTACACCTACCTAACCCCTACAGTATGGAGGTACATACCTAACCCTACAGTATGGAGGTACATACCTAACCCTACAGTATGGAGGGACATACCTAACCCTACAGTATGGAGGTACATACCTAACCCTACAGTATGGAGGTACATACCTAACCCTACAGTATGGAGGGACATACCTAACCCTACAGTATGGAGGGACAGAGACAGGATGACAATACTAAGCGCTGTAATCACACTCTGTACATACCTAACCCACAGTATGGAGGTACATACCTAACCCTACAGTATGGAGGTACATACCTAACCCTACAGTATGGAGGGACATACCTAACCCTACAGTATGGAGGGACATACCTAACCCTACAGTATGGAGGTACATACCTAACCCTACAGTATGGAGGTACATACCTAACCCTACAGTATGGAGGTACATACCTAACCCTACAGTATGGAGGTACATACCTAACCCTACAGTATGGAGGGACATACCTAACCCTACAGTATGGAGGGACATACCTAACCCTACAGTATGGAGGACATACCCTAACCCTACAGTATGGAGGTACATACCTAACCCTACAGTATGGAGGGACATACCTAACCCTACAGTATGGAGGTACATACCTAACCCTACAGTATGGAGGTACATACCTAACCCTACAGTATGGAGGGACATACCTAACCCTACAGTATGGAGGTACATACCTAACCCTACAGTATGGAGGTACATACCTAACCCTACAGTATGGAGGTACATACCTAACCCTACAGTATGGAGGTACATACCTAACCCTACAGTATGGAGGGACATACCTAACCCTACAGTATGGAGGGACACCTAACCCTAACAGTATGGAGGTACATACCTAACCCTACAGTATGGAGGGACATACCTAACCCTACAGTATGGAGGTACATACCTAACCCTACAGTATGGAGGTACATACCTAACCCTACAGTATGGAGGGACAGAGACAGGATGACAATACTCATCAGCGCTGTAATCACACTCTGTACATACCTAACCCTACAGTATGGAGGTACATACCTAACCCTACAGTATGGAGGTACATACCTAACCCTACAGTATGGAGGTACATACCTAACCCTACAGTATGGAGGGACAGAGACAGGATGACAATACTCATCAGCGCTGTAATCACACTCTGTACATACCTAACCCTACAGTATGGAGGACATACCTAACCCTACAGTATGGAGGACATACCTAACCCTACAGTATGGAGGTACATACCTAACCCTACAGTATGGAGGACATACCTAACCCTACAGTACATACCTAACCCTGGAGGGAGGGACATACCTAACCCTACAGTATGGAGGACATACCTAACCCTACAGTATGGAGGGACATACCTAACCCTACAGTATGGAGGTACATACCTAACCCTACAGTATGGAGGGACATACCTAACCCTACAGTATGGAGGGACATACCTAACCCTACAGTATGGAGGTACATACCTAACCCTACAGTATGTACATACCTAACCCTACAGTATGGAGGTACATACCTAACCCTACAGTATGGAGGTACATACCTAACCCTACAGTATGGAGGGACATACCTAACCCTACAGTATGGAGGTACATACCTAACCCTACAGTATGGAGGACATACCTAACCCTACAGTATGGAGGACATACCTAACCCTACAGTATGGAGGTACATACCTAACCCTACAGTATGGAGGTACATACCTAACCCTACAGTATGGAGGTACATACCTAACCCTACAGTATGGAGGTACATACCTAACCCTACAGTGGAGGTACATACCTAACCCTACATGGAGGGACATACCTAACCCTACAGTATGGAGGTACATACCTAACCCTACAGTATGGAGGGAGGGACATACCTAACCCTACAGTATGGAGGACATACCTAACCCTACAGTATGGAGGTACATACCTAACCCTACAGTATGGAGGTACATACCTAACCCTACAGTATGGAGGGACATACCTAACCCTACAGTATGGAGGTACATACCTAACCCTACAGTATGGAGGTACATACCTAACCCTACAGTATGGAGGTACATACCTAACCCTACAGTATGGAGGTACATACCTAACCCTACAGTATGGAGGGACATACCTAACCCTACAGTATGGAGGTACATACCTAATACCAGTATAACCCTAACCCTACAGTATGGAGGTACATACCTAACCCTACAGTATGGAGGTACATACCTAACCCTACAGTATGGAGGTACATACCTAACCCTACAGTATGGAGGTACATACCTAACCCTACAGTATGGAGGGACATACCTAACCCTACAGTATGGAGGGACATACCTAACCCTACAGTATGGAGGGACATACCTAACCCTACAGTATGGAGGGACATACCTAACCCTACAGTATGGAGGGACATACCTAACCCTACAGTATGGAGGTACATACCTAACCCTACAGTATGGAGGTACATACCTAACCCTACAGTATGGAGGACATACCTAACCCTACAGTATGGAGGGACATACCTAACCCTACAGTATGGAGGGACATACCTAACCCTACAGTATGGAGGGACATACCTAACCCTACAGTATGGAGGGACATACCTAACCCTACAGTATGGAGGTACATACCTAACCCTACAGTATGGAGGACATACCTAACCCTACAGTATGGAGGTACATACCTAACTAACTCCTACAGTATGGAGGTACATACCTAACCCTACAGTATGGAGGTACATACCTAACCCTACAGTATGGAGGGACATACCTAACCCTACAGTATGGAGGTACATACCTAACCCTACAGTATGGAGGTACATACCTAACCCTACAGTATGGAGGTACATACCTAACCCTACAGTATGGAGGACATACCTAACCCTACAGTATGGAGGGACAGAGACAGGATGACAATACTCTGTAACCACGCTGTAATCACACTCTGTACATACCTAACCCTACAGTATGGAGGTACATACCTAACCCTACAGTATGGAGGTACATACCTAACCCTACAGTATGGAGGGACATACCTAACCCTACAGTATGGAGGTACATACCTAACCCTACAGTATGGAGGTACATACCTAACCCTACAGTATGGAGGGACATACCTAACCCTACAGTATGGAGGGACAGAGACAGGATGACAATACTCACCAGCGCTGTAATCACACTCTGTACATACCTAACCCTACAGTATGGAGGTACATACCTAACCCTACAGTATGGAGGGACATACCTAACCCTACAGTATGGAGGGACATACCTAACCCTACAGTATGGAGGTACATACCTAACCCTACAGTATGGAGGTACATACCTAACCCTACAGTATGGAGGGACATACCTAACCCTACAGTATGGAGGGACATACCTAACCCTACAGTATGGAGGGACATACCTAACCCTACAGTATGGAGGGACATACCTAACCCTACAGTATGGAGGGACATACCTAACCCTACAGTATGGAGGTACATACCTAACCCTACAGTATGGAGGGACATACCTAACCCTACAGTATGGAGGGACATACCTAACCCTACAGTATGGAGGGACATACCTAACCCTACAGTATGGAGGACATACCTAACCCTACAGTATGGAGGTACATACCTAACCCTACAGTATGGAGGTACATACCTAACCCTACAGTATGGAGGGACATACCTAACCCTACAGTATGGAGGACATACCTAACCCTACAGTATGGAGGGACATACCTAACCCTACAGTATGTACATACCTAAGGGACATACCTAACCCTACAGTATGGAGGTACATACCTAACCCTACAGTATGGAGGGACATACCTAACCCTACAGTATGGAGGTACATACCTAACCCTACAGTATGGAGGACATACCTAACCCTACAGTATGGAGGTAACACTCTACAGTATACATACCTAACCCTACAGTATGGAGGTACATACCTAACCCTACAGTATGGAGGGACATACCTAACCCTACAGTATGGAGGTACATACCTAACCCTACAGTATGGAGGGACAGAGACAGGATGACAATACTCATCAGCGCTGTAATCACACTCTGTACATACCTAACCCTACAGTATGGAGGGACATACCTAACCCTACAGTATGGAGGTACATACCTAACCCTACAGTATGGAGGGACATACCTAACCCTACAGTATGGAGGGACCCTACAGTATGGAGGGACATACCTAACCCTACAGTATGGAGGGACATACCTAACCCTACAGTATGGAGGTACATACCTAACCCTACAGTATGGAGGGACATACCTAACCCTACAGTATGGAGGGACATACCTAACCCTACAGTATGGAGGGACATACCTAACCCTACAGTATGGAGGTACATACCTAACCCTACAGTATGGAGGTACATACCTAACCCTACAGTATGGAGGTACATACCTAACCCTACAGTATGGAGGACATACCTAACCCTACAGTATGGAGGGACATACCTAACCCTACAGTATGGAGGACATACCTAACCCTACAGTATGGAGGTACATACCTAACCCTACAGTATGGAGGTACATACCTAACCCTACAGTATGGAGGACATACCTAACCCTACAGTATGGAGGGACATACCTAACCCTACAGTATGGAGGACATACCTAACCCTACAGTATGGAGGGACATACCTAACCCTACAGTATGGAGGACATATAACCCTACAGTACCCTAGGGACATACCTAACCCTACAGTATGGAGGTACATACCTAACCCTACAGTATGGAGGTACATACCTAACCCTACAGTATGGAGGGACATACCTAACCCTACAGTATGGAGGGACATACCTAACCCTACAGTATGGAGGACATACCTAACCCTACAGTATGGAGGGACATACCTAACCCTACAGTATGGAGGTACATACCTAACCCTACAGTATGGAGGTACATACCTAACCCTACAGTATGGAGGTACATACCTAACCCTACAGTATATACCCTACAGTATGGAGGGACATACCTAACCCTACAGTATGGAGGACATACCTAACCCTACAGTATGGAGGTACATACCTAACCCTACAGTATGGAGGACATACCTAACCCTACAGTATGGAGGTACATACCTAACCCTACAGTATGGAGGGACATAACCCCTAACCCTACAGTATGGAGGTACATACCTAACCCTACAGTATGGAGTACATACCTAACCCTACAGTATGGAGGACATACCTAACCCTACAGTATGGAGGGACATACCTAACCCTACAGTATGGAGGGACATACCTAACCCTACAGTATGGAGGGACATACCTAACCCTACAGTATGGAGGTACATACCTAACCCTACAGTATGGAGGACATACCTAACCCTACAGTATGGAGGTACATACCTAACCCTACAGTATGGAGGGACATACCTAACCCTACAGTATGGAGGACATACATAACCCTACAGTATGGAGGGACATACCTAACCCTACAGTATGGAGGTACATACCTAACCCTACAGTATGGAGGACATACCTAACCCTACAGTATGGAGGACATACCTAACCCTACAGTATGGAGGTACATACCTAACCCTACAGTATGGAGGTACATACCTAACCCTACAGTATGGAGGACATACCTAACCCTACAGTATGGAGGGACATACCTAACCCTACAGTATGGAGGTACATACCTAACCCTACAGTATGGAGGTACATACCTAACCCTACAGTATGGAGGGACATACCTAACCCTACAGTATGGAGGTACATACCTAACCCTACAGTATGGAGGACATACCTAACCCTACAGTATGGAGGGACATACCTAACCCTACAGTATGGAGGGACATACCTAACCCTACAGTATGGAGGGACATACCTAACCCTACAGTATGGAGGACATACCTAACCTAACCCTACAGTATGGAGGTACATACCTAACCCTACAGTATGGAGGTACATACCTAACCCTACAGTATGGAGGGACATACCTAACCCTACAGTATGGAGGGACATACCTAACCCTACAGTATGGAGGGACATACCTAACCCTACAGTATGGAGGTACATACCTAACCCTACAGTATGGAGGGACATACCTAACCCTACAGTATGGAGGTACATACCTAACCCTACAGTATGGAGGGACATACCTAACCCTACAGTATGGAGGACATACCTAACCCTACAGTATGGAGGGACATACCTAACCCTACAGTATGGAGGTACATACCTAACCCTACAGTATGGAGGACATACCTAACCCTACAGTATGGAGGTACATACCTAACCCTACAGTATGGAGGGACATACCTAACCCTACAGTATGGAGGTACATACCTAACCCTACAGTATGGAGTGACAGAGACTGACTGTACTAACCAGCAGGTGAGTCTAAGGTAAAATACTTAAATGTTAACTCCCCAACTAGATCCCAAAAGGCTCCCTATTCCATATATAGTGCACTACTATTGACCAGAGCCCTATATAGTGCCCTACTATTGACCAGAGCCCTATATAGTGCACTACTATTGACCAGAGCCCTATATAGTGCACTACTATTGACCAGAGCCCTATATAGTGCACTACTATTGACCAGAGCCCTATATAGTGCACTACTATTGGCCAGAGCCCTATATAGAGCCCTATATAGTGCACTACTTTTGACATGAGCCCTATATAGTGCACTACTTTTGACCAGAGCCCTATATAGTGCACTACTATTGACCAGAGCCCTATATAGTGCACTACTTTTGACCAGAGCCCTATATAGTGCACTACTTTTGACCAGAGCCCTATATATGCACTACTTTTGACCAGAGCCCTATATAGTGCACTACTATTGACCAGAGCCCTATATAGTGCACTACTATTGACCAGAGCCCTATATAGTGCACTACTATTGACCAGAGCCCTATATACTGCACTACTTTTGACATGAACCCTATATAGTGCACTACTTTTGACCAGAGCCCTATATAGTGCACTACTATTGACCAGAGCCCTATATAGTGCACTACTTTTGACCAGAGCCCTATATAGTGCACTACTTTTGACCAGAGCCCTATATAGTGCACTACTATTGACCAGAGCCCTATATAGTGCACTACTATTGGCCAGAGCCCTATATAGAGCCCTATATAGAGCCCTATATAGTGCACTACTTTTGACCAGAGCCCTATATAGTGCACTACTATTGACCAGAGCCCTATATACTGCACTACTTTTGACCAGGAACTCTGACCAGAGCCCTATATAGTGCACTACTTTTGACCAGGAACTCTGACCAGGTCTAAAGTAGTGCACTATATAGGGAATAGCGTACCATTTGGGACTCATCCTAGATCTCAAAGCGTTTGTGGGTTCTCTCTCACCGTCCTCTGTGTGCATCAGCTTGTGGCTCTTCAGAGTGACCTTGGACTTGAACTTCTTGCCACACATGTCACACAGGTGTGTCTTCTCCGTGGTGTGTCTGCTCATGTGGGCCTTCAGGTTGCTCTTACTGCGGCTGGCGTAGTCACACAGGGAACACTTGAAGGGCTTCACTCCTAACAGGGAAGAGACACAGTGGCTTTTACATGTTGGTCGTTTAGCAGAGACTCTAATCCAGAGTGATTTACAGTCAGTAGTTATTTAGCAGAGACTCTAATCCAGAGGGATTTACAGTCAGTAGTTATTTAGCAGAGACTCTAATCCAGAGTGATTTACAGTCAGTAGTTATTTAGCAGAGACTCTAATCCAGAGTGATTTACAGTCAGTAGTTATTTAGCAGACACTCTAATCCAGAGGGATTTACAGTCGGTAGTTATTTAGCAGACACTCTAATCCAGAGGGATTTACAGTCAGTAGTTATTTAGCAGAGACTCTAATCCAGAGGGATTTACAGTCAGTAGTCATTTAGCAGACACTCTAATCCAGAGGGATTTACAGTCAGTGCATTCAACTAAGGTAGGTAAAACAAGCACACATCACAGCGATAAGACAAGCACACATCACAGCGATAAGACAAGCACACATCACAGCGACAAGACAAGCACACATCACAGCGATAAGACAAGCACACATCACAGCGACAAGACAAGCACACATCACAGCGACAAGACAAGCACACATCACAGCGATAAGACAAGCACACATCACAGCGATAAGACAAGCACACATCACAGCGACAAGACAAGCACACATCACAGCGATAAAACAAGCACACATCACAGCGACAAGACAAGCACACATCACAGCGATAAGACAAGCACACATCACAGCGACAAGACAAGCACACATCACAGCGATAAGACAAGCACACATCACAGCGATAAGACAAGCACACATCACAGCGACAAGACAAGCACACATCACAGCGACAAGACAAGCACACATCACAGCGATAAGACAAGCACACATCACATTCGTTGCAAGCAAAACTTTCCTCTAAAAAGTTAAGTGTGGTAGTTTCTATTGCCTTTTAAAATGTGTAGAAAACCACTTCGGGCCACCTCAGAGTCCAACAGTAGAACTCATTATAGGGAATAGGATGGCATTTGGTACGCAGCCTAATGAGTTTGATTGTCCTACCTTGGTGAGCCCAGATGTGCTGCTGCAGATCAGCTCCGTTCCTCATGAAGTAGCTGTCACAGTAAGGACACTTAGACGCTCTCTTCCCGATCAAGCCCTTCATCTGCACCCTCACCCCAAGCGCCTCGGAGATGGTGTTCATCGGCGTCTCTGCAGATAAGAGATGGTTTTACCAACATACCCAGCGTCCTGTCCAGGGGCTGTACATGTACATTAAAGCTGCCTCAAGATTCAGAAACAGGATAGGCTCCTCCCCTATGGGCCGTTCTGGCTCTGACGAGGCTGACTTACCTTCCTGCCTGGCTCCAATCAGGAAATGGCTGTGATATTTGGGATTTAAACATGATTAACACTCTGCTGTTGTAATAGAACACCAAAGAGTGGGCTTAGTTCCGGTCTCTTACCTGGATGAAAGCTCTTGATATGATGCTTAAGTTTATCTTCAGTGAACGATTCCTCACACACAGGGCAAGCAAAGCTTTTCTTCTCCTTTAATATTGGATTAAATTGATGATGTTAAGAGTCCACAATCGTCAACAAACAGACATTTCAATGTAATAATGATCATAATTGTGACCCCTATGGGCCCTGGTCAAAAGTAGGGTTCCATTTGGGCCCCGGCCCCAGACTCACATTGTCAAAGTGTGTTTTGAGGTGGGCCTGCAGCTTGTACTTGTCAGGTGTGCAGTACTGACAGTGTTCCATGGGGCACTGGAGCAGGATGTTACTGTGTCTCTGGATCAGGTGTCGCTTCAGACAGTTCTTGGTGATGGACGAATAGCTGCACTGGGTACAGTAATGTAGATGCTCTTTTGTGTGAGTACGCACATGCATGTTGTAGTGCACTTGGTACCAGAAGAGCTTTCCTAGACGGGGAACAACAAAACACATGTGGCTTAAAAAAAACAGCTGGTTTACAGATGAATTACCAACACATAGGAAATGATGAAATAGCTGAAATTACAAACCCTTGTAAAAATACAACTTATACTGCTAGAAAATGTTTTCCTATGTCAATATATTTGTGTGATATATTCTTACCACAGTATTCACATTCCAGGTCCCCGTATACTTTTCGGATTCTGTCAAAGACAACCATGTTCAGCTGCCTTTTCTGCAACTTATCTAGAATCTGTTGGAAAGCGCTCCTCTCCTCCGTTGTGCCATCTTCTCCTTGTGGGCCAGCTGAAGCGTTTGTTTGACCTATGACCTCCCCCTGAATCAGAACCAAAGACCGGAGAGTCTCCTCAACATGACCTTGTGATGTTGATGAAGAACCTTTGTCTTCTTCTGGATGCTGCTGGTGGCCCACCACTGACTCCTCCTTGCCTGAAGGCCTTTCTACCAAAGTGTCTTGTTCAGCCACAATGACGTCATTCTCCCCATGAGGCTTGTCTTCCTCAATCAGTGTCTTATCAGGTCTCTCCTCACTGATTACTTCCTGGGTCGTGCCTTTGCTTGCTGTCTGGGTTTGTTCAGGACTGATTGGCTCAGTTCTGTCTGGTAGAGTCTCAGTCTTTTGTGCAGGTTGATTTAACACGCATGTCTCCTCAGGCCCCAGATCAGGGACCACCTGTTCCTCTCCCTCTCCCAGTCCTTCCTCCTGTTCCTCTCCCTCCCCCTCCTCCTGCTCCTGCTCCTCTGAGGGGTCACCAGCGAGGGCCTCCTCCTCCTCCTCCTCCTGTTCCTCTGAAGGGTCACCAGCGAGGGTCTCCTCCTCCTGTTCCTCTGAGAGGTCACCAGCGAGGGCCTCCTCCTGTTCCTCTGAAGGGTCACCAGCGAGGGCCTCCTCCTGTTCCTCTGAAGGGTCACCAGCGAGGACCTCCTCCTGTTCCTCTGAAGGGTCACCAGCGAGGACCTCCTCCTGTTCCTCTGAAGGGTCACCAGCGAGGACCTCCTCCTGTTCCTCTGAAGGGTCACCAGCGAGGGCCTCCTCCTGTTCCTCTGAAGGGTCACCAGTGAAGGCCTCCTCCTCCTCCTGCTGGGCGTTGAGTAGAGATAGCTCCTCAGCCATCCTGATCTCATCCTGTCTCAGCATCTCTCTCTTGATGTCGTCCCCCGGCTCCAGCAGACAGAAGCTGCTGTTGATGGACTCTGAGAACCCAACCGCCTCCTCTGACTCTGGGTGAGCCTCCTTCAGGTGGGTCTTCAGCCGCACGGAGCTGACAAACTTCTGCTGGCAGGCGGCACACACGTAGAGGAAGGGATGCTTACGGACGTGAGCCTGGAGAGCCTGAAACTTGGTGCAGCCGTGGTCACACAGCTCGCAGCCGAACGGCCTCTCGCTACCGTGAACCATCATGTGGCGGTCACGGTCCAGCTCGTTCTTGAACTTGCGGTCGCAGATCTGGCAGTCGTAGAGGAGCTGCCTCTTGCCTTCCCTGGTCTGTAGACTATACTCATGGTACGAGTCCTTCACCTTCATAATAATACATGTTATTAATAACTACATCAATAAGATCTCATAATAAAGACAGTATAAAGGCATATGATAGATTTTTTAAAAGAGAGAGGTCTTTCACCTTCTTGTCCTCAAGGTCGTGGCTCTCCCTCATGTGTTTCAGCAGGTTCTTGACATCAGAGTACTTCTTTTTGCAGAAGAGACAGTGCTGCTTGATCTTGTGGTGAACTCTCTCCACGTGCACCTTGAGGTGGCCCTTGCTGAGGCACTGGAAGGAGCAGTGTTCACAGCTGAACTTCTCTCCCGTGTGCTTGCGCAAGTGAACGCTGAGGTTGGCTTTGATGGCACTGGCGTAGTCACAGTGTGGGCACTTGAAGGGTTTCTCGTTGGTGTGGGTTCGCAGATGGGCCTGCAACGAGTGGCGGAACTTGAAGACCTTGTTGCAGTATTCGCAGGTGAAGATCTTCAACTGGGTCTGTCCTATTCTGTATGAACGAGGGATGTTGCAATACACATACAGTAGAACCAAATATGTGTTGCTCTTTTTCCAAAGTAACTTTGCCAAAATTCTATTTGCGCTATAGCAAAAACATGATGTTTGTACCTACAGTAACAATGCTGAAATCTGTTGTTGACACATCCATTAAAGTGTTACATATAGACTATGACATTTCCCAATGCTTGATAATACTGTAGACTACATTGATTCAGTTCACTCAATACATCATTATGTTTATTAACGCCACAATACAGTCTGAGTACTTCATGTTCAACTGCTGTGTGGTGAACAACCCAAACGTCTGTACCTGTTTGACTTTAATGGCACTTCATAAGCAGCTTGTTGTATGGAATATTCCTGAAATCCTCTCTTCTGTCCTGCCTCCTGAGGGTCTGTGTCTGCTGGAGTAACCGGCTCTGCCGGGGTGGCCTCGATCGGCACTATCCTTGTCGCACCTAAATAAACAAATACACAGACAGATAAAAGTTTATACAGCCTAGGTACAAAGACAAGTCATCGGGATTACATAGACTATAAACTTTCCTGATTTTTCATACATAAAACTCTGAAAATGTACCAACAGCAACATTGTGAATCTATACTTTTCTGGATAAAATCTGAAGATCCTCTGGTTGATCCTCTGGTTGATCCATGTGCATCCTCAATGGCACCCTATTCCCTACAGCCTATTCCCTACAGTCTATTCCCTATGGGCCCTGGTCAAAATTATAACACCATGTAGGTAGTAGGGTGCCATTTGGGGCGCAGCCATAATATAGTTGTAGCTTACCAGAAAGTGCCTCATGAGTGGTCAGACAGGAAGTGCCTCATGAGTGGTCAGAACCACACTGATGATAATGTAGTTGTAACTTACCAGGAAGTGCCTCATGAGTGGTCAGAACCACACTGATGATAATGTAGTTGTAACTTACCAGGAAGTGCCTCATGAGCGGTCAGAACCACACTGATGATAATGTAGTTGTAACTTACCAGGAAGTGCCTCATGAGTGGTCAGAACCACACTGATGATAATGTAGTTGTAACTTACCAGGAAGTGCCTCATGAGTGGTCAGAACCTCACGGATGATAATGTAGTTGTAACTTACCAGGAAGTGCCTCATGAGCGGTCAGAACCACACTGATGATGGGGTTCTTGGGGCCTCCTGCTGGTTCCTGCTCCTTCACAAGAGAAACCCTCTCAGAGCGGAGTGGCCGTGGCCTCTTTGAGCTTCTCTCCCGATCCTCCTCTTTGCCTTCTGCTGCGCCAGGTTGAGCCTCAAACTCTTTGTCTGTGGGGAGAGATCATGAAAACTAAGCATCAATCAATAAAACAGAGCAGATAGACATTGAGATGATGAACATATATAGACATTTAGATGGTATAGACATAGATGGTAGATATAGACATTTAGATGGTGAACATATAGATATAGACATTTAGATGGTGAACATATTGATATAGACATTTAGATGGTGAACATATAGATATAGACATTTAGATGGTGAACATATTGATATAGACATTTAGATGGTGAAGATAGATATAGACATTTAGAGATGGTGATATAGACATTTAGATGGTGAACATATAGATATAGACATTTAGATGGTGAACATATGATATAGACATTTAGATGGTGAACATATGATAGATATAGATGGTGAACATATAGATATAGACATTTAGATGGTGAACATATTGATATAGACATTTAGATGGTGAACATATTGATATAGACATTTAGATGGTGAACATATAGATATAGACATTTAGATGGTGAACATATAGATATAGACATTTAGATGGTGAACATATTGATATAGACATTTAGATGGTGAACATATTGATATAGACATTTAGATGGTGAACATATGATATAGACATTTAGATGGTGAACATATAGATATAGACATTTAGATGGTGAACATATTGATATAGACATTTAGATGGTGAACATATAGATATAGACATTTAGATGGTGAACATTTAGATGAACATAGATATAGACATTTAGATGGATGGTGAACATATTGATATAGACATTTAGATGGTGAACATATAGATGAACATATTTAGATGGATATAGATATAGACATTTAGATGGTGAACATATTGATATAGACATTTAGATGGTATAGATATAGACATTTAGATGGTGAACATATAGATATAGACATTTAGATGGTGAACATATTGATATAGACATTTAGATGGTATAGATATAGACATTTAGATGGTGAACATATTGATATAGACATTTAGATGGTGAACATATAGATATAGACATTTAGATGGTGAACATATAGATAGACATTTAGATGGTGAACATATAGACAGACATTTAGATATAGACATTTAGATGGTGAACATATTGACAGACATTTAGATATAGACATTTAGATGGTGAACATATAGATATAGACATTTAGATGGTGAACATATAGATATAGACATTTAGATGGTGAACATATAGATATAGACATTTAGATGGTGAACATATATTTAGATGGTGATATGGTGAACATATTGATATAGACATTTAGAGACATTTAGATAGACATATTTAGACATTTAGGTGAACATATAGATATAGAACATATAGATATAGACATTTAGATGGTGAACATATAGATATAGACATTTAGATGGTGAACATATAGATATAGACATTTAGATGGTGAACATATTGATATAGACATTTAGATGGTGAACATATTGATAGATATAGACATTTAGATAGACATTTAGATGGTGAACATATTGATATAGACATTTAGATGGTGAACATATAGATATAGACATTTAGATGGTGAACATATTGAACATATAGATAGACATTTAGATGATATAGACATTTAGATGAACATATTGATATAGACATTTAGATGGTGAACATATGAACATTTAGATATAGACATTTAGATGGTGAACATATTGATATAGACATTTAGATGGTGATATAGACATTTAGATGGTGAACATATAGATATAGACATTTAGATAGACATTTAGATGGTGAACATATAGATATAGACATTTAGATGGTGAACATATAGATATAGACATTTAGATGGTGAACATATTGATATAGACATTTAGATGGTGAACATATAGACATTTAGACATTTAGATGGTGAACATATAGATATAGACATTTAGATGGTGAATATAGACATTTAGATATTGATATAGACATTTAGATGGTGAACATATTGATATTTAGAACACATAGACATTTAGATGGTGATAGACATTTAGATGGTATATTGATATAGACATTTAGATGGTGAACATATTGATATAGACATTTAGATGGTGAAACATATTGATATAGACATTTAGATGGTATAGATATAGACATTTAGATGGTGAACATTTATTGAACATATAGATAGACATTTAGATGGTGAACATATTGATATAGACATTTAGATGGTGAACATAGACATTTAGATGGTGATTGATAGACATTTAGATGGTGAACATTTAGATATAGATATAGACATTTAGATGGTGAACATATAGATATAGACATTTAGATGGTGAACATATTGATATAGACATTTAGATGGAACATATTGAACATATAGATATAGACATTTAGATGGTGAACATATTGATATAGACATTTAGATATAGATATAGACATTTAGATGGTGAACATATTGACAGACATTTAGATGGTGAACATATTGATATAGACATTTAGATGGTGAACATATAGATATAGACATTTAGATGGTGAACATATAGATATAGACATTTAGATGGTGAACATATAGATATAGACATTTAGATGGTGAACATATTGATATAGACATTTAGATGGTGAACATAGCTCTTTCCATGACATTGATTGACCAGGTGAATCCAGGTGAAAGATATGATCCCTTATTGATGTCACTTGCTAAATCCACTTCAATCAGAGACATGGATTGTGTATGTGTGCCATTCAGAGGGTGAATAGGCAAGACAAAAGATGTAAGTGCCTTTGAATGGGGTATGGTAGTTGGTGCCAGGAGCACCAGATTGTGTCAAGAACTGCAACGCTGCTGGGTTTTTCATGCTCAACAGTTTCCTGTGTGTATCAAGGATGGTCCACCACTCAAAGGACATCCAGCCAACTTGACACAACTGTGGGAAGCATTGGAGTCAACATGGGGTAGCATCCCTGTGGAATGCTTGACGGGAGGTGTGTGTATGCAATCTCCATAGATAGACATTGGCAGCCTTACTGATGAACTCAGTGACTTTCAACGTGGCACCGTCATAGGATGCCACCTTTCCAACAAGTCAGTTTGTATAATTTCTGCCCTGCTACAGCTGCCCCTGTCAACTGTAAGTGCTTTTATTGGGAAGTGGAAACATCTAGGAGCAACAACGGCTCAGACGCAAAGTGGTAGGCCACACAAGCTCACGGAACAGGACCGTCAAGTGCTGAAGCGCGTAAAAATCGCCTGTCCTCTGTTGCAACACTCACTACAGAGTTCCAAACTGCCTCTGGAAGCAACGTCAGCACAAGAACTGTTCGTCGGGAGCTTCATGAAATGGGTTTCCATGGCCGAGCAGCCGCACATAAGCCTAAGATCCCCATGCACAATGCCAAGCCTCGGCTGGAGTGGTGTAAAGCTCGCCACCATTGGACTCTGGAGCAGTGGAATCACGCTTCACCATCTGGCAGTCTGATGGACAAATCTGGGTTTGGTGGATGCCAGGAGAACACTACCTGCCCCAATGCATAGTGCCAACTGTAAAGTTTGGTGGAGGAGGAATAATGGTCTGGGGCTGTTTTTCATGGTTCGGGCTAGGCCCCTTAGTTCCAGAGAAGGGAAAGCTTAACACTACAGCATACAATGACATTCTAGATGATTCTGTGTTTCCAACTTTGTGGCAACAGTTTGGTGAAGACTCTTTCCTGTTTCAGCATGACAATACCCCCATACACAGAGAGAGGTTCATACAGAAATGGTTTGTCGAGATCGTTGTGGAAGAACTTGACTGGTCTGCAAAAAGCCCTGACCTCAACTCCATCGAACACCTTTGGGATGAATTGGAACGCAGACTGCGAGCCAGGCCTAATCGCCCAACCTCACTCTTGTGGCTGAATGGAAGCAAGTCCCCACAGCAATGTTCCAACATCATCTAGTAGAAAGCCTTCCCAGAAGAGTGGAGGCTGTTACACCAGCAAAAGGGGGGACCAACTCCATATTAATGCCCATGATTTTGGAATGAGATGTCTGATGAGCAGGTGTCCACATACCTTTGGCCATGTCGTGTATGGGCCCTGGTAAAAAGTAGTGAACTATATAGGGAATAGGATGCCATTTGGGACGTATCCTTAGATGGACCATAAAGCACTATTCTATTCCAATCTATTCTAAACAGACATAAAACAGTTGACTTCACACATACCGTTGTCCTCCTCCTGATCCTCATCCTCTCTGAGGTCCATCAAGCAGATGTGTTTCATGATCTGTCGTCTGTTGCCGAACACACGGTTGCACTTCTTGCAGTCCAGGGCATTGTTGTCCTCTGGTTCTTCCTCGTCCACTGGCCCAGCTTCTGATTGGGCCTCTACTGTCTGTTGTTTCTGCTTTTTCTGGTTAGGGCTAGTAGTCTCTGTCATGGGCCCATCAGCTACAATCTTCTTGGTTGAGCCCTTAGGACGTCCTCGTTTTCTCTTAACAGGGCTATCTGTGGGGGAAATATGATCACTGCCATCAATCACTCTATTACACAGACCTACAGACACAAATTAAGCCTAGTCCTGGATTAAAAAGAGCTGTCAAAATCGGATTACAATCTGCTACAAATGTTTGAAGGACTACCGAGGCACTGAGTAGCCAATTATTCAGATCGTTGAAAAACAAAGAAACACCATAATACGGTCGGTTGTTGCAATGCCCCATTATCCCTGGCTGCTTTGAAGAGGTGCTCACCTCCACCATTAGTATCCCTGGCTGCTTTGAAGAGGTGCTCACCTCCACCCTTAGTATCCCTGGCTGCTTTGAAGAGGTGCTCACCTCGACTATTATTATCCCTGGCTGCTTTGAAGAGGTGCTCACCTCGACTATTAGTATCCCTGGCTGCTTTGAAGAGGTGCTCACCTCCACCTCCACCCTTAGTATCCCTGGTTACTTAGAAGAGGTGCTCACCTCCACCCTTAGTATCCCTGGCTGCTATGAAGAGGTGCTCACCTCCACCCTTAGTATCCCTGGCTGCTATGAAGAGGTGCTCACCTCGACTATTAGTATCCTTGGCTGCTTTGAAGAGGTGCTCACCTCGACTATTAGTATCCCTGGCTGCTTTGAAGAGGTGCTCACCTCCACCTCCACCCTTAGTATCCCTGTCTGCTTTGAAGAGGTGCTCACCTCCACCTCCACCCTTAGTATCCCTGGCTGCTTTGAAGAGGTGCTCACCTCCACCCTTAGTATCCCTGGCTGCTTTGAAGAGGTGCTCACCTCCACCCTTAGTATCCTTGGCTGCTTTGAAGAGGTGCTCACCTCGACTATTAGTATCCTTGGCTGCTTTGAAGAGGTGCTCACCTCCACCATTCTCCAGTGGAGCTGTCAATGGCATGAGGGCCACAATGATGTCATCAGCGTTGAGCCCCTCTGTGTGGTGCTTCTCAGACACATGGGAGAGGAGCTGTGCTCGGTGTGGAGAGAACAGGTTGCACAGTTTACACATGAAGATGGAGGAAGTCCCACCTGTGAATTAACAGCCAGGCAGGCCAAGATTAATGTGTGTTTATGTACAAATTTGATCATTACACATTGACAGTTGGTAGAGCATGGTGCTTGCAACGCCAGAATTGTGGGTTCGATTTCCACGGGGGACCAGTACGCAAGAAAAAGAAGAGAATGAAAACGTAAGTCGCTCTGGAGAAGTGTCTGCTAAATTACTTCAATGGAAATGAGATATTTTCAATAGGCTGGCAGTGGATTGGCCTTTACATTGTGCTTGTGTGTCTCCTCTTGTGTTTAGTGTTCGTTCTGCGTGGTTCATTCTTTGGTCAGGGACTGTATATTTTTCCTCTAGCTACCTACCTTTCTTTCATTCAAAATACTGAATTCCATCCTAGCTAGGGCCTACATGATCAAGCCAGCCTAGCAACTACAAGCTGGGAATACAGAAATGGAATGAGGTCAGTGCAGTATAGTTTATTGGTTTGCTCTGTGCACACTCTGTAGCTCTCCAGACAGGTTTAGCTACCACTGCAACAG
The DNA here is from genome assembly GCF_034236695.1 of Oncorhynchus nerka. NCBI lineage: Eukaryota > Metazoa > Chordata > Actinopteri > Salmoniformes > Salmonidae > Oncorhynchus > Oncorhynchus nerka. Next base: position 11,246,515 of record NC_088409.1, on the reverse strand, counting down.
CAAAGATGGTTGAACTCCTGACTCCTCAGCAGTATGAATAAAGCTAGCTAAACCCTGGGAGAAACAGGAACAGTTTCGTGATAAATACTTTCTTTACAAACTAAATCCAATAACTTTTGGCCGAACATTTAGCTGCAATAAATGTGCTGTCAATGTTGTGGCTGGTCACGGTAATTATGTGCCCCACTTTTAGCATAGAATAAACTTCACATTAGTAATTTGACTACATCTGTTGGCTAGCTTGCTACTTTTACCTAGCTAAGAAATGTTATTTCTCGAGATAGTACTGTACGAAAAGGTAAACAATCGATTCGAGTACTTACCTGCAGTTGACGTCGCCATGTTTGTAAAATAAAACGTAATACCCTAAGAGTTACATGTACATTTATTTATATCTACATTACTTATTGAATAAGTAATTGAAAATCGTATTTTTATTTGTTTTGAGGAAGGTTTCTGGCGAATCTGCGACAACAAATATGGCGGATAAAGTCTTCCTGTGGAGAGAAAAGCAGGCTGGTTTGGGATGTTCTCCCCCAGTGGCTGGGATGACCAGAAGGCATAGTCTACCCTTGATACATTTGTAAAAGGTTTCCAATCCATTCTTTGGAATGGGATCGTGTACAGTACTCTACTTATTACAAAATCCTCTGACATATCATGATTGGTTACTCACGCCAAGATATGCTCAATGGTTATTAAATTTGTTCCCATAACAGTAGAAAACGAATTTATATAAATAATGTGATGAAATAATTAAGCTTTAAATTAATGTAGCCTACATGGATTTTGAATACAGGTGTGTGAACTGGCAAAACATTTCAATTTGTGAATGAATGTGCATTTTCTTCAGTAATCACTACCATTTTCAACCAGGTCCATAGAAATGTTAGGCTAATAGTAAGCTATAAACTGTGATATACATTATAAACATTCCAAGGAATAAAATAAACAGTCAGTCAATCAATACACATTTGCAAAGTTTATTGTTTTGCAATAACAAACAGTATTGTCATTATTGATCGGTGACAATGCATCCACATATCATCCATTGATTGCATCTTCTACATGTTAGGTTTCTCATTAAAAAAAACTACCAATGGGAATCAATTGCAGCCTTCTCTGTTAGTACAAAAACAAATCTTTTCATCTCATCATGAGTGATCCATTAAATCCCATCCATGCAGATTGAAGCTGTCCAAGCCAGCCAAAGTAAACAGCCTCCCCCAGCCTTCCATACAGGCTATAGCTGAGTGTAGGATGTTTACAGTAACTACACTCAGAATGGAGAAGCTAGGATACTTCCATTTCCACAGCAGTAGAACTGGAAGTAAAGCGCACTCACTTGTGTCTGGGAAACACCAGATGTACAAACAATAACATTCAGTTATTTAAATGCAGATGCAAACCTGAGGTTGGTGGCATCTTAATAGGGTAGGGCAGGCTTGTGGTAATGGCTGGAGCAGAATGGTATCAAATACATCAAACGTATGCCATTCCATTCATGCAGTTCTGGCCATTATTATGAGCCATCCTCCCCTCAGCAGCCTCCCGTGGTCCCGATCCACTTTTACTTGCAACCGCTTCCCTCATCCACTTCGCCATACATACATCACTGGAGGGTTTACTCCAAGTGATGGGAGGAAGAGAAGGTGCTAATTTTGACTGGAATGCAGCCCTAGATCTACAAACAACAACACTGGTCTAGGAGTCTGCGGAAGAATGGAGCAGCAAACACCCTACTGAAAGCTAGAACATGTACATCACAGCTTCCAGTCGGGGATGTTTACAGTACCAGGCAACCAATCTTGACAACACACTGAACATATCTGTAAAGATGATACTACTGTATGCAGTCTGTCACTGACAATAGCAGCTAAGGAAATTGAACTTTGACCTTGGTCGCCCCCTACAGGGCTGTGAGAAAACATGAACAAGTCAAATAAGACATTACTGACAAGTTTATCTATCCATATTTGACAACATTCAGTGTTGTTGTTATTCCATTGACTATGTCTCCCTCATACGGTGTCATTTTAGAAACAGCAGAGATGGCGTTGGATTGACGTTGGATTTCAACGATCTGCCAGAATAATGGTGTAACTAACTCAGAACCTGGGTTGTGTGAAAAACATTCCATTTCAAATCTTTATCTGCATTATTACATTTCTTCAGAGCTCTGCTACATCATAAGTCTAAAAACAAGCTAGTTAGGAACATTAGGTAACAAAAAAGATAGTTATTGCATTTGATAAATTCAATCGGCATTAGAACACGCTTCCGAGAAAATAGAGAAGCTAGCTTGCTTGACTTTAATATATGTGGTTTTTAAAAGAACGAAACGAACTTGTACTGCTTGCTACCGCTAGTGCTGCTAACCTCTGCAGAGTGCAATCATGCACAAAGCTAGCAAGCTAACACGGGCAGAAGTAAACTGGAGAAAGGCCGACAAGTAGCTTCACAATATTAACCGTAAACATTGATTACTAGGTAGCGAACTACGGTTCTCTATTTGGCTTTAGTCGCCCGTCATTTAGCTAACTGACTTGCAAGCAAAAAAATCTGTCAAAAAGTAATCTAGCAGATTAGCATATCCAACTAGCCAGCTGTGCTATCCTTTCGAGTAAAGTCAAACATGCTAACCAGCTGAGCTATCCTTCCGAGTAAAGTCAAACTCCTTCAGGCTTACTAGCGAGGCTATGCTCCACTCAGACTGTCCTCCCCGTGACCACGCATATAATAAACCTGGTACCACGAAAACGAAACGACACTGAAGCCACACCATACGAGAATATATCGCCGTTTTAAAGCACAACAGTTAAGTTTACCTCCGCCATTCTGTTTCCTTCTGTGTGGCGCTTGTCTTTAGCATGACCTTTAGTTACCCGACACTAATATTGACGTAATTGTCATGGAAACAGAACTCCGCCTGCTACGTGGATTCGCGTACGTTCGAAAATGACCACTGAGCTATAATAAGAAGTCAACGACAGTGGACAAAGAAAGAATAAAGCCACCTCTTTACCAAGATTACCCCTTTCATAAATAACATCGCAATAGGTCAATTCTCAAAGTAGGACGCACAGTACATTCACACGATGATACTACAACGGACCTCAATCAATATTTTACAGTAGCTGGCTGAGGATGGTTTATATCAAATTACTGTACAAATGTTTCGATTCAATATCAAACACAGAAATGGCATAGGTGGAATATTTAAATAATGGTAGTAAAATGTCAAATGCAATACACAGTGTAAATGTATTATCTTCAACCATAACCCTAACACTTCTACGACAGTACTACAGTAGCCCATATAGTCTGGCCTGTAAGATTTGTGGCATACACCCCCCTCAGTATTTATCCATATTTTATTGTCAATTGTTGTCCTTACAGCAAAAAGCCATACATTTTTAGACTTATTTCTTAGAACAAAACAAAAATTGTTTAACAGCAAACAAAATGTAATAATTATCATGCTAATGCACTGAAAAGCCCAAAAGCTACTTAAAAACATTATTAAAGGTTCACTTGGATATCTTGAGAAAACAATGATCCACCTTGTTATTCATGCAGCTTTTATAACCTTGAAGAAAGAAGAACAAGAACAGATCACAGGAATCTGATAATCAAACCTCATGAGTAGAATATAAGGATCATATCTAGCTCACTCCAACATTTAGACCCACATTAGACCCATAAGCACATTATCATTGCAAGCCATATGATTCTGATATCAAGTATATACATATCAACTGTTTAATGAACCAATAACAAATAAATAACCCTGGTAAGAATAGTCAGGAGTCAGTCTAATCCCAATGACTTGAATCTCACTGAAGCATGCTGCTGCTGCTGTTGTTACGTCAGTAAATGATGGTTTGTTGTCTGTAAATGTCTGTTATCAGGCTGTCAGTCCTGAAACGTTGCATCCATTGATGAGAGGGTGAGAAGGTTTCAAACTGGCAGCTCCACGGCCCCCTCCTCCTCTCCATCCCCGCGGTTGGCACGGATCTCAACTAGGGTGCGGGCGAAGTGGCTCCAGTCCTCAGGGTGTGGCACTGCCAGCTACAGGAGACAAACACGGTCAGTCACATATCAAATCAAATCAAATCCAATGTTATTGGTCACATACACATGGTTAGCAGATGTTATTGCGAGCGTAGCGAAATGCTTATGCTTCTAGATCCGGCAGTGCAGCAGTATCTAACAGGTCATATCTAACAGGTCATATCTAACAGGTAATATCTAACAGGTCATATCTAACAGGTAATATCTAACAAATTCCACAACAAAACCTAATACACACAAACTAGTAAAGGAATGGGATGAGAATATATAAATATAAAATATATGGATGAGCATATATATGAAGAAAAAAAACTGAAAAACAATTGGATAGAAACAACAGTAACAACTAATGTATCACATTTCAGCAAAGATGTGAATAAGATGAATAAGGTGAATAAGGCACAACAACAAGGCCACGAGTTCCATCTTGTTTCAGCTACAGCACCCATTCTCTCATCGTTCCAACCCTTTAAATGATGGACTTAATTATTTCACCTCTCCCACATCGTAGATCCAGACACGTCCCTCTGAGTCACCCACGGCAACCTCTCTGCCTCCCGACGCCCATCTCACACGGTTCAGAGCACACGCCCCCTCGATCGTCACACTCGCTGTGGGCACCTTTAAAAAGAAAAGCGTCATATTATCTTACAACCACATACCAACAACAGATAGCTATGTAGAAATATGATCAAATCCTATTCTGCATCATACACATCCAGTCCAGGATAAAAGAAAGCTGTACAGTGGTAAACAATTAACTAATAAAAAACGTCATGGAGAAGAACGAGCTGGAGGAGACTGCCCAGAACAGAGTGTGATGGAGAAGAACGAGCTGGAGGAGACTGCCCAGAACAGAGTGTGATGGAGAGGAACGAGCTGGAGGAGACTGCCCAGAACAGAGTGTGATGGAGAGGAACGAGCTGGAGGAGACTGCCCAGAACAGAGTGTGATGGAGAAGAACGAGCTGGAGGAGACTGCCCAGAACAGAGTGTGATGGAGAAGAACGAGCTGGAGGAGACTGCCCAGAACAGAGTGTGATGGAGAGGAACGAGCTGGAGGAGACCGCCCAGAACAGAGTGTGATGGAGAGGAACGAGCTGGAGGAGACTGCCCAGAACAGAGTGTGAAGGAGAAGAACGAGCTGGAGGAGACCGCCCAGAACAGAGTGTGATGGAGAGTAACGAGCTGGAGGAGACTGCCCAGAACAGAGTGTGATGGAGAAGAACGAGCTGGAGGAGACTGCCCAGAACAGAGTGTGATGGAGAGGAACGAGCTGGAGGAGACCGCCCAGAACAGAGTGTGATGGAGAGGAACGAGCTGGAGGAGACCGCCCAGAACAGAGTGTGATGGAGAGGAACGAGCTGGAGGAGACCGCCCAGAACAGAGTGTGATGGAGAAGAACGAGCTGGAGGAGACCGCCCAGAACAGAGTGTGATGGAGAGGAACGAGCTGGAGGAGACTGCCCAGAACAGAGTGTGATGGAGAAGAACGAGCTGGAGGAGACTGCCCAGAACAGAGTGTGATGGAGAGGAACGAGCTGGAGGAGACTGCCCAGAACAGAGTGTGATGGAGAGGAACGAGCTGGAGGAGACCGCCCAGAACAGAGTGTGATGGAGAGGAACGAGCTGGAGGAGACTGCCCAGAACAGAGTGTGATGGAGAGGAACGAGCTGGAGGAGACTGCCCAGAATAGAGTGTGATGGAGAGGAACGAGCTGGAGGAGACTGCCCAGAACAGAGTGTGATGGAGAAGAACGAGCTGGAGGAGACTGCCCAGAACAGAGTGTGATGGAGAAGAACGAGCTGGAGGAGACCGCCCAGAACAGAGTGTGATGGAGAGTAACGAGCTGGAGGAGACTGCCCAGAACAGAGTGTGATGGAGAAGAACGAGCTGGAGGAGACCGCCCAGAACAGAGTGTGATGGAGAGGAACGAGCTGGAGGAGACCGCCCAGAACAGAGTGTGATGGAGAGGAACGAGCTGGAGGAGACTGCCCAGAACAGAGTGTGATGGAGAGGAACGAGCTGGAGGAGACTGCCCAGAACAGAGTGTGATGGAGAGGAACGAGCTGGAGGAGACTGCCCAGAACAGAGTGTGATGGAGAGGAACGAGCTGGAGGAGACTGCCCAGAACAGAGTGTGATGGAGAAGAACGAGCTGGAGGAGACTGCCCAGAACAGAGTGTGATGGAGAAGAACGAGCTGGAGGAGACTGCCCAGAACAGAGTGTGATGGAGAGGAACGAGCTGGAGGAGACCGCCCAGAACAGAGTGTGATGGAGAGGAACGAGCTGGAGGAGACTGCCCAGAACAGAGTGTGATGGAGAAGAACGAGCTGGAGGAGACTGCCCAGAACAGTGTGATGGAGAGGAACGAGCTGGAGGAGACTGCCCAGAACAGTGTGATGGAGAGGAACGAGCTGGAGGAGACTGCCCAGAACAGAGTGTGATGGAGAAGAACGAGCTGGAGGAGACCGCCCAGAACAGAGTGTGATGGAGAGGAACGAGCTGGAGGAGACTTCCCAGAACAGAGTGTGATGGAGAGGAACGAGCTGGAGGAGACTGCCCAGAACAGTGTGATGGAGAGGAACGAGCTGGAGGAGACTGCCCAGAACAGAGTGTGATGGAGAGGAACGAGCTGGAGGAGACTGCCCAGAACAGAGTGTGATGGAGAAGAACGAGCTGGAGGAGACTGCCCAGAACAGAGTGTGATGGAGAGGAACGAGCTGGAGGAGACTGCCCAGAACAGAGTGTGATGGAGAGGAACGAGCTGGAGGAGACCGCCCAGAATAGTGTGATGGAGAGGAACGAGCTGGAGGAGACTGCCCAGAACAGAGTGTGATGGAGAAGAACGAGCTGGAGGAGACTGCCCAGAACAGAGTGTGATGGAGAAGAACGAGCTGGAGGAGACTGCCCAGAACAGAGTGTGATGGAGAGGAACGAGCTGGAGGAGACCGCCCAGAACAGAGTGTGATGGAGAAGAATGAGCTGGAGGAGACTGCCCAGAACAGTGTGATGGAGAGTAACGAGCTGGAGGAGACCGCCCAGAACAGAGTGTGATGGAGAAGAATGAGCTGGAGGAGACTGCCCAGAACAGAGTGATGGAGAGGAACGAGCTGGAGGAGACCGCCCAGAACAGAGTGTGATGGAGAGGAATGAGCTGGAGGAGACCGCCCAGAACAGAGTGTGATGGAGAAGAATGAGCTGGAGGAGACTGCCCAGAACAGAGTGATGGAGAGGAACGAGCTGGAGGAGACCGCCCAGAACAGAGTGTGATGGAGAGGAATGAGCTGGAGGAGACCGCCCAGAACAGAGTGTGATGGAGAAGAATGAGCTGGAGGAGACTGCCCAGAACAGTGTGATGGAGAGGAATGAGCTGGAGGAGACCGCCCAGAACAAAGTGTGATGGACAGGAACGAGCTGGAGGAGACTGCCCAGAACAGAGTGTGATGGAGAAGAATGAGCTGGAGGAGACTGCCCAGAACAGTGTGATGGAGAGGAATGAGCTGGAGGAGACCGCCCACATCAAAGTGTGATGGATAGGAGTTGTCGATGACCTATGCTCCCAAAGGAACGATGGGCCATATGTAAGTAAAGTAACCAATGAGATTGTGTGACTCACCTCAGTGTCATTGTTGAGGTTCCACAGGTCCAAACGACCCATCCCATCCACAGAGGCAAAGAGAGCCGGATGCACAGGGGACCAACTGACATCATAGACATAGTCTGCATTATCCTCAAAGGAGTACAATGGCTTGTTGTGCTGGAGAGAGAGACAGACACAGAAAGAACAACAAATTCAAATTCCATTCTACGAGAATTCTATTCCATTCTAATTCTACAGAGACAGCGCAAGAATGCTGCTACTGCTGAGGGTTGTTTGGGGCCTTAGGTGGCAGTTATAACTGTCTTGTAATTGTTAGTTTAAAATGTAGATCAGGGAACAGGGGTAACACCCTGAGTAGAGTAATGTGACTTGTCTTACCTTGATGGACCACAGTTTTACAGTCCAGTCAAAGGAGGACGTGATGAAGAGGTGTGAGAAGTCCACAGTGCCCACAGCGTTATGGCAGCTGATCCCAGTCACTGGGCCCTGGTGCCCCTCAAACATCTCAGCTATACCTGCTTTACTGCACACAACAACATAACAAGGCATTCACATAAGTACATTCAATGAGCCTTACGATAAAGCTATCATTCCAGATACCGTAGGTTGGTTGGTGGAAGGACACACACATATCGCAAACATCTTGCGCTGTTTTCATTGGAAACATAAATAACATCAACTTCATGAGGTTGCATTCATTTGTAACAATAAAAAACATTGTAAAATAGAGATAATGTGAGAGTCTGACATTACACACATCCCCCAATGTCATGTGCTGTTTCTATGGAAACGTGAAGGCACATTCATGTTCTAAATAAGTGTCCCTGTTGAGCCTGAGCTCACTAACCTGCCGTGGCGGGACGCAGAGTACACCATCCCTTCCTCGCTTCCCACCACGTAGTTGTTAACATCTCCGGCAGGGAAGGCCATTCCTGTTACTGCTACGGGCTTGGACTTATTGTAGACCAGCTCCATACTCTCCTGTTAAATGCAGGCTCATATAGTTTACCTCAATAAACATGGAACAAAGACAAATACTAGTCATTTTCTTTATGGATAAAAAAATAGTATATAATGAAATCGTTTATTTAGATAAATTCTCTGAGGAGAATTAATAGGAGTTTATTGCGATACATACGTCTCAAATGGCACCCTATTCCCTTTATAGTGCACTACTACCCAATGGACCCTGGTCAAAAGTAGTGCACTACTACCCAATGGACCCTGGTCAAAATAAGTGCACTATAAAGGGAATAGGGGGCCATTTAGGAAGCAGACTTATGCCCCTCTACTCACCTGAGGCTGAGAGAGCATGTCTAGACTCCAGGAGCACATCTTCCCATCAGTAGACACTGTTATCAGGTTGTTGGCGTTCTGGGTACCCACCACGTTCACACAGTACACTGGGTGCTAGAGGAAAGAACAGTAGGTCGGTTCTTAGATGTGTTACCACGAATCTAATGTTGTTCCCCAGATACTTCTTCCCAACGCTTCTTATACGCAATTGGCCTGGGGGCGAGGGTAACACAAATCTGTTTCAAATCTTTTTGAATTTGTTAAAAAAAGAAAGAAAAGCCAAACAAACTAGCTTGAATCAGAGATCAGGGGCTGTATATACGAAGCAACTTCGAGTAGGAGTTCTCAGATGACAACGAATAAGATTCCATGGCCACGGGACAACGAATAAGATTCCATGGACACGGGACAACGAATAAGATTCCATGGACACGGGATACCTGATCCTAGATCAGCACTCCTACTCTAAACAGTTTGATACGGCCCCAGAGGTCACACTGATATAAACACGCTACAGTATATGAGAGGAGGAGGGAGATGTCTGTTAACGTACAGTGTGTGGAGGGAGGTGTCTGTTAGTTTACAGTGTGTAGAGGGAGGTGTCTGTTAGCTTACAGTGTGTGGAGGGAGGTGTCTGTTAGGGAGGTGTCTGTTAGCTTACAGTGTGTGGAGGGAGATGTCTGTTAGCTTACAGTGTGTGGAGGGAGGTGTCTGTTAACTTACAGTGTGTGGAGGGAGGTGTCTGTTAGGGAGGTGTCTGTTAACTTACAGTGTGTGGAGGGAGGTGTCTGTTAGGGAGGTGTCTGTTAACTTACAGTGTGTGGAGGGAGGTGTCTGTTAGCTTACAGTGTGTGGAGGGAGGTGTCTGTTAGCTTACAGTGTGTGGAGGGAGGTGTCTGTTAGCTTACAGTGTGTGGAGGGAGGTGTCTGTTAGGGAGGTGTCTGTTAACTTACAGTGTGTGGAGGGAGGTGTCTGTTAACTTACAGTGTGTGGAGGGAGGTGTCTGTTAGCTTACAGTGTGTGGAGGGAGGTGTCTGTTAACTTACAGTGTGTGGAGGGAGGTGTCTGTTAGGGAGGTGTCTGTTAGCTTACAGTGTGTGGAGGGAGGTGTCTGTTAACTTACAGTGTGTGGAGGGAGGTGTCTGTTAGGGAGGTGTCTGTTAACTTACAGTGTGTGGAGGGAGGTGTCTGTTAGCTTATAGTGTGTAGAGGGAGGTGTCTGTTAGTTTACAGTGTGTAGAGGGAGATATCTGTTAACTTACAGTGTGTGGAGGGAGGTGTCTGTTAACTTACAGTGTGTGGAGGGAGGTGTCTGTTAACTTACAGTGTGTAGAGGGAGGTGTCTGTTAGCTTACAGTGTGTGGAGGGAGGTGTCTGTGTGTGGAGGGAGGTGTCTTACAGTGTGTGGAGGGAGGTGTCTGTTAGCTTACAGTGTGTGGAGGGAGGTGTCTGTTAACTTACAGTGTGTGGAGGGAGGTGTCTGTTAGCTTACAGTGTGTGGAGGGAGGTGTCTGTTAACTTACAGTGTGTGGAGGGAGGTGTCTGTTAGCTTACAGTGTGTGGAGGTGTCTGTTAACTTACAGTGTGAGAGGGTGTGTTAACTTACAGTGTGTAGGGAGGTGTCTGTTAACTTACAGTGTGTGGAGGGAGGTGTCTGTTAACTTACAGTGTGTAGAGGGAGGTGTCTGTTAACTTACAGTGTGTAGAGGGAGGTGTCTGTTAACTTACAGTGTGTAGAGGGAGGTGTCTGTTAACTTACAGTGTGTGGAGGGAGGTGTCTGTTAACTTACAGTGTGTAGAGGGAGGTGTCTGTTAGCTTACAGTGTGTAGAGGGAGGTGTCTGTTAACTTACAGTGTGTAGAGGGAGATGTCTGTTAACTTACAGTGTGTAGAGGGAGGTGTCTGTTAACTTACAGTGTGTAGAGGGAGGTGTCTGTTAACTTACAGTGTGTGGAGGGAGGTGTCTGTTAGCTTACAGTGTGTGGAGGGAGGTGTCTGTTAACTTACAGTGTGTAGAGGGAGGTGTCTGTTAACTTACAGTGTGTAGAGGGAGGTGTCTGTTAACTTACAGTGTGTAGAGGGAGGTGTCTGTTAACTTACAGTGTGTAGAGGGAGGTGTCTGTTAACTTACAGTGTGTGCCGCAGCAGACAGGGGGGTCCTCTGGACGGGGGTCCTCCTGTGACTACGGTTATCCCACAACACAATCTGTCCTGAGTACGTTCCCCCCACCACCAGGTTAGGATGGAACTGAGCAAAGCCCACAGACATCACTGACGACTGAGACAAAAGAGAGAGAGAGAGAGAGAGAGAGAGAGAGGGGGGGGGGGGGGTGAGAGAGACAGAGAGAAAGACAGAGAGCGAGAGAGAAAGAGGGCGAGAAAGACAGAGAGAGAAGTGAGAAAGAGACAGAGAGAGAAAGTAAGAAAGAAACAGAGAGAGAGAAAGTGAGAAAGAGACAGAGAGAAAGACAGAGAGAGAAAGACAGAGAGAGAAAAAGACAGAGAGAGAAAGTAAGAAAGAAACAGAGAAAGACAGAGAGAGAGAAAGTGAGAAAGAGGGAGAGAAAGACAGAGAGAAAGAAACAGAGAAAGACAGAGAGAGAGAAAGTGAGAAAGAGGGAGAGAAAGACAGAGAGAGAAATGGGAGAGGCAGATAACCAGAGGAGGCAGAGACAGAAATAGAGAGAGAGATAGAGAGAGAGTAAAATGAGATGGCCAATATACAGCAAAACTACCTAGAACGATATAATAATGATTTGAATCAAGTTCAACTTTTTTACAGTTTTAAACAGTTAAAAACAAATTCTTATTTACAATGAGGGCCTAGGAACAGTGGGGGCAGAACGATAGATCTTTACCTTGTCAGCTCAGGGATTCAATCTAGCAACCTTTCGGTTACTGGTCCAACGCTCTAACCACTAGGTTACTGGGACTTAAAGACACAGTCAGACTGCTACTAATACTGGGACTTAAAGACACAGTCAGACTGCTGCTAATACTGGGACTTAAAGACACAGTCAGACTGCTGCTAATACTGGGACTTAAAGACACAGTCAGACTGCTACTAATACTGACACTTAAAGACACAGTCAGACTGCTACTAATACTGGGACTTAAAGACACAGTCAGACTGCTACTAATACTGGGACTTAAAGACACAGTCAGACTGCTACTACAATGCTCTAACCACAAGGCTGCCTGCCATTATATAGTGTGATATTTAACAATATATTCCCTTCCATTATGTTTTTAACTTGTGGTTCTGAATGTTAGCAAGTAAAATGACTTCAACGTTGTATCATGAAATGTCATCCATCCTCTCTCAAGCATCAGTCATACGTCACATCAGATCAACAAACAGCTGCTGACCTGGCAGTGAAATGTATACTCTGGAGTGGTCTTCTTGAACTTCATGTTCCACACCAGCGCTATCCCATCAGGCTCGTGTGGAGCATCCTCGTTGCTGTTGTAAGAGGCCACCATCAGTTCAGGGTACTGCAAAGACACAATATAGTATAGAACAGGACTGGATTGTTACTTCAACCAAGTCTTCTTCTTCTGTCTTGACCATAGAAATGGAATGAACAGAACGGGCTTGGAACCTCTGACCATGACTGTAAACTCAGGGGTGCACTCAAAGTGGCATTCATTCTGGTTCTGTGGTCTTGACATAGACAAATAAAGGAAATGAAGGCAGTAGATGCATCAGATATGTTCTAAACTGGGAGAAAGTTCCATTGTACCTGTGGGGACCAGTCTAAGCAGGTGACTACTCGGTGTTTGGACCAGTGATCGTCATGGAACACACGGTTGAAAGACAGATTGGATCCACCTTGCATGTCCCTGATAAAACAGAAAGGGAAATGGAAAAGATGTTCGCTCCAGTTCTACTCTGATTCTACTCCGGCGCTACTCCGGTTCTACTCCAGTGCTACTCCAGTTATACTCCAGTTCTATTACAGTGCTACTCCAGTGCTACTCCAGTTCTAATCCAGTGTCACTCCAGTGCTACTTCAGTTATACTCCAGTTCTATTATAGTGCTACTCCAGTTCCACTCCAGTTCTAATCCAGTGCCACTCCAGTGCCACTCCAGTTCTATTACAGTGCCACTCCAGTTCTATTACAGTGCCACTCCAGTTCTATTACAGTGCTACTCCAGTGCCACTCCAGTGCTACTCCAGTTCTATTACAGTGCCACTCCAGTGCTACTCCAGTTCTATTACAGTGCCACTCCAGTGCTACTCCAGTTCTATTACAGTGCCACTCCAGTGCTACTCCAGTTCTAATCCAGGTCTATTACAGTTCTACTCCAGTGCTACTTTAGTTATACTCCAGTTCTATTACAGTTCTATTACAGTGCCACTCCAGTGCTACTCTAGTTCTATTACAGTGCCACTCCAGTTCTAATCCAGTTCTATTACAGTGCTACTCCAGTTATACTCCAGTTCCTAATCCAGTTCTATTACAGTACTACTCCAGTGCTACTCCAGTTCTAATCCAGTTTTATTACAGGGCTACTCCTGTGCTACTCCAGTTCTATTACAGTTCTATTACAGTGCTACTCCAGTGCCACTCCAGTGCTACTCCAGTTCTACTTCAGTTTTAATGCAGGGCTACTCCTGTGCTACTCCAGTTCTAATACAGTTCTATTACAGTTCTATTACAGTGCTACTCCAGTACCACTCCAGTGCTACTCCAGTTCTACTTCAGTTATACTCCAGTTCTATTACAGTGCTACTCCAGTGCTACTCCAGTGCTACTCCAGTTATACTTCAGTTATATTACAGTGCTACTCCAGTGCTACTCCAGTTCTATTACAGTGCTACTCCAGTTCTACTCCAGTGCTACTCCAGTTCTATTACAGTGCTACTCCAGTGCTACTCCAGTGCTACTCCAGTTCTACTTCAGTTCTACTCCAGTTCTATTACAGTGCTACTCCAGTGCTACTCCAGTTCTACTCCAGTTCTATTACAGTGCTAATCCAGTTCTATTACAGTTCTACTCCAGTGCCACTCCAGTGCTACTCCAGTGCTACTCCAGTTCTAATCCAGTTCTATTACAGTTCTACTCCAGTGCCACTCCAGTGCCACTCCAGTTCTATTACAGTTCTACTCCAGTGCCACTCCAGTGCCACTCCAGTTCTATTACAGTGCTACTCCAGTGCTACTCCAGTTCTACTCCAGTTCTAATCCAGTTCTATTACAGTTCTACTCCAGTGCCACTCCAGTGCTACTCCAGTGCTACTCCAGTGCTACTCCAGTTCTAATCCAGTTCTATTACAGTTCTACTCCAGTGCCACTCCAGTGCCACTCCAGTTCTATTACAGTTCTACTCCAGTGCTACTCCAGTGTAATGTGTACTTATTCCTCCCATAACATCCATCCACAGGGAACATGGTGTGCATCCTAAATGGCCCCACTCCTTGGATATCCTGCAATAACTGGGACTTTTCAGTTTTTAATTGTTTTATTAATGGAAATTCAGTACAAAGCTGTGATGAGCTGATGAGCCCTATGGACCTTGGTCAAACGTAGTGCACTACATAGGGATCAGGGTGCCATTTGGGACACGCCCATGCTCAACGTTCTCACCCTTCTTTGTCCTCCAGGTCCCGGCCGCTGTAGTCGAAGAAGATGTCGCCCTCCTCGGCCAGCGCCCGCTCCACCACAGAGACCGACCGCTCAAAGAACACCAGGAAGTCCTCTGAGTGGAGAATCTGTTCCCTCTCCTCCTCCGTCAGCTCTCTGGGATGGGCTGAGAGGGATCACATACATTGTGATACCAGTGTTGAGGAGATATGTTGGTTGTATATGTTTAGCTGCCCAACAAGTCACCTCAGAGGTTGCGAGTGCTTGTCCTAACAGCAGTGTGTTAAAGAACATAAAGTCATTATTACCCTCTTTACTGTCCTCTGCCTCTCCTTCCTCCTCCGGCTGGTCAGTCTGAGGGGAAGCTTTAGGCTCACTGCTCTCCTCATCCTCTTCTTCTTCTGGGAAGAAAGACGTGTTTTATGTTCTACACTACAGGTGGTTGCTGAGAGGACAACAGCTCATAATAACGTCCGGAACGGAGTGAATGGAATGGTATCAAACACCTGGAAACCATGGAAACCATGTGTATGAGGTATTTGATTCCATTCCACTGATTCCACTCCAGTCATTACCACGAGCCCAGTCCTCCCCAATTAAGGTGCCACCAACCTCCTGTGTTACACACATACATACAACATAGGCTTCAACATTCTTTCACTCTGTGGGGAGAGAGCATATTGAAAATATCAACCATACCCATTCATACTAACCAACCTAGAGCTCTACATTAAAAGTATACATTTCAAGAGTCTACTTCAAGAGTCTACTTCAAGAGTCTACTTCAAGAGTCAATTTCAAGAGTCTACTTCAAGTGTCAACTCAAGAGTCAACTTCAATAGTTCTTTAAGAGTCAACTCAAGAGTCAACTTCAAGAGTCTACTTCAAGAGTCTACTTCAAGAGTCTACTTCAAGAGTCAATTTCAAGAGTCTACTTCAAGTGTCAACTCAAGAGTCAACTTCAATAGTTCTTTAAGAGTCAACTCAAGAGTCAACTTCAAGAGTCTACTTCAAGAGTCAACTCAAATTCAAGAGTCAATTCAACATCCAACTCAATATTCATTACCTTCAGATTGATGTGCTGCTGAAGGAGTCTGGGTCTCTTTAGTGTAGGTCACAAGCTCTTTGGGAACGAAGTCAATCTGTACTATTTTTGACGCTCCAAGTCTGTGCATCCTGCGCCTGAAATATGGAATTAATGGCTTAGAAGACATACAGGGAACACTGCTATCAGTCAAGAAAAATATAACCTTTGTGTAAGTCCTATGGGCTCTGGTCAAAAGTAGTGCACTATATAGGGAATAGGGTGCCATTTGGGAGCAGATTCAAGAGGAAAGACATACCCCAGCTCAGAGTCTGCCTGCAGCTGGAGAGCAGAGGGGTCCGTGTCCCACTGCAGGGTCCTAAACACAGCAGCAGGGGGCGCCAAAACAACACAAATTAGTCCATACATCAACTCAAGGGACATCACTTTTAGAACATATGAATTCATGCATGACAGTGTGTACACAAAACAAACATTAAACAAAACACAGGATGGATCCCAAATGCCACCCTATTTGCTATGTAGTAGTGCACAAATGTTGACCAGGGCTCATAGTACTCTGGTCAAGAATAGTTGACTGTATGGGGAATAGGGTGGCATTTGGGACAGAGACACATTCACAGTTCCACTGCCTCAATAGAAGTTAAATTCACAGTTCCACTGATGTCACATAATCAACTGATGTCACATAATCAACTGATGACACATAATCAACTGATGTCACATAATCAACTGATGTCACATAATCAACTGATGTCACATAATCAACTGATGTCACATAATCAACTGATCTCACATATTCAACTGATGTCACATAATCAACTGATGACACATAATCAACTGATGTCACATAATCAACTGATGTCACATAATCAACTGATGTCACATAATCAACTGATCTCACATAATCAACTGATCTCACATATTCAACTGATGTCACATAATCAACTGATCTCACATAATCAACTGATCTCACATAATCAACTGATGTCACATAATCAACTGATGTCACATAATCAACTGATGTCACATAATCAACTGATCTCACATAATCAACTGATGACACAATCAACTGATGTCACATAATCAACTGATGTCACATAATCAACTGATGTCACATAATCAACTGATCTCACATAATCAACTGATCTCACATAATCAACTGATGTCACATAATCAACTGATGTCACTGCACGACGACACTGAAGTCTCCCTGAACAGAAACATCTTCTCCATAATCACTAGTACATCGACTCTGGTTCTTACCTATATCTGATGTCCCATTACAAGATGAAAAGAGAAGGGATAAACATCAGATACTCTGTGCCACTGTGCACATATACATTGTCTGAGTCCCAAATGGCACCCTTTTCCCTACATAGTGAACTACTTTTGACCAGAAGTCCTATGGGCCCTTGTCAAAAGTAGTGCACTATATTATTTGCTGTAGGGAATATAGTGCCATTTGGGACACAGGCATTTCCACAGTTCTCATGTTCAATGTCATATGTTCATGATGTTAGCTACATTGATAGACTAACATTTAGGAATTGTTAGAACCAAAGAGAGAAGCTTCTAGCATATAATATACCTTGTTGTTGTTGTATAGAATGCCAATACTAATTCTTTCCAAATGTACATCAAATAGATGTGTTCTAGATAGATGTGTTCTGTGTGTTCATATAGAAAATCATGGAACAGTACTAAAATACCTTCTGCTTGTTTGTAACAGTGAACATCTTCCATGACATCAATACTACGTCTGATAGCAGTTTGTGTGTGTGTGTGTGTGTGTGTGTGTGTGTGTGTGAGTGTGTTTGTGTGTCGGTGTGTGTCCTCCCCTCCCGCTGTGGCTGTGACTCATTGCGAGCTGGGCTCCGGGCAGCCGAGCGGAAATGGAGGTCGCCTCCCTGCGGACCTGACATCCTTTCACTCCCTCCTCTCTACATTTTCCTCTTCTCTCTCTGCTGCTGCCACTTTCTACCACTCTAAATTCCAAGCATCTGCCTCTAACCCTAGGAAGCTCTTTGCAACCTTCTCCTCCCTCCTGAATCCTCCTCCCCCTCCCCCCCTCCTCCCTCTCTGCAGATGACTTGTCAACCATTTTGAAAAGAAGGTCGACGACATCCGATCCTCGTTTGCTAAGTCAAACGACACCGTGGTTCTGCTCACACTGCCCTACCCTGTGCTCTGACCTCTTTCTCCCCTCTCTCTCCAGATGAAATCTGCGTCTTGTGACGTGTCGGCCGCCCTACAACCTGCCCGTGACCCTATCCCCTCCCTCTCTTCTCCAGACCATTTCCGGAGACCTCCTCCCTTACCTCACCTGCTCATCAACTCATCCCTGACCGCTGGACGTCCCTTCCGTCTTCAAGAGAGCGAGAGTTGCACCCCTTCTGAAAAAACCTACACTGATCCCTCCGATGTCAACAACTACAGACCAGTATCCCTTCTTTCTTTTCTCTCCAAAACTCTTGAACGTGCCGTCCTTGGCCAGCTCTCCCGCTATCTCTCTCAGAATGACCTTCTTGATCCAAATCAGTCAGGTTTCAAGACTGTCATTCAACTGAGACTGCTCTTCTCTGTATCAGAGGCTCCGCACTGGGAAAGCTAACTCTCTCTAACTCTCATCCTTCATCGGCTGTTCGATACTGTGAACCATCAGATCCTCCTCTCCAGAGTTGGGCATCTGGTGGCCCACGCAGTCAGACCCCTACCTGACAAACCAGGTGGAAGGAGAATCCGTTCCACAACTGGTGTCCCCCAGGGCTCTGAGGGCTATACACCAAACTTGGCTCTGTCATAACCTCACATGGTCTCTCCTATCATTGCTATGCAGACGACACACAATTAATCTTCTCCTTTCCCCCTTCTGATGACCAGGTGGCGAATCGCATCTCTGCATGTCTGGCAGACATATTGTGGACACGGATCACCACCTCAAGCTGAACCTCGGCAAGACTAGCTGCTCTTCCTCCCGGGAAGGACTCTTTCCAATCTCGCCATCACGGTTGACAACTCCATTGTGTCCTCCTCCCAAGCGCTAAGAACCTTGGCGTGATCCTGACAAACCCTGTTCTCAATAACATCAAGGCGGTGGCCCGTTCCTGCAGGTTCATGCTCTACAACATTCAAATACACCCTTCATTTCACACAACAGGTCCTAATCCAATGTCATCTCCCGTCTGGATTACTGCAACTCGCTGTTGGCTGGGCTCCCTGCCTGTGCCATTAAACCCCTACAACTCATCCAAACGCCGCAGCCCGTCTGGTGTTCAACCTTCCCAAGTTCTCTCACGTCACCCCGCTCCTCCGCTCCTCCACTGGCTTCCAGTTGAAGCTGCATCCGCTACAAGACCATGGTTTGCCTATAGCTGTGAGGGGAACGGCACCTCAGTACCTCCAGACTCTGATCAGGCCCTACACCCAAACAAGGGCACTGATTTGCCTCCCTACCACTGAGGAAGTACAGTTCCCGCTCAGCCCAGTCAAAACTGAAGCTGCTCTGGCCCCCAATGGTGGAACAAACTCCCTCACGAGACCAGGACAGCGGAGTCAATCACCACCTTCCGGAGACACCTGAAACCCCACCTCTTTAAGGAATACCTAGGATAGGATAAAGTAATCCCTCTCACCCCCCCCCCTGAAAAGATTTAGATGCACTACTGTTCCACTGAGGTCATAAGGTGAATGCACCAATTTGTAAGTCGCTCTGGATAAGAGCGTCTGCTAAATGACTTAAATGTAATGTAAATGTGTGTGTGTGTGTATGTGTGTGTGTGTGTCGGTGTGTGTGTCGGTGTGTGTGTCGGTGTGTGTGTGTGTCGGTGTATGTGTGTGTGTGTCGGTGTGTGTGTCGGTGTGTGTGTGTGTGTCGGTGTGTGTGTCGGTGTGTGTGTCGGTGTGTGTGTGTGTCGGTGTATGTGTTTGTGTGTCGGTGTGTGTGTATCGGTGTGTGTGTCGGTGTGTGTGTGTGTGTGTGTGTCGGTGTGTGTCGGTGTGTGTGTGTGTGTGTGTCGGTGTGTGTGTGTGTGTGTGTGTGTCGGTGTGTGATAGAGTAAAGAGCATGTTCCATACCTTCCCACTGTCCCCCCATCTACGGACTCCTGGCTGCCAGCATCACTGGTGGTGCTCACTGATTGTGAAGAGGGAGACATAGGGGTTGGGACTAAATAATGAAAATAACAGGTATCCCATGTTAAGAGCTGCAGAGGCTGCACTGGTGGCCAGCAGTCAGACCCCCACAGCCAAACCAGAAGGGTTCCAAATCAACAGGATGGATTGAAATGGTTCAACGCAAAGGAAGAAGAATTCACAAGAAAAGAGGGAAAGAAATCGTCAAACGTACTTCCTGATGGACACCCAACTGGTTTGTGACATAATAACGACCGACCGCCAAACTAGTGTGAAATCTTTCAATATGTTGACGCATCATATCAAACTAACCATCTGAACTGAATACATAGATTCATACCTGCAGTAGTCTCTTCAAATACATCTTCATTTAAACAAAATGGCATCAAAGCCATGAATATATAACCCTACCAATCAAATCACTGGATTTCTATAACTAAGCTTTTGGCAATGACACAATGGAATTTTAATGTGTTTATACCAGAAAGGAAAAATTAGAGTCAATTAATAATGTAAATGATTTGTATGAATATATGATATACTGTAAACTGAAGATCATTTCATGACCTGATTATTTTGTATGGAGACCATTACCACAAGATACACTCAATAAACAAAGACGGGCCAGTTTCACATACACAGATTAAACCTAGTTCAGGTCAGAAAAACATTCTCATTGGAAATGTTTTTTTGTTATGGTAGAATGATCTCAGAAAGGTCAGTAGGATGGTAGGGTAGGATGATCTCAGAAAGGTCAGTAGGATGGTAGGGTAGGATGATCTCAGAAAGGTCAGTAGGATGGTAGGGTAGGATGATCTCAGAAAGGTCAGTAGGATGGTAGGATAGGATGATCTCAGAAAGGTCAGTAGGATGGTAGGGTAG
This sequence comes from Oncorhynchus nerka, assembly GCF_034236695.1. NCBI lineage: Eukaryota > Metazoa > Chordata > Actinopteri > Salmoniformes > Salmonidae > Oncorhynchus > Oncorhynchus nerka. The sequence goes on along the minus strand of NC_088409.1, from coordinate 11,225,892 downwards.
GATGATCTCAGAAAGGTCAGTAGGATGGTAGGGTAGGATGATCTCAGAAAGGTCAGTAGGATGGTAGGGTAGGATGATCTCAGAAAGGTCAGTAGGATGGCAGGGTAGAATGATCTCAGAAAGGTCAGTAGGATGGCAGGGTAGAATGATCTCAGAAAGGTCAGTAGGATGGCAGGGTAGAATGATCTCAGAAAGGTCAGTAGGATGGCAGGGTAGGATGATCTCAGAAAGGTCAGTAGGATGGTAGGGTAGGATGATCTCAGAAAGGTCAGTAGGATGGTAGGGTAGGATGATCTCAGAAAGGTCAGTAGGATGGTAGGGTAGGATGATCTCAGAAAGGTCAGTAGGATGGCAGGGTAGGATGATCTCAGAAAGGTCAGTAGGATGGTAGGGTAGAATGATATCAGAAATGTCAGTAGGATGGTAGGGTAGAATGATATCAGAAAGGTCAGTAGTATGGTAGGGTAGAATGATCTCAGAAAGGTCAGTAGGATGGTAGGGTAGAATGATATCAGAAAGGTCAGTAGGATGGTAGGGTAGAATGATATCAGAAAGGTCAGTAGGATGGCAGGGTAGAATGATCTCAGAAATGTCAGTAGGATGGTAGGGTAGAATGATATCAGAAAGGTCAGTAGGATGGCAGGGTAGAATGATCTCAGAAAGGTCAGTAGGATGGTAGGGTAGAATGATATCAGAAAGGTCAGTAGGATGGTAGGGTAGGATGGTCTCAGAAAGCAACAAGGATATGACTGGTATACCTAATGGTGGTTCTGGTGAGATCCCAATACTCTGCAGCAGCGCCTCCGTCTCTCTTCGTTTGCGGTCCAAGTCAGAATCTTCAGAGACATTCTCTGTTTTCTGCTGCAGACTCTCAGACTGAACAGGTGTTGGGGAGAACTTCAGTATCACTGTCTCTGTCCCAAATAGCACCCTATTCCCAACGTGGTGAACTGGCCAGAAGTAGTGCAATATCTAGGGAATAGGGTTTTATTTGAAGTGCATTATATAGGGAATAGGGTGCCATTTGAAGTGCACTATATAGGGAATAGGGTGCCATTTGAAGTGCACTATATGGGGAATAGAGTGCCATTTGAAGTGCACTATATAGGGAATAGGGTGCCATTTGAAGTGCACTATATAGGGAATAGGGTGCCATTTGAAGTGCACTATGTAGGGAATAGGGTGTCATTTGAAGTGCACTATATAGAGAATAGGGTGCCATTTGAAGTGCACTATATAGGGAATAGGGTGCCATTTGGATCGGAGCCAGTGTAGTTCCACAAAGACTTCAGAAACACTACCAACCCAAATCAGACTTCTTATAACCTGTTGTAGAAATGCTCTATTCATCCTCATTTGAGATGCTGAACTAAACCAAAGAAGTTCACATCACATTCAAATGAACAGAGATGTCTCCTCACCTCTTTCTTTTTCCTCTCCTCCTCCTTTCTCTTCTTCTCCTCTCGTATTTGAGCTAGCCTCTGTTTCTTTCGCTCCAGCTCAGCTTTCAGGTCGCTTTTGTCAGACATCCTCGTCCTACTAGATAGATAAGAAAGCAGCAATCTGCCTGTTGATACATACAGCACAGTTAGTCTGGTTCATTCTGCATGTTGATACAGCACAGTTAGCCTGGTTCATTCTGTATGTTGATACAACACAGTTAGCCTGGTTCATTCTGTATGTTGATACAACACAGTTAGCCTGGTTCATTCTGTATGTTGATACAGCACAGTTAGCCTGGTTCATTCTGCCTGTTGATACAACACAGTTAGCCTGGTTCATTCTGCATGTTGATACATACGACACAGTTAGCCTGGTTCATTCTGTATGTTGATACACACAACACAGTTAGCCTGGTTCATTCTGCATGTTGATACATACAGCACAGTTAGCCTGGTTCATTCTGCCTGTTGATACATACAGCACAGTTAGTCTGGTTCATTCTGCCTGTTGATACAACACAGTTAGCCTGGTTCATTCTGTATGTTGATACAGCACAGTTAGCCTGGTTCATTCTGCATGTTGATACAGCACAGTTAGCCTGGTTCATTCTGTATGTTGATACAACACAGTTAGCCTGGTTCATTCTGTATGTTGATACAGCACAGTTAGCCTGGTTCATTCTGCCTGTTGATACATACAGCAGTTAGCCCGGTTCATTCTGCATGTTGATACATATGACACAGTTAGCCTGGTTCATTCTGCATGTTGATACATACAGCACAGTTAGCCTGGTTCATTCTGCCTGTTGATACAACACAGTTAGCCTGGTTCATTCTGTATGTTGATACATACGACACAGTTAGCCTGGTTCATTCTGTATGTTGATACACACAACACAGTTAGCCTGGTTCATTCTGCATGTTGATACATACAACACAGTTAGCCTGGTTCATTCTGCATGTTGATACATACAGCACAGTTAGCCTGGTTCATTCTGCCTGTTGATACATACAGCACAGTTAGCCTGGTTCATTCTGCATGTTGATACAGCACAGTTAGCCTGGTTCATTCTGCATGTTGATACAGCACAGTTAGCCTGGTTCATTCTGCATGTTGATACAGCACAGTTAGCCTGGTTCATTCTGCCTGTTGATACATACAGCACAGTTAGCCTGGTTCATTCTGTATGTTGATACAGCACAGTTAGCCTGGTTCATTCTGCCTGTTGATACATACAACACAGTTAGCCTGGTTCATTCTGCATGTTGATACAACACAGTTAGCCTGGTTCATTCTGCATGTTGATACAACACAGTTAGCCTGGTTCAATCTGTATGTTGATACAACACAGTTAGTCTGGTTCATTCTGTATGTTGATACATAAAACACAGTTAGCCTGGTTCATTCTGCATGTTGATACAACACAGTTAGCCTGGTTCATTCTGCCTGTTGATACATACACAGTTAGCCTGGTTCATTCTGCCTGTTGATACATACAGCACAGTTAGCCTGGTTCATTCTGCATGTTGATACATACAGCACAGTTAGCCTTGTTCATTCTGCATGTTGATACATACAGCAGTTAGCCTGGTTCATTCTGCATGTTGATACATACAACACAGTTAGCCTGGTTCATTCTGCATGTTGATACAACACAGTTAGTCTGGTTCATTCTGTATGTTGATACAGCACAGTTAGCCTGGTTCATTCTGTATGTTGATACAGCACAGTTAGCCTGGTTCATTCTGCATGTTGATACAGCACAGTTAGCCTGGTTCATTCTGCCTGTTGATACATACAGCACAGTTAGCCTGGTTCATTCTGCATGTGTATACAACACAGTTAGCCTGGTTCATTCTGCATGTTGATACAGCACAATTAGCCTGGTTCATTCTGCATGTTGATACATACAGCACAGTTAGCCTGGTTCATTCTGCATGTTGATACAACACAGTTAGCCTGGTTCATTCTGCATGTTGATACATACAACACAGTTAGTCTGGTTCATTCTGCATGTTGATACATACAGCACAGTTAGCCTGGTTCATTCTGTATGTTGATACATACGACACAGTTAGCCTGGTTCATTCTGCATGTTGATACAACACAGTTAGCCTGGTTCATTCTGCATGTTGATACATACAACACAGTTAGCCTGGTTCATTCTGCCTGTTGATACATACAGCACAGTTAGCCTGGTTCATTCTGCATGTTGATACATACAGCACAGTTAGCCTGGTTCATTCTGCCTGTTGATACATACAGCACAGTTAGCCTGGTTCATTCTGCCTGTTGATACATACAGCACAGTTAGCCTGGTTCATTCTGCATGTTGATACAACACAGTTAGCCTGGTTCATTCTGCATGTTGATACATACAACACAGTTAGCCTGGTTCATTCTGCCTGTTGATACATACAGCACAGTTAGCCTGGTTCATTCTGCATGTTGATACATACAACACAGTTAGCCTGGTTCATTCTGCATGTTGATACATACAGCACAGTTAGCCTGGTTCATTCTGCCTGTTGATACATACAGCACAGTTAGCCTGGTTCATACTGCATGTTGATACAACACAGTTAGCCTGGTTCATTCTGCATGTTGATACAACACAGTTAGCCTGGTTCAATCTGTATGTTGATACAACACAGTTAGTCTGGTTCATTCTGTATGTTGATACATAAAACACAGTTAGCCTGGTTCATTCTGCCTGTTGATACATACAGCACAGTTAGCCTTGTTCATTCTGCCTGTTGATACATACAGCACAGTTAGCCTGGTTCATTCTGCCTGTTGATACATACAGCAGTTAGCCTGGTTCATTCTGCATGTTGATACATACAACACAGTTAGCCTGGTTCATTCTGCATGTTGATACAACACAGTTAGTCTGGTTCATTCTGTATGTTGATACAGCACAGTTAGCCTGGTTCATTCTGTATGTTGATACAGCACAGTTAGCCTGGTTCATTCTGCATGTTGATACAGCACAGTTAGCCTGGTTCATTCTGCCTGTTGATACATACAGCACAGTTAGCCTGGTTCATTCTGCATGTGTATACAACACAGTTAGCCTGGTTCATTCTGCATGTTGATACAGCACAATTAGCCTGGTTCATTCTGCATGTTGATACATACAGCACAGTTAGCCTGGTTCATTCTGCATGTTGATACAACACAGTTAGCCTGGTTCATTCTGCATGTTGATACATACAACACAGTTAGTCTGGTTCATTCTGCATGTTGATACATACAGCACAGTTAGCCTGGTTCATTCTGCATGTTGATACATACACACAGTTAGCCTGGTTCATTCTGCATGTTGATACAACACAGTTAGCCTGGTTCATTCTCTGTTGATATGTTGATACAGCACAGTTAGCCTGGTTCATTCTGCATGTTGATACAGCACAGTTAGCCTGGTTCATTCTGCATGTTGATACAGCACAGTTAGCCTGGTTCATTCTGCATGTTGATACATACAGCACAGTTAGCCTGGTTCATTCTGCATGTGTATACAACACAGTTAGCCTGGTTCATTCTGCATGTTGATACAGCACAATTAGCCTGGTTCATTCTGCATGTTGATACATACAGCACAGTTAGCCTGGTTCATTCTGCATGTTGATACAACACAGTTAGCCTGGTTCATTCTGCATGTTGATACATACAACACAGTTAGCCTGGTTCATTCTGCATGTTGATACAGTTAGCCTGGTTCAGCACAGTTAGCCTGGTTCATTCTGCATGTTGATACAACACAGTTAGCCTGGTTCATTCTGCATGTTGATACATACACAGTTAGCCTGGTTCATTCTGCATGTTGATACATCACAGTTGCCTGGTTCATTTGATACATACAGCACAGTTAGCCTGGTTCATTCTGCATGTTGATACATACAGCACAGTTAGCCTGGTTCATTCTGCCTGTTGATACATACAGCACAGTTAGCCTGGTTCATTCTGCATGTTGATACAGCACAGTTAGCCTGGTTCATTCTGCATGTTGATACATACAGCACAGTTAGCCTGGTTCATTCTGCATGTTGATACATACAGCACAGTTAGCCTGGTTCATTCTGCATGTTGATACATACAGCACAGTTAGCCTGGTTCATTCTGCATGTTGATACAACACAGTTAGCCTGGTTCATTCTGCATGTTGATACATACAGCACAGTTAGCCTGGTTCATTCTGCCTGTTGATACATACAACAAAGTTAGCCTGGTTCATTCTGTATGTTGATACATAGGACACAGTTAGCCTGGTTCATTCTGTATGTTGATACATAGTCTGGTTCAGCACAGTTAGCCTGGTTCATTCTGCATGTTGATACATACAGCACAGTTAGCCTGGTTCATTCTGCCTGTTGATACATACAGCACAGTTAGCCTGGTTCATTCTGCATGTTGATACATACAGCACAGTTAGCCTGGTTCATTCTGCATGTTGATACATACAACACAGTTAGCCTGGTTCATTCTGCATGTTGATACAACACAGTTAGCCTGGTTCATTCTGTATGTTGATACAGCACAGTTAGCCTGGTTCATTCTGTATGTTGATACAGCACAGTTAGCCTGGTTCATTCTGCATGTTGATACAGCACAGTTAGCCTGGTTCATTCTGCCTGTTGATACATACAGCACAGTTAGCCTGGTTCATTCTGCATGTGTATACAACACAGTTAGCCTGGTTCATTCTGCATGTTGATACAGCACAATTAGCCTGGTTCATTCTGCATGTTGATACATACAGCACAGTTAGCCTGGTTCATTCTGCATGTTGATACAACACAGTTAGCCTGGTTCATTCTGCATGTTGATACATACAACACAGTTAGTCTGGTTCATTCTGCATGTTGATACATACAGCACAGTTAGCCTGGTTCATTCTGCATGTTGATACAACACAGTTAGCCTGGTTCATTCTGCATGTTGATACATACAACACAGTTAGCCTGGTTCATTCTGCCTGTTGATACATACAGCACAGTTAGCCTGGTTCATTCTGCATGTTGATACATACAGCACAGTTAGCCTGGTTCATTCTGCCTGTTGATACATACAGCACAGTTAGCCTGGTTCATTCTGCATGTTGATACAGCACAGTTAGCCTGGTTCATTCTGCATGTTGATACATACAGCACAGTTAGCCTGGTTCATTCTGCATGTTGATACAACACAGTTAGCCTGGTTCATTCTGCATGTTGATACAGCACAGTTAGCCTGGTTCATTCTGCATGTTGATACATACAACACAGTTAGCCTGGTTCATTCTGCCTGTTGATACATACAACACAGTTAGCCTGGTTCATTCTGCCTGTTGATACATACAACAAAGTAACCTGGTTCATTCTGTATGTTGATACATAGGACACAGTTAGCCTGGTTCATTCTGCATGTTGATATACAACACAGTAGGACCACTAGAAAATTCACCAATTCTCTCTGAGAACTGCTAGCCTGAGTGCCAGTCTGTTTGTGCTAACATGCCAACTCCTTGTCCTTCCTTGTCATGTATGTTTGGCTTGACAATGAGCAAATGAGTTGGCAAGAGCACAGACACCGTTTTGGGACCAGGCTACAGAAGGAGACAACAGATCTGGGACCAGGCTACAAAAGGAGAAATAGACCTGGGACCAGGCTATGGAAGGAGACAACAGACCTGGGACCAGGTTATAGAAGGAGACAACAGACCTGGGACCAGGCTACAGAAGGAGATAACAGACCTGGGACCAGGCTACAAAAGGAGGAACAGACCTGGGACCAGGCTATGGAAGGAGACAACAGATCTGGGACCAGGCTATAGAAGGAGACAACAGATCTGGGACCAGGCTATAGAAGGAGACAACAGACCTGGGACCAGGCTACAGAAGGAGACAACAGACCTGGGACCAGGCTACAGAAGGAGACAACAGACCTGGGACCAGGCTACAGAAGGAGACAACAGACCTGGGACCAGGCTACAGAAGGAGACAACAGACCTGGGACCAGGCTACAGAAGGAGACAACAGACCTGGGACCAGGCTACAGAAGGAGACAACAGACCTGGGACCAGGCTACAAAAGGAGACAACAGATCTGGGACCAGGCTACAAAAGGAGAAATAGACCTGGGACCAGGCTATGGAAAGAGACAACAGATCTGGGACCAGGCTACAGAACTGCATGGAAAACGGAATTATCATAATTTTATATTTGTTATATTTTTATTGAACCTTTATGTAACAAGTCAGTTAGGAACATATTCTTATTTAATATATATTTGGATTTGTTTAACACTTTTTTTTGTTATTACATGTTTCCAGATGTGTTATTTCATAGTGTTGATGTCTTTACTATTATTTTACAATGGTAAAAAATAAAGAAAAACCCTTGAATGAGTAGGTGTGTCCAAACTTTGACTGGTACTGTAGGTTCAGAAAGCTGTCTGGTAGACAAGATTAACAATACCCTTTCTTGCACTAAATATAGGTGTTCTACAAAACCCTTCAATGCTACCATTAAAGTTGATTACACATCAATCCATGGGTCATGCACAGCATCATGTCCACCTACGTGTCCCTTTATGTCGCGTTGTCTCTCTTGTCGTGATGTGTGTTGTGTCCTATATTCATATTTGACTTATTTGACATTTTTAATCCCAGGCCTTGTCCCCGAAAGAGGCCTTTTGCCTTTTGGGAGGCCGTCATTGTAAATAAAAATGTGTTCTCAACTGACTTGCCTAGTTAAATAAAATAAATAAATATAGGTTTAATCTCTGTATCAGTATCCACCTATAGGTTTAATCTCTGTATCAGTATCCACCTATAGGTTTAATCTCTGTATCAGTATCCACCTATAGGTTTAATCTCTGTATCAGTATCCACCTATAGGTTTAATCTCTGTATCAGTATCCACCTATAGGTTTAATCTCTGTATCAGTATCAGTATCCACCTATAGGTTTAATCTCTGTATCAGTATCCACCTATAGGTTTAATCTCTGTATCAGTATCCACCTATAGGTTTAATCTCTGTATCAGTATCCACCTATAAGGTTTAATCTCTGTATCAGTATCATGTCCACCTATAGGTTTAATCTCTGTATCAGTATCCACCTATAGGTTTAATCTCTGTTTCAGTATCCACCTATAGGTTTAATCTCTGTATCAGTATCCACCTATAGGTTTAATCTCTGTATCAGTATCATGTCCACCTATAGGTTTAATCTCTGTATCAGTATCAGTATCCACCTATAGGTTTAATCTCTGTTTCAGTATCCACCTATAGGTTTAATCTCTGTATCAGTATCATGTCCACCTATAGGTTTAATCTCTGTATCAGTATCCACCTATAGGTTTAATCTCTGTATCAGTATCCACCTATAGGTTTAATCTCTGTATCAGTATCCACCTATAGGTTTAATCTCTGTATCAGTATCATGTCCACCTATAGGTTTAATCTCTGTATCAGTATCATGTCCACCTATAGGTTTAATCTCTGTATCAGTATCCACCTATAGGTTTAATCTCTGTATCAGTATCCACCTATAGGTTTAATCTCTGTATCAGTATCCACCTATAGGTTTAATCTCTGTATCAGTATCCACCTATAGGTTTAATCTCTGTATCAGTATCCACCTATAGGTTTAATCTCTGTATCAGTATCATGTCCACCTATAGGTTTAATCTCTGTATCAGTATCATGTCCACCTATAGGTTTAATCTCTGTATCAGTATCATGTCCACCTATAGGTTTAATCTCTGTATCAGTATCCACCTATAGGTTTAATCTCTGTTTCAGTATCCACCTATAGGTTTAATCTCTGTATCATGTCCACCTATAGGTTTAATCTCTGTATCAGTATCATGTCCACCTATAGGTTTAATCTCTGTATCAATATCCACCTATAGGTTTAATCTCTGTATCAGTATCATGTCCACCTATAGGTTTAATCTCTGTATCAATATCCACCTATAGGTTTAATCTCTGTATCAGTATCATGTCCACCTATAGGTTTAATCTCTGTATCAGTATCATGTCCACCTATAGGTTTAATCTCTGTATCAGTATCATGTCCACCTATAGGTTTAATCTCAGTATCAGTATCCACCTATAGGTTTAATCTCTGTATCAGTATCATGTCCACCTATAGGTTTAATCTCTGTATCAGTATCCACCTATAGGTTTAATCTCTGTATCAGTATCCACCTATAGGTTTAATCTCTGTATCAGTATCCACCTATAGGTTTAATCTCTGTTTCAGTATCAGTATCCACCTATAGGTTTAATCTCTGTTTCAGTATCAGTATCCACCTATAGGTTTAATCTCTGTATCAGTATCCACCTATAGGTTTAATCTCTGTATCAGTATCATGTCCACCTATAGGTTTAATCTCTGTTTCAGTATCAGTATCCACCTATAGGTTTAATCTCTGTTTCAGTATCCACCTATAGGTTTAATCTCTGTATCAGTATCCACCTATAGGTTTAATCTCTGTATCAGTATCCACCTATAGGTTTAATCTCTGTTTCAGTATCATTGTGTATCTATCAATGCCGGAAACACAAACTAACGTATGGGCGAATGGTTGGGATGTTCAATTCAACATGAAATTGTGTGATTGGACTGACAAAGCATAGTGAGAATGGAACATCATTTATTCTAATTATATGGATGGAACTATTTACAGCACTAGGAGCCAAGGAGATGCAACTCCCAAAGATGCAGTTATTACATTGGAAAGTGGCAAGTACATTTTGAAAGCAAATGATACATTTGATACTAAATGAACAACGTACTGTAACCTTCTAGCTCGAGGTCCGGCGCGCTATCGACTGAGCTGCAAAAGCATGCTCGTGCGGCAGGGTCGATTTCCGGGCTTATAAACCCAGGGTCGATACAGTACAAATATTAAGTAAGTAGGTGCTATTCAATTATGAAAATGAGAAGTGGGAACGTAATGCAAAACATAAATAAAATGACAAAACACTATGAGACAAAGAAAAAACTTTATTTTAAATCCTGATGGATGCCGGAGCAGACGGAGGCATGCAAAACAAAACAATAGAGAAATGTTGATATCATGCATTCCAAATACTGTACATCATACAGTATTTGACAGTGTGGACTCGCCTATTATAACAACTACCAATGAAATAATAAAAACGAAAAAGCAATGGCCCTGGATGCCACGGTGAGGCTTAAAAAGCAATGGCCCTGGATGCCACGGTGAGGCTTAAAAAGCAATGGCCCTGGATGCCACGGTGAGGCTTAAAAAGCAATGGCCCTGGATGCCACGGTGAGGCTTAAAAAGCAATGGCCCTGGATGCCACGGTGAGGCTTAAAAAGCAATGGCCCTGGATGCCACGGTGAGGCTTAAAAAGCAATGGCCCTGGATGCCACGGTGAGGCTTAAAAAGCAATGGCCCTGGATGCCACGGTGAGGCTTAAAAAGCAATGGCCCTGGATGCCACGGTGAGGCTTAAAAAGCAATGGCCCTGGATGCCACGGTGAGGCTTAAAAAGCAATGGCCCTGGATGCCACGGTGAGGCTTAAAAAGCAATGGCCCTGGATGCCACCCGGTGAGGCTTATTACGCTGTAAATATATTGAACAGGTTTTGCTACATTTGCAGCACATCGAATACATTTCATTTCTAGATTGTTCTCCCCATCACCAGTAAAACCATGTATTCTCCAGTTAAACTCGTGGTGCGCCGAGGTTTTCACACAATGACCAGAACACATTTTGAACCGTTAGATAGACTTGGCCTACATTGGGTGCCGGCTAATAAGGATGCTCATGCAAGACAAAGATGCATTTTAATTAGCCTACCGTCTGCACTGTGCCTTGCGTTTATCTCGGGTCCTTTCCAGAATTATATATATCGGACGTGCCACAGGCAAAAAGACCTGCGTGATTTATATAGACAATATCACTACGGACAAGACGTTTATATAAAACAACAAAGGACATAGAATCTGCCTCTCGAGCTCTGCCCTCTTTCTCAATTGTAATTAGATTCCGTCCGGAAGTAGCCTGTATATCATACGTCATTGTTGTACAAACAGGCATGTTTGAGATAAGGTGATGACTTAATCTACAATATAGATGATACATGTGCCATATTATAATCTCAAATTAACAATATGGTCATTGAAGAGAAAACGATAAATCTATTTCAGAAATTGCAAAAACTCTAATTCAGGCCAACAATGCCACTACTAATAATGTGTGAATAACTACACATGGCCACTAGATGGCGGCATTGAGCTTGTTTTCACAACAACTTTTTTTCAACTCCTGAATAAAGCACAAAACAGGCCAGCTTACTTTAAACAATTACTTTATTTCTTGTACTTCATTAACTGTGAACAATCTGAAGTGGGTTACTTCCAAGGCAGCAGATAAATGTGACAGCTTTCTTCCTAGGATACCAGTCATTCCTTCAGTACCTGTCCTTAACTGAGACTGCGTCGTGCACCCTATTCCCTATTTAGTGCACTACTTTTGACCAGAGCCCATAGGACTATAGTCAAAAGTGTGCTATATAGTAGTGCACTATAAAAGGGGAATAGGGTGCCATTTCAGAAGCAGGATGAGAGACATTTATATCCACACTGGCAGATACAGAGCCAGGACGTTATTTCTGAGCAGACGGTTCAGTTGGCTGTTTTTCATCCCAGAGACGACTACGGGGCACCGCCATGTTTACGTTCCCAAAGCATAGTACGCGTCCCAGATGGCACCCTATTCCCTATATAGTGCACAACTTTTGACCGGAGCCCATAGGATCAGTGCGAGTCCATGTTTTTGTGTATATTTCAAGGCATTGTAGCCCATAGACCTCTGGTCAAAAAGTAGTGCACTATATAGGGAATAGGGTGCCATCTGGGACACAGACGGGGTTGCCTACCAAGCCCACCCAGGCTCAGCTGACTCCTACATGATACACTGAGATCCTTCATGTTGTACAACAGAAGCAGTCAGTGGTGAAGAATCCTAATCCCAGAGTATTTCATATCACAATGTAAAAAATATTGCTATTTAAAAAACGGCGACTCAGCACAAAACCTCGTCCTATTTTAAGTCCCATCCCGCATCCCCATATCCTCAAAAAAAGAAGGAGACAAGGACATGATTCTAACAAGTGTTAACTTACATGCATTATGAAAACGGAGCAAGGAGCAAGATGGCTGAGCTCTGTGGATGGCATTTCAATTTAACAAAGACGTTAAACTGGATTTCCTTGAAACATTGAGATAAAAACACACAGACAGCATAAAATCTGTTCTTTTTCATGATTATTTCATTCATGTCATCATGGCTAGCAGGGGCTTTCAGTTAACATGGTGTATGGTGATGCAGACCTGTTGTGACAGCTAGTGGTGGGTCGGTGTGTTTCGTTGACAGTGCTTTGGGTTGGGTCAGTGCTACCTAGCAGCAGGGAGGAAAGAGGAACGATCAGGCCTGGGACCCAGCTGACAGTGCTTTGGGTTGGGTCAGTGCTACCTAGCAGCAGGGAGGAAAGAGGAACGATCAGGCCTGGGACCAAGCTGACAGTGTTGCTGCTGGTTGAGGGGTTGGTCTGGTGGTCAATGGCGCTGTGTGTGTATGTCACAGTATGTTACAATCAGTGCAAAATAGTTTGTCAGTGTGTGTGTGTGTGTGTGTGTGTGTGTGTGTACTTGATGGAAATAGGGCTCGTTTGTTTTTCCTCTCTATGAGTTCAATTGGCCGGCAGTTGGGGACGAACATGTTCATTCAAAGACATCAGAGAGGAGATGGTCTCTAACAGCCCTGAGAGTGAGAAGCAGAAGAATCCCAACAGAACAGTGGCAACTAACTGTCCCCATGGAGACAGACAACAGGTCAAGTCCTAAATGCATCTTAGCGGGGTGGAGGTCGGTCCAATGTTAAAGTTCATGTAGTCGTTCTATATGGGTCAGAACAGGCGGGCTGCGGGGTCACACTACATCATCACATCACACAGCACTTGTTCTTGTGTTTGTGAGGGTCTTTGAAGCGTAGTCTCTGTCTGGAGCGGTATTTCTCCAGGTAGGTCAGCTGCTTGCTGTTGATCGCTCCCCTGCGCTTCCTGAGGAGACAGAGAGAGACAGGTCTACGGTTACTCCCTACAGGAACCTCTGTTGTCCCAATCAGTTAAAAGCAGTGTAACATTTAGGGACTAGGGGCCCACAGGGCTCTGGTTAAAAGCAGTGTAACATTTAGGGACTAGGGGCCCACAGGGCTCTGGTTAAAAGCAGTGCAACATTTAGGGACTAGGGGCCCACAGGGCTCTGGTTAAAAGCATTGCAACATTTAGGGACTAGGGGCCCACAGGGCTCTGGTTAAAAGCATTGCTACATTTAGGGACTAGGGGCCCACAGGGCTCTGGTTAAAAGCACTGCAACATTTCGGGACTAGGGGCCCACAGGGCTCTGGTTAAAAGCAGTGCAACATTTAGGGACTAGGGGCCCACAGGGCTCTGGTTAAAAGCAGTGCAACATTTAGGGACTAGGGGCCCTTTATATGTGAAGCTAAACAGCTTGACACTGTAGCCACACAGACACACCTTTGCTGTATATAAGCGCCCTCATGTAAAGAGACAATTATAATTCACATAGGGGATGATTTTCCCAGATCGACACGAAGCCTATTTACTCCTGGACTAAAAAGCACCTTCAATTCAGATTGTCCATTGAGCATCATGGTGCTCAGTCCGGGAGGGTAGTAGGCTTGATGTTTTTCCAGAGAACCTGACCCATAATGTAGAGCCAATGAGTGTCAGAAGAATCCAGAGGTGTGCAGAGCCCTGGAGGAGTGAAAGACACTCCCAGCTCAAACCACATAATCCTCCTCAGTACAGAGGTGTGCAGAGCCCTGGCAGAGTGAAAGACACTCCCAGCTCAAACCACATAATCCTCCTCAGTACAGAGGTGTGCAGAGCCCTGGCAGAGTGAAAGACACTCCCAGCTCAAACCACATAATCCTCCTCAGTACAGAGGTGTGCAGAGCCCTGGAGGAGTGAAAGACACTCCCAGCTCAAACCACATAATCCTCCTCAGTACAGAGGTGTGCAGAGCCCTGGAGGAGTGAAAGACACTCCCAGCTCAAACCACATAATCCTCCTCAGTACAGAGGTGTGCAGAGCACTGGAGGAGTGAAAGACACTCCCGGCTCAAACCACATAATCCTCCTCAGTACAGAGGTGTGCAGAGCCCTGGCAGAGTGAAAGACACTCCCAGCTCAAACCACATAATCCTCCTCAGTAGCCCTGGCGGAGTGAAAGACACTCCCAGCTCAAACCACATAATCCTCCTCAGTACAGAGGTGTGCAGAGCACTGGAGGAGTGAAAGACACTCCCAGCTCAAACCACATAATCCTCCTCAGTAGCCCTGGCGGAGTGAAAGACACTCCCAGCTCAAACCACATAATCCTCCTCAGTAGCCCTGGCGGAGTGAAAGACACTCCCAGCTCAAACCACATAATCCTCCTCAGTAGCCCTGGCGGAGTGAAAGACACTCCCGGCTCAAACCACATAACCCTCCTCAGTACAGAGCGGTTCAAACCCTTTCTCCCTCCTCATGATGTCCCATAATCCTCCTCAGTACAGAGCGGTTCAATCCCTTTCTCCCTCCTTATGATGTCCCATAATCCTCCTCAGTACAGAGCGGTTCAATCCCTTTCTCCCTCCTCATGATGTCCCATAATCCCCCCCAGTACAGAGCGGTTCAATCCCTTTCTCCCTTCTCATGATGTCCCATAATCCCCCTCAGTACAGAGCGGTTCAATCCCTTTCTCCCTTCTCATGATGTCCCATAATCCCCCTCAGTACAGAGCGGATCAAACCCTTTCTCCCTCCTCATGATGTCCCATAATCCCCCTCAGTACAGAGCGGATCAAACCCTTTCTCCCTCCTCATGATGTCCCATAATCCCCCTCAGTACAGAGCGGATCAAACCCTTTCTCCCTCCTCATGATGTCCCATAATCCCCCTCAGTACAGAGCGGATCAAACCCTTTCTCCCTCCTCATGATGTCCCATAATCCCCCTCAGTACAGAGCGGATCAAACCCTTTCTCCCTCCTCATGATGTCCCATAATCCCCCTCAGTAGAGCGGATCAAACCCTTTCTCCCTCCTCATGATGTCCCATAATCCTCCTCAGTACAGAGCGGTTCAATCCCTTTCTCCCTCCTCATGATGTCCCATAATCCTCCTCAGTACAGAGCGGTTCAATCCCTTTCTCCCTCCTCATGATGTCCCATAATCCTCCTCAGTACAGAGCGGATCAAACCCTTTCTCCCTTCTCATGATGTCCCATAATGTCCCCATCTAAATATACAGCTGTCAGATGAAACAGGAACAACACTAAAAAGGTTGAGTGGACTTCCACGGAAGGTGAATGTTCCTACTGCCTGATAAACTGAACTGAATCTGGAGGTGGTGTACATACTGCCCGATGAACTGAACTGAATCTGGAGGTGAGGTGTACATACTGCCTGATGAACTGAACTGAATCTGGAGGTGGTGTACATACTGCCTGATGAACTGAACTGAATCTGGAGGTGGTGTACATACTGCCCGATGAACTGAACTGAATCTGGAGGTGAGGTGTACATACTGCCTGATGAACTGAACTGAATCTGGAGGTGAGATGTACATACTGCCTGATGAACTGAACTGCCTCCTCATACTTCATCCCGCCCTCGATCAGAGCCAGAGCCACCAGCACAGGAGCCCTGGAGGGAGAAACACAAAGAAACAGCCTTTACATGCTGCTGTTAATACTGGGACTTAAAGACACAGTCAGACTGCTACTAATACTGGGACTTAAAGACACAGTCAGACTGCTACTAATACTGGGACTTAAAGACACAGTCAGAACCTTATGGGCCCTGGTCAAAAGTAGTGCACTTAATAGGGAATAAAGCGCCATTTGGGACGTTAGAAACAGCATTCACATATTAAGACGGGGAATTAAAGACATCCATTAGTATCCTTCCTGTTATGCCCCCAGCAACGTCTCGCTCTCTCTCCATGTTGTCACAACACAGCCAGTTCCCAGGGAATGGAGTTCATTCTGGTTCGGACAGAGGAAAGCCCTGCTGCACTTTGAGAGATGGAACTAGTTGTGCTGTATTTGGCCACTAATATTTACAGGTAACAAATCATTAGGAAAAGCTGTAGCCCACTTTCCCCTTTTCTAGCCTTATATGGGTTGTTACTGTGGTTACGGTAAGTCAGTGTGGAAATAGAGAGCTGAAGAGCATAACACCACTAACACAAACACGGGACTTCTAGGAATCAGTGAAACAGATGAGGTGCCTGCCTGCATGGACATGAGACATTCAAACATATTCATCTAACTCTACCCTGTCAAGCCATATCAGCCCCCAGACCACTTAGATGTTGCAGAGGTTACCAGCTGAAAGCCAAAGACTCCCCAGCTGATTAACAGGACAACAAACAGTTCAGAGTAAAGTAAACATTGGCGCCCTGTCAAAAACCACAGACGAGTCCCAGAGGAGGTCTCCAGTACGTCAGAGATAGACGGTGCTTCACCAACCCAGGGAGGGGAGGCCGGGGAGCTCCTTCAGCTTACCCAGAGAGGGGGGGCCGGGGAGCTCCTTCAGCTAACACAGGAGGGGAGGGAAGAGCCTGGGGAGCTCCTTCAGCTAACATAGAAGGGGAGGGAGGGAAGAGCCTGGGGAGGTCAGGGGGCTGGGTGTCTCCTTCAGCTAACACAGGAGGGGAGAGAAGAGCCTGGGGAGGTCAGGGGGATGGGTGGCTCCTTCAGCTAACACAGGAGGGGAGGGAAGAGCCTGGGGAGGTCAGGGGGCTGGGTGGCTGGCTCCTTCAGCTAACACAGGAGGGGAGAGAAGAGCCTGGGGAGGTCAGGGGGCTGGGTGGCCTGGGGAGAGCCTGGGGAGGGGGCTGGGTGGCTCCTTCAGCTAACACAGGAGGGGAGGGAAGAGCCTGGGGAGGCCAGGGGGCTGGGTGGCTCCTTCAGCTAACACAGGAGGGGAGGGAAGAGCCTGGGGAGGTCAGGGGGCTGGGTGGCTCCTTCAGCTAACACAGGAGGGGAGGGAAGAGCCTGGGGAGGCCAGGGGGCTGGGGAGCTCCTTCAGCTAACACAGAGGGGGAGGGAAGAGCCTGGGGAGGCCAGGGGGCTGGGGAGCTCCTTCAGCTAACACAGGAGGGGAGGGAAGAGCCTGGGGAGGCCAGGGGGCTAGGGGGGCTCCTTCAGCTTAACCAGAGAGGGGAGGGGAACAGGGGCTCCTTCAGCTTCCTACCAATGAGCTCAACCATTATTAGTACCAAAGGCCTGGTTTAACCTGGTTTAATGGCTCCCTATTGCCCACAGGGCTCTGGTCAAAAGTAGTGCACGATGTATAGAATAGGGTACCATTTGAGACATCTTCTCCTCTACTAGCTAATATACTCCATCAGTACAGATGTGACTCGTTGTCTCTCCTCTGCCATAGAGGACACCTGAAGGAACACCAGACAGGACAGGGCTAAAATGAGCCTGGTAACCAGATCAGTTTGTGCTTCTATTTAGTCAACTCCTCTGTTATGTTGGTTGGCATGCCAACCGTACGAACTAATGTACGGCATGGCCAACCGTACGAACTAATGTACGGCATGGCCAACCGTACGAACTAATGTACGGCATGGCCAACCGTACGAACTAATGTACGGCATGGCCAACCGTACGAACTAATGTACGGCATGGCCAACCGTACGAACTAATGTACGGCATGGCCAACGTACGGCATGGACGAACTAATGTACGGCATGGCCAACCGTACAAACTAATGTACGGCATGGCCAACCGTAGAACTAATGTACGGCATGGCCAACCGAGCTAATGTACGGCATGGCCAACCGTAAGAACTAATGTGCGGCATGGCCAACCGTGGCCAAGAACTAATGTGCGGCATGGCCAACCGTAAGAACTAATGTACGGCGGCATGGCCAACCGTAAGAACTAATGTACGGCATGGCCAACGGCATGGCCAAGAACTAATGTACGGCATGGCCAACCATAAGAACTAATGTACGGCATGGCCAACCATAAGAACTAATGTACGGCATGGCCAACCATAAGAACTAATGTACGGCATGGCCAACCATAAGAACTAATGTACGGCATGGCCAACCATAAGAACTAATGTACGGCATGGCCAACCGTAAGAACTAATGTACGGCATGGCCAACCGTAAGAACTAATGTACGGCATGGCCAACCGTACAAACTAATGTACGGCATGGCCAACCATAAGAACTAATGTACGGCATGGCCAACCATAAGAACTAATGTACGGCATGGCCAACCGTACGAACTAATGTACGGCATGCCAACGGGAGTCCAGAGGCTCAACTACAGAACATACATTACAAGTCTGGGCATGGCCAAGCAGAATACAGCTAACTGACATTTCACAAGACAACTGGCTACATCCCAAATGGCACCCTATTCCCTATATAGTGCACTACTTTTGACCAGAGTTCTGGTGAGCTAACTAGTAGAGATCCAATCTGAGAGGAAACACTTAGACACACAATAGAAATAAATGCTGCTTCAACGTTTTTCAGAACTCAACCTCTGTGCTTTGAATAATAAACGGTGGATTAGTTGTGAAGGAGTGGCCCTTGGCTAACAGTTGACTTTGGCTTGGTTCTGTGTGCATGCTGAGAGAGGGCCCTGGTCAGGCTGTAGGAGAAGGGGAGAGACTGGTGGCTGCTGGGACAGTGGCCGTCACAGTGGGTGGATGACACTGTAGCCTTGTGATCTTGGTTCAACTGTCTCGCCCAATCAGAACCCTAAGACAGAAGAGTATTAATGATGCGTACCGTCCCAGCCCGGCAACACAGTGCACCGCCACGCAGCAGCCAGGGTCCTCACGGAACTTAGTCTTCAGCAGGTTCAGCCAATCATCTACGATCTTAGTGGGAGGAGGGGCACCGTCATCAAAGGCCCAGTCCTGGAAAACATACAAATACATTCACATTAGAAAACAATGTAATTGTCCACACAATGTGGGAATTGGTCTTCGGCATCACACATCATAAACAGTACAGTTCTGTCTCTCTGACAGAAACAGCTGATTAGCATTGGCACTCTGAGGGAGCCCATTGTTACGAGACAAAGCAGCTCAACACTGCACCCCTATCTACTTCAAACTGAGGAACCAGACAAAGCAGAATCCACTACTGAGGGCGAATGTTTTTAAAAGAGTTTGTGAAGCGCTGCATGTCTGAAACAACTGGTTCCAAGCCGCTACACACTGTGGAATGAGACATCTGTACCCACATAACAGAGAGGAACGCAGAGTGTACCAACCTCAGTCATCTAAGCATGACTCTCAACATGAACCAACTGTCCCCACAGACAACACACTGTGGAATGAGACATCTGTACCCACAGACAACACACTGTGGAATACACAGAGAGGAACGCAGAGTGTACCAACCTCAGTCATCTAAGCATGACTCTCAACATGAACCAACTGTCCCCACAGACAACACACTGTGGAATGAGACATCTGTACCCACGTAACAGAGAGGAACGCAGAGTGTACCAACCTCAGTCATCAACATGAACCAACTAAGTGTACCAACCTCAGTCATCTAAGCATGACTCTCAACATGAACCAACTGTCCCCACAGACAACACACTGTGGAATGAGACATCTGTACCCACGTAACAGGGAGGAACGCAGAGTGTACCAACCTCAGTCATCTAAGCATGACTCTCAACATGAACCAACTGTCCCCACAGACAACACACTGTGTCCTTCCTACACTATTCACTGTTCCTGCCATCTCAACAAGCACCTCCCATCCAAACAGTGGGAACATTCCGTCAGCAACTGGTGGTTTCTGAGGGCCTAGATTCATCTCATCTTCATACCCTAATTCCCTATATAGTGCACTACAATAGGGCTCTGGTCAAAAGTAGTGCACAATGTAGGCAATAGGGTGCCATTTGGGACACAAAACATGTTCCATCAGCACCCACAGCATCAGGAAAGCCTTCTGTCAACACAGACAACACTATAAGGGGTTTGTTTGTAGTTGGTGCAGAACCACAACAGAGAACAGATGTGTGGTCACCTCTTCTTCACTGAGTGAACTGTGGGGAACTGTTTGACTTCAACGTTTAATGGGTTTGGCTACTGTACATTAATCAGTCGGTTGGATACAATGTATTTTTCTGGCCATGTTGGGCTACCATCCCCTATAATGTTTTACCTTTATTTATTTAACTAGGCAGGTCAGTTAAGAACAAATGACGGCCTAGGAACAGTGGGTTTAACTGCCTGTTCAGGGGCAGAACGACAGATTTGTACCTTGTCAGTTCGGGGGTTTGAACTTGCAACCTTCCGGTTACTAGTCCAACGCTCTAACCACTAGGCTACACTGCCGCCCCAATGACAAATGACAAACACTCTTTCATTGAAGGATTAGATGAATGGTATGATGGTAGATGGTAGATGAACTAAGACATCCATCACCTGGTCAGATACAGACCTAATGCACCATTCAGCATCAAGGATGCTCAAACCAGCTGTTTGACTCCTCCATTGGACAGATGAAGGCTTGAAGCAGAAACCATGGGTGTCTAGGAGGGATCAGTCACACTAGAGACCCATCAGACACTGTATCACATCCGGCCGTGATTGGGAGTCCCATAGGGCGGCGCACAATTGGCCCAGCGTCGTCCGGGTTTGGCCAGGATAGGCCGTCATTGTAAATAAGAATTTGTTCTTAACTGGCTTGCCTAGTTAAATAAAAGGTTACATGTAAAAAATTTTAAAAAAATAACACACAGAGAGACAGAGACACAGAGAGACAGAGAGAGAGACAGAGAGACAGAGACACAGAGAGACAGAGACACAGAGAGACAGAGACAGAGAGAGACAGAGAGACAGAGAGACAGAGAGACAGAGACACAGAGAGACAGAGAGACAGAGACAGAGAGACAGAGAGACAGAGAGACAGAGACACAGAGAGACAGAGACAGAGACAGAGAGACAGAGAGACAGAGAGACAGAGAGACAGAGAGACAGAGAGACAGAGAGAGAGAGACAGAGACAGAGAGACAGAGACAGAGACAGAGAGACAGAGACAGAGAGACAGAGAGACAGAGAGAGAGAGAGAGACAGAGAGACAGAGACACAGAGACACAGAGACACAGAGACACAGAGACACAGAGACACAGAGAGAGAGACAGAGACACAGACAGAGACAGACAGAGAGACAGAGAGACAGAGAGACAGAGAGACAGAGAGACAGAGAGACAGAGAGAGAGAGAGACAGAGACACAGACAGAGACACAGACAGAGAGACAGAGAGACAGAGAGACAGAGAGAGACAGAGAGAGACAGAGAGAGAGAGTCATCTCTTATCTTCTAGTGGAGTGGGACTTCCAACAACACAATACCTGCTCCCAGGGACAAACATCTTGTGTGTTTGACGACAATGCGTTACCAAGACAACAACTCCCTTCAAAAGCCCTTGGGGGCTCAGCTGAGCCAGTGGATCACAGGCCTGGCTGGGAAAGATGTTATGATGACATCACTATTTCACACTGCCATGAATAGAAGGGTGCAACTGGGACTTTCTCAAAAAACAAAACAAGAAAGTGATCTGAAGGACTGATATTACAGGATGAACAAGAGGATGTCTTGTCAGCGCCAGTCAGCGTTTCCTATTTACCAGGGGTCGGACCCATACCAGGGGTCGAGACCATACCAGGGGTCGGACCCATACCAGGGGTCGGGACCATACCAGGGGTCGGGACCATACCAGGGGTCGGGACCATAACAGGGGTCGGGACCATACCAGTATTGTGATACTCATTAGTATCGTGACAAGGAAACAAAACATCAAGCGGCTGTAACGTTTTGGGAAAAACAGCCATGTTGGAAACATCATTATGTCGTCATCCAGAGTCACATGGCTTTTCAAACTACAGCCACAACATCCAGCAAGTTAAAGGATCAACGAGTTTGGTCTGCTTCGAGTTTACATTTTTGCCATGGAAAAAAAATGGTACAAAGTAATGCAACATATAGGATATTAGGGCGCCATTTTAGACAGACACAGGATCCATTCTACCAGTAACACACACAGCAGGACCCATTCTACCAGTAACACACGCAACAGGACCCATTCTACCAGTAACACACAGGCAAAACACACAACAGGATCCATCCACCAGTAACACACAGGCAAAACAAACAACAGGATCCATTCTACCAGTAACACACAGGCAAAACACACAACAGGACCCATTCTACCAGTAACACACACAACAGGACCCATTCTATCAGTAACACACAGGCAAAACACACAACAGGATCCAGTCTACCAGTAACACACAGGCAAAACACACAACAGGACCCATTCTACCAGTAACACACAGGCAAAACCCACCACAGGATCCATTCTACTCTCTGTTCAATGTTCCAGGTAGGACACTAATCCTGTACACGGCAAGGCCTGACCCTAACCTCACATGAAATGCCTTGAATTTCGCTGCATCCTGTTGTGGATATCTAAAGAAGTTGTGGGCATCAAAATATGTAGAAGTCACCACAACACCGAAGATACAGAAATGTCCATTTACATGTCTGTTTTGACGCCACAGAACTCCATAATGGGTGAACCTGTTGTGACAACCTTGAGAGTAAATCTCTCCCTAATAGAATCTTCGACTGTAGAGAGGATGTGGTTAAAAATAACATTTACATGTACTAAGAGGTGAACAGAGCTGCCTGGTATGTCAACAGTAATCTATTCATGTCGTGAAGCTCATTCCAAGTCCAACCAACGCAGCCCAGAGCTAAAGACAAGAGCTTGGAGGAGGAGGCAGAGTTCTAATTGTGGCCCGAAGAACGTCTTGGGCCGTTTCTCAGAACCCCCAGAACAGACCTCGTCGCCATGGTATCCTTCTTCCTCTGCAACTTGACTCTCATTCGACAACCAGCGAGACGTTTGGGAGAGTGTAGGTCTCAAATCTGGCACCCTATTCCCTTTATAGTGCAGTGCACTACTTATGATTAGGGCCCATACAGCTCTGCTCAAAAGTAGTGCACTATATAGACACAATAGGGTGCCATTTTGGGCCACTTCCTGAATGAGTCCACAGTCCCTTTATATCAGCCAGCTGAACGTTATCACATGCTACAGAGGATGGTCTATGTTAAGTCAGTCACAAGGTGGATGGACACACCTCTGGTACTTACCACTGTTATTACTGGTTATATATGGCCTCCAAATATACCCCCACCATTACTGATACACTGGTAAGACTAAAGTAACCTGCAAAAGCAGAGAGTGTGGGAGTAACATTTCTCCATATAATGCCAATAGATAACCTCTTTGAGCAATGAAAGCATCACGAGCCATGTCAGACAGAACAGCACATTACACAGCGTTCTGAATGAGACAGACAACATGGTTTTCATCTGGAGTTCAGGGAGATGTGGAGGGGAACAGGGAACTGGGTTTCACCTGCCAGACACTCTCTCTCAGCTGGTGGCTAATCTTCTGCTCTCTGCTGTGTTCCTATTGAAGAGGAGGCACTGAGCCAGTCAGTCAGCAAGTGTACAAGGGTACGTCCCAAATGGCACCCTATTCCCTACATAGTGCACTACCTTTGACCAGAGCCAGACTCAGTCAGCCAGGATACAAGGCTCTCTCTCACACAGGGAAGAGAAGAGAGAGGACTCAGTCAGCCAGGATACAAGGCTCTCTCTCACACAGGGAAGAGAAGAGAGAGGACTCAGTCAGCCAGGATACCAGGCTCTCTCTCACACAGGGGGAAGAGAAGAGAGAGGACTCAGTCAGCCAGGATACAAGGCTCTCTCTCACACAGGGAAGAGAAGAGAGAGGACTCAGTCAGCCAGGATACAAGGCTCTCTCTCACACAGGGAAGAGAAGAGAGAGGACTCAGTCAGCCAGGATACAAGGCTCTCTCTCACACAGGGAAGAGAAGAGAGAGGACTCAGTCAGCCAGGATACAAGGCTCTCTCTCACACAGGGAAGAGAAGAGAGAGGACTCTGTGTGACCGTGTCACTCTGCTAACACAACAGACAGAGGGTGGTTAAGGGCCTTATGTAACCCGGGCCTCTAGCTATCTCTACATCCTTCTCATCTGATGCTACCCCTCCTCTGAGAGGGTACTCGCTCTCTGCTCCCAACAACGTTATTAACTCCGAGGGAGAGAAAGGAGAGAGAGAAAGGAGAGAGAGTGAAGAAAAAGAAAGACCAGGTGAGAGGAGAGGATGTTGGGAGACAAGAGAGGAGTAAAACCATGAGGTAAACCCTGACGCTGAGCCAGATGTGTGTGTGTGTGTGTGTGTGTGTGTGTGTGTGTGTGTGTTCGGGGCAGGAGGTAGTGTTTCCTCTACTCCAACACATGTGCAGCAGGGTGAGATCATGAATAACATCCTCCACATGGCAGAGAGAGAGAGGAAACAGGGTCAGTAGGAACATACTGGAGATTTTTTTTTTTAAACAGAGCGAGTAGACTAGTCTCAATGGAGCAGTTCAGATAGCAGTAGACTAGTCTCAATGGACCAGTAGACTAGTCTCAATGGACCAGTTCAGATAGCAGTAGACTAGTCTCAATGGACCAGTAGACTAGTCTCAATGGACCAGTTCAGATACCAGTAGACTAGTCTCACTGGACCAGTTCAGACAGCAGTAGACTAGTCTCAATGGACCAGTTCAGATAGCAGTAGACTAGTCTCAATGGACCAGTAGACTAGTCTCAATGGAGCAGTTCAGATAGCAGTAGAATAGTCTCAATGGACCAGTTCAGACAGCAGTAGACTAGTCTCAATGGACCAGTTCAGACAGCAGTAGACTAGTCTCAATGGACCAGTCTCAATGGGACCAGTAGACTAGTCTCAATGGACCAGTAGACTAGTCTCAATGGACCAGTAGACTAGTCTCAATGGACCAGTTCAGATACCAGTAGACTAGTCTTAATGGACCAGTTCAGATAGCAGTAGACTAGTCTCAATGGAGCAGTTCAGATAGCAGTAGACTAGTCTCAATGGAGCAGTTCAGATAGCAGTAGACTAGTCTCAATGGAGCAGTTCAGATAGCAGTAGACTAGTCTCAATGGAGCAGTTCAGATAGCAGTAGACTAGTCTCAATGGACCAGTTCAGATACCCGTAGACTAGTCTCAATGGGCCAGTTCAGATAGCAGTAGACTAGTCTCAATGGACCAGTTCAGATAGCAGTAGACTAGTCTCAATGGACCAGTTCAGATAGCAGTAGACTAGTCTCAATGGACCAGTAGACTAGTCTCAATGGAGCAGTTCAGATAGCAGTAGACTAGTCTCAATGGACCAGTAGACTAGTCTCAATGGACCAGTTCAGATAGCAGTAGACTAGTCTCAATGGACCAGTTCAGATAGCAGTAGACTAGTCTGAATGGACCAGTTCAGGTAGCAGTAGACTAGTCTCAATGGACAGTAGACTAGTCTCAATGGACCAGTCTCAATGGGACCAGTAGACTAGTCTCAATGGACCAGTAGACTAGTCTCAATGGACCAGTAGACTAGTCTCAATGGACCAGTAGACTAGTCTCAATGGACCAGTTCAGATACCAGTAGACTAGTCTTAATGGACCAGTTCAGATACCAGTAGACTAGTCACAATGGGCCAGTTCAGATACCCGTAGACTAGTCTCAATGGACCAGTTCAGATACCCGTAGACTAGTCTCAATGGACCAGTAGACTAGTCTCAATGGACCAGTTCAGATACCCGTAGACTAGTCTCAATGGACCAGTAGACTAGTCTCAATGGACCAGTTCAGATACCAGTAGACTAGTCTCAATGGACCAGTAGACTAGTCTCAATGGACCAGTTCAGATACCAGTAGACTAGTCTCAATGGACCAGTAGACTAGTCTCAATGGACCAGTAGACTAGTCTCAATGGACCAGTAGACTAGTCTCAATGGACCAGTAGACTAGTCTCAATGGACCAGTAGACTAGTCTCAATGGACCAGTTCAGATACCAGTAGACTAGTCTCAATGGACCAGTTCAGATACCAGTAGACTAGTCTCAATGGAGCAGTTCAGATACCCGTAGACTAGTCTCAATGGACCAGTTCAGATACCCGTAGACTAGTCTCAATGGACCCGTTCAGATACCAGTAGACTAGTCTCAATGGAGCAGTTCAGATAGCAGTAGACTAGTCTCAATGGAGCAGTTCAGATACCCGTAGACTAGTCACAATGGGCCAGTTCAGATAGCAGTAGACTAGTCTCAATGGACCAGTTCAGATAGCAGTAGACTAGTCTCAATGGACCAGTTCAGATAGCAGTAGACAAGTCTCAATGGACCAGTAGACTAGTCTCAATGGACCAGTAGACTAGTCTCAATGGACCAGTTCAGATAGCAGTAGACTAGTCTCAATGGACCAGTAGACTAGTCTTAATGGACCAGTTCAGATAGCAGTAGACTAGTCTCAATGGACCAGTTCAGATAGCAGTAGACTAGTCTCAATGGACCAGTTCAGATAGCAGTAGACTAGTCTCAATGGACCAGTTCAGGTAGCAGTAGACTAGTCTCAATGGACCAGTAGACTAGTCTCAATGGACCAGTAGACTAGTCTCAATGGACCAGTCTCAATGGGACCAGTAGACTAGTCTCAATGGACCAGTAGACTAGTCTCAATGGACCAGTTCAGATACCAGTAGACTAGTCTTAATGGACCAGTTCAGATAGCAGTAGACTAGTCTCAATGGACCAGTTCAGATACCAGTAGACTAGTCACAATGGGCCAGTTCAGATACCCGTAGACTAGTCTCAATGGACCAGTTCAGATACCCGTAGACTAGTCTCAATGGACCAGTAGACTAGTCTCAATGGACCAGTTCAGATACCCGTAGACTAGTCTCAATGGACCAGTTCAGATACCCGTAGACTAGTCTCAATGGACCAGTAGACTAGTCTCAATGGACCAGTTCAGATACCAGTAGACTAGTCTCAATGGACCAGTAGACTAGTCTCAATGGACCAGTTCAGATACCAGTAGACTAGTCTCAATGGACCAGTTCAGATACCAGTAGACTAGTCTCAATGGACCAGTAGACTAGTCTCAATGGACCAGTTCAGATACCAGTAGACTAGTCTCAATGGACCAGTTCAGATACCAGTAGACTAGTCTCAATGGACCAGTTCAGATACCAGTAGACTAGTCTCAATGGACCAGTTCAGATACCAGTAGACTAGTCTCAATGGAGCAGTTCAGATACCCGTAGACTAGTCACAATGGACCAGTTCAGATACCAGTAGACTAGTCTCAATGGACCAGTTCAGATACCAGTAGACTAGTCACAATGGACCAGTTCAGATAGCAGTAGACTAGTCACAATGGGCCAGTTCAGCTCCCGTAGACTAGTCACAATGGACCAGTTCAGATACCCGTAGACTAGTCTCAATGGACCAGTTCAGATAGCAGTAGACTACTCTCAATGGACCAGTTCAGATACCCGTAGACTAGTCTCAATGGACCAGTTTAGATACCAGTAGACTAGTCACAATGGACCAGTTCAGATACCAGTAGACTAGTCACAATGGACCAGTTCAGATACCAGTAGACTAGTCTCAATGGACCAGTTCAGATACCAGTAGACTAGTCACAATGGACCAGTTCAGATAGCAGTAGACTAGTCTCAATGGACCAGTTCAGATACCAGTAGACTAGTCACAATGGACCAGTTCAGATACCCGTAGACTAGTCTCAATGGACCAGTTCAGACAGCAGTAGGCTAGTCTCAATGGACCAGTTCAGATAGCAGTAGACTAGTCTCAATGGACCAGTTCAGATACCAGTAAGACTAGTCTCAATGGACCAGTTCAGATACCAGTAGACTAGTCTCAATGGACCAGTTCAGATACCAGTAGACTAGTCTCAATGGACCAGTTCAGATACCAGTAGACTAGTCTCAATGGACCAGTTCAGATACCAGTAGACTAGTCTCAATGGACCAGTTCAGATACCAGTAGACTAGTCACAATGGGCCAGTTCAGACAGTAGCAGGCCACATTTCACCTAATTTTGTACCTACTGAACACCACCAGGGTCGTATTCATTAGTGCACAGCGTACCAGAACTTTCGGCACCGTAGCAAAACGTCTTGCAACAGAAAAATGAAAAAAAGCTTTTCTCATTGGACAAGTTCAGGTAGGTCCCCCTTCATTTCAGCCTGTTTTGCTTCCGTTTGGTTCCTAGTGAATAGAACCCTAGTGAGAGAGTGTAGAGAAGAGGGATCCTATGTGTGTGTGTGTGTGTGTGTGTGTGTGTGTGTGTGTGTGTGTGTGTGTGTGTATCTTTGCTCACCATGACTGTGATGCCATCCTTCTCCAGAGGTGTCTTGTCGTAGGTGACCTCACACACCCGCACCACTGTTGTTGCACCATACTGCTTCAGGTCCTGGAATAGGGAGAGGTAACTTCATTAAAACCATTCATGAGTCGGAGGTGTGACAATGACAGTTGTAATACCAGTTAGATTGATTTGGTAACCACCCTGTCACATGACACAGCTAGTTACAGTGGTAATACCAATCAGACCGAGTAGGATTAAGTTTTCCCTAGATGCTGATCTACCATCAGTTCTGGATTTTCCCTGAGAGGCTCACACACTGTTCTTAGAACCAAGTTTTCAGGGTTAGCCAATCACAGATTGTCACCCAATTCAAATATTAATTGTCATCAAATTCCATTCATTGTGACATTTCCATTTTCACCTAACATGAATATTCATGAAGCTTAGCCCTGGGCTAAGAACGTGCAGTGTGAACCCGGAGGAGTAATCTGATTTTAGATCAGTTACCTAGGTACCACTTCTAACTCAGCAGGATTAGACGACCGAGAGCCAGAACAGTCTGGAAGATTCCTCTCTGTCTCACCTCGATGAAGGTGATAAGAGTGGTGTTAGTGGTGTTGTGTGGAAGGTTCTTCTGTCTCACCTCGATGAAGGTGATAAGAGTGGTGTTAGTGGTGTTGTGTGGAAGGTTCTTCTGTCTCACCTCGATGAAGGTGATAAGAGTGGTGTTAGTGGTGTTGTGTGGAAGGTTCTTCTGTCTCACCTCGATGAAGGTGATAAGAGTGGTGTTAGTGGTGTTGTGTGGAAGGTTCTTCTGTCTCACCTCGATGAAGGTGATAAGAGTGGTGTTAGTGGTGTTGTGTGGAAGGTTCTTCTCTGTCTCACCTCGATGAAGGTGATAAGAGTGGTGTTAGTGGTGTTGTGTGGAAGGTTCTTCTCTGTCTCACCTCGATGAAGGTGATAAGAGTGGTGTTAGTGGTGTTGTGTGGAAGGTTCTTCTCTGTCTCACCTCGATGAAGGTGATAAGAGTGGTGTTAGTGGTGTTGTGTGGAAGGTTCTTCTCTGTCTCACCTCGATGAAGGTGATAAGAGTGGTGTTAGTGGTGTTGTGTGGAAGGTTCTTCTCTGTCTCACCTCGATGAAGGTGATAAGAGTGGTGTTAGTGGTGTTGTGTGGAAGGTTCTTCTGTCTCACCTCGATGAAGGTGATAAGAGTGGTGTTAGTGGTGTTGTGTGGAAGGTTCTTCTGTCTCACCTCGATGAAGGTGTCGAGGGTGGCGTTGGTGGGGTTGTGTGTGATGAGGAACCTCATGTTCTTGTGGGAGACCTCGACGGGGGGAGCCGGACGGTTCATTCTGGACACACTGAGGATCCCACTCTCAGGAGAAGACGCCACGACGTCGACCCAGACCCAGGGGCCGCACTCACCCTGACAGAGCAGCACCCAGCCCACCAGATACACTACACTGTCCTGACACAGCAGGCAGGAAGCCAGGCAGGAAGCCAAGAAGGCAGGTCACCCCTGCTAGTCTTTCTGAGGCTGAGGAACAAACCCCAGCAACAACACCCCACCTCAGAAGGACTTTACAAGGTCCTCTCAAGTCTCTCCTGTCCAGGGTGTCTTGGGGTGCTGGGAATAGAGTGGGGGTTGGACAGGGTGAAGAGTAAGGTGCCGGGGGGGTGAAGAGGTAGCTGTCCGTTAGCTTACGCTGCCCTTTGCCACCGACACTCACTACCCCATCTGGTGAGTTAGTGGGCCTGCCGTCCGTCGGTCAGTCTACAGTCAGAGTGGGGGTGTCTGGGTCTGGGTGGAGAGGGCGACCTGGCTGTGGGCATTCAGGGGTGGGAGGTGCAGCAGGTTAGCAGGGCCATCCTCCCCCCGGGGGGCCTGGGCTCAAGCGCTGAGATGTTGGGCGTGGCAGTAGTCACCGCTCCCCTGCAAGAACTCCATCAACGACTGGCCGGCCTGAGTGCAGCGCTGCAGAGAGGAGAGAGTCAGTGGGACTAACAGTCAAACCACACACACACTCTCAGTGGGACTAACAGTCAAACCACACACACACTCTCAGTGGGACTAACAGTCAAACCACACACACACTCTCAGTGGGACTAACAGTCAAACCACACACACACAGAGACAGAGGAGAGAGTCAGTGGGACTAACAGTCAAACCACACTCAGTGGGACTAACAGTCAAACCACACACACACACTCAGTGGGACTAACAGTCAAACCACACACACAGTGGGACTAACAGTCAAACCACACACACACACACAGAGACAGAGGAGAGAGTCAGTGGGACTAACAATCAAACCACACACACACAGAGACAGAGGAGAGAGTCAGTGGGACTAACAATCAAACCACACACACACACAGACAGAGGAGAGAGTCAGTGGGACTAACAGTCAAACCACACACACACTCTCAGTGGGACTAACAGTCAAACACACACACACACTCTCAGTGGGACTAACAGTCAAACACACACACTCTCAGTGGGACTAACAGTCAAACACACACACACTCTCAGTGGGACTAACAGTCAAAGTCAAACCACACACACACTCTCAGTGGGACTAACAGTCAAACCACACACACACTCTCAGTGGGACTAACAGTCAAACCACACACACACTCTCAGTGGGACTAACAGTCAAACCACACACACACTCTCAGTGGGACTAACAGTCAAACCACACACACACTCTCAGTGGGACTAACAGTCAAACCACACACACACTCTCAGTGGGACTAACAGTCAAACCACACACACACTCTCAGTGGGACTAACAGTCAAACCACACACACTCTCAGTGGGACTAACAGTCAAACCACACACACACTCTCAGTGGGACTAACAGTCAAACCACACACACACTCTCAGTGGGACTAACAGTCAAACCACACACACTCTCAGTGGGACTAACAGTCAAACCACACACACACAGAGACAAAGGAGAGAGTCAGTGGGACTAACAGTCAAACCACACACACACTCTCAGTGGGACTAACAGTCAAACACCACACACACACTCAGTGGGACTAACAGTCAAACCACACACACAGTGGGACTAACAGTCAAACCACACACACACAGAGACAGAGGAGAGAGTCAGTGGGACTAACAGTCAAACCACACACACACAGAGACAGAGGAGAGAGTCAGTGGGACTAACAGTCAAACCACACACACTCTCAGTGGGACTAACAGTCAAACCACACACACACACACACACACACACAGGAGAGAGTCAGTGGGACTAACAGTCAAACCACACACACACACACACACACACACACAGTTAGTTGGGGAGAGAAAGTCTACCTATTCTCCATTATCCCCAGTCAGTCAGTTCAGGACATCATTTCCTGTTTTGATCAAGCTGGGCTGAAGAGCGTTTGGTAAACTTTTATTATATCAAACTACACACACAGGGTAAGGAGAGGACACAGACAGATAAAAGACAGGCCTAGACAGGGCCTAAAACTGTTTGTATAGCAGCCACTGTGGCAGGTAGATACAAAATAAATCTACCAGACAAAATTTTTAAAAATGTGCTGCCATAATTACACAAAGAAACAAACAAACTGCCATGATTAGTAATGTTTCTAAAACAAGAAATGTATTACTAGTAAGAAGTTATTGGTTATATTTCTCAATGTAATTTACTATTCTGTGACCTGAGTATTTTTAACATAAATATCAGACAAAAAATGTTTAGCTGCCCTTTTAAGGTTACCTTGGTAACAGGGCCACTCAAGTCATCACCTGTGCCTGTGTCACTAGTAGAGAGCCAACGAGGTCTCTTTTTGCTAGCAGTGGGAGGAAACTCAAACATTGAAAAAGTAACCTAGCTTGTGAACAAAACAATGTAAATTAACAAGAAATCACTGTAGGATACTTGAGTAAATTAGACCAACTTTTATGCCTGTGCCCATTGCTTCTAAAAACAAATATTTCAGCACTCAAAGCCCCCCAGACAGGCAGTGTTGATGCCTGATATCTGAATCCTAATGTTATAGCTTTCTTTGTGCATTAACAGATACGAAACAAAATGGCATTAATACTTTGAAAACAGCTACTGCAGCTTTTATTTAGCTATAAATCACAACTCACTTGGGCCCATGCTTGACTATTTTTATGAAATACCCCCACTGTAGAGCCTGGAGTACTGCCACGCACTAACATAGCTGGAGAATTATACATTCTTACCTGCCAACGGCAAAATCTACCCACGTTCAGCAGGTGGCGGGTGTTCATTTTAGGCTCTGGGCCTAGGTGAGGATAACTGATACCCTAGAACTGCCAATTCCACAAATACCACACACAGCCCCATACGCTAACCACACACAGCCCATGCGCTAACCACACACAGCCCCATACGCTAACCACACACAGCGCGCTAACCACACACAGCCCCATACGCTAACCACACACAGCCCCATGCGCTAACCACGCACAGCCCCCATACGCTAACCACACACAGCCCCATACGTTAAACACACACAGTGCCATGTGTTAAACATACTGCATACTTCGAGATGGTAGGACACAAATGGAAAACACTGTGCAGTAGGGACACTTCTCCAGTTATTTCTACTATTTTAGAGCTGCAGGGACACTTCTCCGGTTATTTCTACTATTTTAGCGCTGTAGGGACACTTCTCCAGTTATTTCTACTATTTTAGCGCTGTAGAGACACTTCTCCAGTTATTTCTACTATTTTAGCGCTGTAGGGACACTTCTCCAGTTATTTCTACTATTTTAGCGCTGTAGGGACACTTCTCCAGTTATTTCTACTACTTCAGCGCTGTAGGGACACTTCTCCAGTTATTACTACTATTTTAGAGCTGTAGGGACACTTCTCCATCTATTTCTGCTACTTCAGCGCTGTAGGGACACTTCTACGGTTACACCACAATTCACAATCTTGATCAGGATGATACTAGTAGTGTTGTTTTACCTGTAGAGACATACTGTAACCTAGTAGTGTTGTTTTACCTGTAGAGACATACTGTAACCTAGTAGTGTTGTTTTACCTGTAGAGACATACTGTAACCTGGTAGTGTTTTACCTGTAGAGACATACTGTAACCTAGTAGTGTTGTTTTACCTGTAGAGACATACTGTAACCTAGTAGTGTTGTTTTACCTGTAGAGACATACTGTAACCTAGTAGTGTTGTTTTACCTGTAGAGACATACTGTAACCTGGTAGTGTTTTACCTGTAGAGACATACTGTAACCTTTAGTGTTGTTTTACCTGTAGAGACATACTCCATCTATTTAACCTAGTAGTGTTGTTTTACCTGTAGAGACATACTGTAACCTAGTAGTGTTGTTTTACCTGTAGAGACATACTGTAACCTAGTAGTGTTGTTTTACCTGTAGAGACATACTGTAACCTGGTAGTGTTGTTTTACCTGTAGAGACATACTGTAACCTAGCAGTGTTGTTTTACCTGTAGAGACATACTGTAACCTAGCAGTGTTGTTTTACCTGTAGAGACATACTGTAACCTAGCAGTGTTGTTTTACCTGTAGAGACATACTGTAACCTGGTAGTGTTGTTTTACCTGTAGAGACATACTGTAACCTGGTAGTGTTGTTTTACCTGTAGAGACATACTGTAACCTAGTAGTGTTGTTTTACCTGTAGAGACATACTGTAACCTGGTAGTGTTGTTTTACCTGTAGAGACATACTGTAACCTGGTAGTGTTGTCTGTCGTAATAAGGATGAGGTTGCAGCCTACCGTTTAAATATAATAAGGATGAGGTTGCAGCCTACCGTTTAAATGTAATAAGGATGAGGTTGCAGCCTACCGTTTAAATGTAATAAGGATGAGGTTGCAGCCTACCGTTTAAATGTAATAAGGATGAGGTTGCAGCCTACCGGTTAAATGTAATAAGGATGAGGTTGCAGTCTACCGGTTAAATGTAATAAGGATGAGGTTGCAGCCTACCAGTTAAATGTAATAAGGATGAGGTTGTAGCCTACCGGTTAAATGTAATAAGGATGAGGTTGCAGCCTACCGTTGAAATGTAATAAGGATGAGGTTGCAGCCTACCGTTGAAATGAGACATAAGGATGAGGTTGCAGCCTACTGTTTAAATGTAATAAGGATGAGGTTGCAGCCTACTGTTAAATAGTGTTGTTTTACCTCTGGACTGTAACCTGGTAGTGTTGTTTGACTTAGACATAATGTAAATGTAAATGTTTTACCTGTAAGGATGAGGTTGCATACTGTTAAATGTAATAAGGATGAGGTTGCAGCCTACCGGTTAAATGTAATAAGGATGAGGTTGCAGCCTACCGTTGAAATGTAATAAGGTAGAGGTTGCAGCCTACCGTTGAAATGTAATAAGGTAGAGGTTGCAGCCTACCGTTGAAATGTAATAAGGTAGAGGTTGCAGCCTACCGTTGAAATGTAATAAGGATGAGGTTGCAGCCTACCGTTGAAATGTAATAAGGTAGAGGTTGCAGCCTACCGTTGAAATGTAATAAGGATGAGGTTGCAGCCTACCGGTTAAATGTAATAAGGATGAGGTTGCTGTCTACCGTTTAAATGTAATAAGGATGAGGTTGCAGCCTACCGTTGAAATGTAATATGGATGAGGTTGTAGCCTACCGTTGAAATGTAATAAGGATGAGGTTGTAGCCTACCGTTGAAATGTAATAAGGATGAGGTTGTAGCCTACCGTTGAAATGTAATAAGGATGAGGTTGTAGCCTACCGTTGAAATGTAATATGGATGAGGTTGTAGCCTACCGTTGAAATGTAATATGGATGAGGTTGTAGCCTACCGTTGAAATGTAATATGGAATGTTGAAAATAAGGATGAGGTTGCAGCCTACCGTTGAAATGTAATATGGATGAGGTTGTAGCCTACCGTTGAAATGTAATAAGGATGAGGTTGTAGCCTACCGTTGAAATGTAATAAGGATGAGGTTGTAGCCTACCGTTGAAATGTAATAAGGATGAGGTTGCAGCCTACCGTTTAAATGTAATAAGGATGAGGTTGTAGCCTACCGTTAAATGTAATAAGGATGAGGTTGTAGCCTACCGTTTAAATGTAATATGGATGAGGTTGTAGCCTACCGTTGAAATGTAATATGGATGAGGTTGTAGCCTACCGTTTAAATGTAATAAGGATGAGGTTGTAGCCTACCGTTGAAATGTAATATGGATGAGGTTGTAGCCTACCGTTTAAATGTAATAAGGATGAGGTTGTAGCCTACCGTTGAAATGTAGTAAGGATGAGGTTGCTGCTTAATTGAGGTAACGCGGACTCACTGACAGTAATTCGATACAATCTATGGGGGCTTCGGCTTTACAGTTATTACTACACTATCTCCTTGCCAAAATAACTTCCCTCACTACCTCCTAACTGAACACACAGTAGCCAACTGAAGTAGAAAATACAACTGTTGAAGTTAACTGTATGTGAAAGTAAAAGTCCAGAGTAAAACTAGCACTCAGAGAAGCCACCGTATTGTACTGCTCACCTGAGACAACTTCTTTGACAAGAAAACATCCTCAAATAGACAAGAAGAGAAACAACAAGCAGTCTTCTTTAGATTCCTTCCTCACAGCTAAAGCCCAAGAAGCATTTCATTCCTCTGTCACCACCAGGTTGATCAAGCTCATCAAACCCCAGGTCCTCCAAGGAGTCTCTCCAACCTGTTACTCTGCAGAGCTTCCCCTTCACACACTGAGCGTCCATCCACACTGCACACACCCGTGAGAAAGCTTATAGTAATCTAGGCAAATAAATCTTCACCACGCCTCTCCTCCTGTGTCCCTCCCACAGGCTCTCTCTCCTCCTGTGGTCCCTCCCACAGGCTCTCTCTCCTCCTGTGGTCCCTCCCACAGGCTCTCTCTCCTCCTGTGGTCCCTCCCACAGGCTCTCTCTCCTCCCACAGGCTCTCTCTCCTCCTGTGGTCCCTCCCACAGGCTCTCTCTCCTCCTGTGGTCCCTCCCACAGGCTCTCTCTCTCTCTCTCTCTGCCATGTCTGTTCTGAACCAGTTGAGACTGCCCAGGTTTGTCATATGACACTGACAGCACTCAACTGTTAATGTCACAAACAAATGCATGTAATGCTCTAGGAGGCACAGAGAGTTGACCCATAAATATAGTGATGTTGGTTAGGGTTATGGGTTGTTCTGACTCATGGGGCTGACTGTTAAATATAGTGAAGTTGGTTAGGGTTAACAGTCACCCCCATGAGTCAGAACAACCCATAACCCTAACCAACTTCACTATATTTAACAGTCACCCCCATGAGTCAGAACAACCCATAACCTATAACCCAATCCAACTTCACTATATTTAACAGTCACCCCCAGGAGTCAGAACAACCCATAACCTATAACCCTATCCAACTTCACTATATTTAACAGTCACCCCCAGGAGTCAGAACAACCCATAACCTATGACCCTATCCAACTTCACTATATTTAACAGTCACCCCCAGGAGTCAGAACAACCCATAACCCTAACCAACATCACTATATTTAACAGTCACCCCCAGGAGTCAGAACAACCCATAACCCTGAACAACCCATAACCCTAACCAACTTCACTATATTTAACAGTCACCCCCAGGAGTCAGAACAACCCATAACCTATAACCCTATCCAACTTCACTATATTTAACAGTCACCCCCAGGAGTCAGAACAACCCATAACCCTAACCAACATCACTATATTTAACAGTCACCCCCAGGAGTCAGAACAACCCATAACCCTAACCAACTTCACTATATTTAACAGTCACCCCCAGGAGTCAGAACCCATAAACCTAACCAACTTCACTCTGTTCTCTCCCCTTTCCCTTAACTGTTAGTATACAGAAACATAATGTACCACCATCTACTCTGTTCTCTCCCCTTTCCCTTAACTGTTAGTATACAGAAACATAATGTACCACCATCTACTCTGTTCACCCCCCTTTCCCTTAACTGTTAGTATACAGAAACATAATGTCCCACCATCTACTCTGTTCTCTCCCCTTTCCCTTAACTGTTAGTATACAGAAACATGTACCACCATGGGACATCTCTCTTCAGCTGTCAATCAAACCCATAGTGGCGCTAGCTAGCTGACAGAAACCTGTGGCGGCTGAACAAAGGGGCTTGACGGTCTATTTCTGTGTAGCTGCCAGCACGCCAGCCAAGGACTTTAATGGAGCCCACAGGTCAGCCATTCCTATAAGAGCATTAACTGTGGCTCTAGTCCCAAATGGAACCCTACTCCCTATCGGGCCTGGTCAAAGGTCGCGCACTATATAAGCGAATGAGGTGCCATTTGGGACTCAGACAGTATGACTGTGGGTCAGGTGGGGAATGAAAGGACTACATCTACTGACTGGCTCACAAATAACATTGCACATGAGTCAGACTTCTATCTGCAGCAATGAAGCAGTGTTATTGATGGGCTGTTTCATTGTCATTGCTGCAGAGTACGTGAGCGGAGCTGAGCGGTCGGAAATCCCACTCCTCGCTCACGGGCGCTCCAAGTCTTTTCTAACCGCTCCGCTAGAAAACGCTCCTCGCTCACGGGCGCGCCATGTCCTTTCTAACCGCTCCGCTAGAAAACGCTCCTCGCTCACGGGCGCTCCATGTCCTTTCTACCCGCTCCGCTAGAAAACGCTCCTCGCTCACGGGCGCTCCATGTCCTTTCTAACCGCTCCGCTAGAAAACGCTCCTCGCTCACGGGCGCTCCATGTCCTTTCTAACCGCTCCGCTAGAAAACGCTCCTCGCTCACGGGCGCTCCATGTCCTTTCTAACCGCTCCGCTAGAAAACGCTCCTCGCTCACGGGCGCTCCATGTCCTTTCTAACCGCTCCGCTAGAAAACTCCTCGCTCACGGGCGCTCCATGTCCTTTCGCTCCATGTAGAAAACGCTTTCTCGCTCACGGGCGCTCCATGTCCTTTCTAACCGCTCCGCTAGAAAACGCTCCTCGCTCACGGGCGCTCCATGTCCTTTCTAACCGCTCCGCTAGAAAACGCTCCTCGCTCACGGGCGCTCCATGTCCTTTCTAACCGCTCCGCTAGAAAACGCTCCTCGCTCACGGGCGCTCCATGTCCTTTCTAACCGCTCCGCTAGAAAACGCTCCTCGCTCACAGGACATTTTTTTTTAAACGCAGCTCCAAATTCGTTCTATTCATTAATATATATATATATATATTTTTTAACCAACACCCATCTATTTGTGACTACATGGACCGACCATTTGCTTTTTAAGTATTGAAACCAAACCATATAATTTGAATGAAAATAATTTAAACATGTAAAAGGTGACTAAGAAGCGCTCCTCATTTGAAAACAGGCCACGTATCGTATTAAACGGCATATAAACACTGTAAATAGGTCAGTAGCCAGACAGGTAGCCTA
Source organism: Oncorhynchus nerka (assembly GCF_034236695.1). NCBI lineage: Eukaryota > Metazoa > Chordata > Actinopteri > Salmoniformes > Salmonidae > Oncorhynchus > Oncorhynchus nerka. Next base: position 11,186,693 of record NC_088409.1, on the reverse strand, counting down.
AGACGGAACAACAATGTATTTAAGCTATATTATTAGACTATTATCACAAGGCTATAGCCTACAAATAAATCCATTGTGGAGCATTAGTGAGTGTGACACACTAGGCTGGTAGAGAGGCAGGGACAAAGAGCGCTCAGCATTTTTTTAAATGTATTTTATTTGACCTTTATTTAACCTGGCAAGTCTGTCAAGAACAAATTCTTATTTTCAATGACAGCCTAGGAACAGTGGGTTAACTGCCTGTTCAGGGGCAGAACGATAGGGGGTTGAACTTGCAACCTTCCGGTTACTAGTCCAACGCTCTAACCACTAGGCTACCCTGCCGCCCCATTTAAACATTTAGTTGTATTAAATCATTGTAGTCTAGAAATTGCACATATAGGGTGTGACTTACTGAGAATTAAATACAAATTACACAAAGACTGCCTTATAAGGCTCAATCTACAGTGCCTTTGAATTCATTTTTTGAAACTGTAGTAACTACCCAATCATGCATTTATTTAAGGTGATTTTTCAGATTCCACAAGGACACATTAGTTGTGGACACTACATCACACTCCCTCCACTGCTCTCGGTCCTCCTCATCTTTGTAAGTCACCTTGGTTTAGCACCTGTGTGTTTTATCATTTTCTTTATGAAGATATTTAGTGAACTCCATGACAGTAGCTAAAGCAAGGGGCTACAGCAGCACACAAGTAGGCTACAAATGCATGCTGGGCCAGGCAGGCCCTGAGGTGGTGAAGTGAGCGTTACTGGAGCGATATTGGAGCGGGCGCTCCAGCCTTTGGGAAAGTTGCTCCGTGCTCCAGTTAAATTGGGCATGCTCCGCCTCTCGCTCCAGCTCCACTCACATACTCTGCATTACCGCTGTTACAACACCCTGCTCCACCTCTTATGATTTTTAACAGACTTTAGGTGTGTTATTTGTCACGAATAGTCCAGTCTGTTGGAGTACTAACAATAGTCCTTGGCTCAGGCTAGCTAGCTACATCACCAGTATACCATGTTCCAGTCCAGGATCAGGCTAGCTAGCTACATCACCAGTATACCATGCTCCAGTCCAGGATCAGGCTAGCTAGCTACATCACCAGTATACCATGCTCCAGTCCAGGATCAGGCTAGCTAGCTACATCACCAGTATACAATGTTCCAGTCCAGGATCAGGCTAGCTAACTACATCACCAGTATACCATGCTCCAGTCCAGGATCAGGCTAGCTAGCTAGCTACCTAAATCACCAGTATACCATGCTCCAGTCCAGGATCAGGCTAGCTAGCTACATCACCAGTATACCATGCTCCAGTCCAGGATCAGGCTAGCTAGCTACATCACCAGTATACCATGCTCCAGTCCAGGATCAAGCTAGCTAGCTAGCTAGCTACATCACCAGTATACCATGCTCCAGTCCAGGATCAGGCTAACTAGCTAGCTAGCTACATCACCAGTATACCATGCTCCAGTCCAGGATCAGGCTAGCTAGCTACATCACCAGTATACCATGCTCCAGTCCAGAATCAGGCTAGCTAACTACATCACCAGTATACCATGCTCCAGTCCAGGATCAGGCTAGCTAACTACATCACCAGTATACCATGCTCCAGTCCAGGATCAGGCTAGCTAACTACATCACCAGTATACCATGCTCCAGTCCAGGATCAGGCTAGCTAGCTACATCACCAGTATACCATGCTCCAGTCCAGAATCAGGCTAGCTAACTACATCACCAGTATACCATGCTCCAGTCCAGGATCAGGCTAGCAGTATACCATGCTCCACAGGATCACCAGTATACCATGCTCCAGTCCAGGATCAGGCTAGCTAGCTACATCACCAGTATACCATGCTCCAGTCCAGGATCAGGCTAGCTAGCTAGTCCATCACCAGCTACATCACCATGCTCCAGTCCAGAATCAGGCTAGCTAGCTACATCACCAGTATACCATGCTCCAGTCCAGGATCAGGCTAGCTAGCTACATCACCAGTATACCATGCTCCAGTCCAGGATCAGGCTAGCTAGCTACATCACCAGTATACCATGCTCCAGTCCAGAACCAGTATACCATGCAGTCCAGAATCAAGCTAACTACATCACCAGTATACCATGCTCCAGTCCAGGATCAGGCTAGCTAGCTACATCACCAGTATACCATGCTCCAGTCCAGAATCAGGCTAGCTAACTACATCACCAGTATACCATGCTCCAGTCCAGGATCAGGCTAGCTAGCTACATCACCAGTATACCATGCTCCAGTCCAGGATCAGGCTAGCAAGCTAGATCACCAGTATACCATGCTCCAGTCCAGGATCAGGCTAACTAGCTAGCTAGCTACATCACCAGTATACCATGCTCCAGTCCAGGATCAGGCTAGCTAACTACATCACCAGTATACCATTCTCCAGTCCAGGATCAGGCTAGCTAGCTACATCACCAGTATACCATGCTCCAGTCCAGGATCAGGCTAGATCACCAGTATACCATGCTCCAGTCCAGGATCAGGCTAGCTAGCTACATCACCAGTATACCATGCTCCAGTCCAGAATCAGGCTAGCTAGCTACATCACCAGTATACCATGCTCCAGTCCAGGATCAGGCTAGCTAGCTACATCACCAGTATACCATGCTCATGCTCCAGTCCAGGATCAGGCTAGATCACCTAACCTGCTCCAGTCCATCACCAGTATACCATGCTCCAGTCCAGAATCAGGCTAGCTAGCTACATCACCAGTATACCATGCTCCAGTCCAGGATCAGGCTAGCTAGCTACATCACCAGTATACCATGCTCCAGTCCAGGATCAGGCTAGATCACCAGTATACCATGCTCCAGTCCAGGATCAGGCTAGCTAGCTACATCACCAGTATACCATGCTCCAGTCCAGGATCAGGCTAGCTAGCTACATCACCAGTATACCATGCTCCAGTCCAGGATCAGGCTAGCTAGCTACATCACCAGTATACCATGCTCCAGTCCAGGATCAGGCTAGCTAGCTACATCACCAGTATACCATGCTCCAGTCCAGGATCAGGCTAGCTAGCTACATCACCATCACCAGTCCAGGATACCATGCTCCAGTCCAGGATCAGGCTAGCTAGCTACATCACCAGTATACCATGCTCCAGTCCAGGATCAGGCTAGCTAGCTACATCACCAGTATACCATGCTCCAGTCCAGGATCAGGCTAGCTAGCTACATCACCAGTATACCATGCTCCAGTCCAGGATCAGGCTAGCTAGCTACATCACCAGTATACCATGCTCCAGTCCAGGATCAGGCTAGCTAGCTACATCACCAGTATACCATGCTCCAGTCCAGGATCAGGCTAGCTAGCTACATCACCAGTATACCATGCTCCAGTCCAGGATCAGGCTAGCTAGCTACATCACCAGTATACCATGCTCCAGTCCAGGATCAGGCTAGCTAGCTACATCACCAGTATACCATGCTCCAGTCCAGGATCACTGTTCCAATAACAGCCTTACTGTAGCCTAGCCAAACACCACTCCTTTATCTAATGTTGTTATGTGTCTATTCCGGTCTCACCTGAAAACAGTAGCCTATAATATCTATCAGGGCTGTTGTTGTTCTAAGTAGGAGGGAGATTTACAGGGCCTCCTGTGGAGTAAAACCATTTCAGCCTATCAAGAGGTAGGAAGCCCTGCTGAGTAGCTGAAACTGGGCCAAAGGTTGCTTACCAAATAGCGCCCTATCTACTATCATGGGCCCTGGTCAAAAGTAGTGCACTATAAAGGGAATAGGGTGTCATTTGGGATACAGTCCAAGTCTGAGCCTTGCCAGAGGACCAGATATTATGTATATGATTACTCATATGGAGTCACACACACACTCTCACCAGCCCAACCCCCCCCCCCCCACAAACACACACCCACCCACATCAGTTACACTCACCTGCCCAAACACGAGACCCGAATCTTAGAGACCAGTTAGATGTTTGTAGCAGGGACAGAGCGGCAAGCTGTGGTCCTTCCTCCTTTGAGGAGCAGGTACCCAGAGTGCCGAGCAGCTTCAGGAGATGCAGACCAAACAGACCAGACCTGGATTTGAGGTTTGGGAAGTCAATTGGTTGGTTTGTAAGTCTTCAGCTTCCATTAAAACTAGCACTTGATAACTGACTAAATGAATCAGGATACTATAGACAACAGCAACACATGGCAGACAACAGAACAACAATTCCTCATAGCCTAATTTATCTCTCTCCACAATGGCTCATCTCTCCACTCTCCTTAATGGCTTCTCACCTGTACACACAGTCTAATCCTTCATACACAGGGCCAGTGTGTTTTCAAAACTAGACATTAACAGCTCTGTCTCTGGATAGGCCTAAATATAGTGCCCAGTGATCCCGGAGGAGGGCAAGCCTTTATCTGTTTGTTGTTGGCTTTATACTTGGGTTATGAAGTCATGCCGTGGCTCAGTAAAGGATGTAGCTTGGCCAAGCTTATTAGCTACTACATTGACTGTCAACCACAACAAGCTTGGATTAAAAAAACTATTAAGCTTAGCAGTTTGAGGCCTCAAATAGACCTCAGGGTTGACTTAGTAAACACAAGATTTATTATAAAAAGCTATTTAGGCCTAGGTATTGTAGGTCCACTACTTTAGAGTCAGTGATGCACAACTCAAACAGCCGTATCGGCCAGATATCCACAACAACTAGAGGGCACGGCGGTGAGGCTAGACTTCTCCATTGTTGTTGTCACGCAGACTGACTAGATGACTGGTAAACATGTCCACACGGTATCCTAGCAGCCAGGCCACAGAGGCCAGAGCATCATTCTGAGAAGTCTTCAGAAGGCTTGGGCTGTCCTCTGAGGACGTTAATTGGATGATTATGTGGCTGGAATGGACGATCACATGACTACACAGGGTAGGCAACAGAGATCACAGAGAGCAGAACAGGTCAATCAATCAAATGTATATATAAAGCCTTTCTTACATCAGCCGATGTCACAATGTGCTATACAGAAACCCAGCCTAAAACCCCAAACAGCAAGCAATGCAGATGTAGAAGCACGGTGGCTGGGAAAAACTCCCTAGAAAGGCAAGAACCTAGGAAGAAACCTAGAGAGGAACCAGGCTATGAGGGGTGGCCAGTCCTCTTCTGGCTGTTCCGGGTGGAGATTATAACTGTACATGACCAAGATGTTCAAACGTTCATAGATGACCAGCAGGGTCAAATAATAATAATCACAGGGTGCAACAGGTCAGCACCTCAGGAGTAAATGTCAGTTGGCTTTTCATAGCTGTTCATTCAGAGTTAGAGACATTAGGTGCGTTTAGAGAGAGAGAGAGTCAAACACTGATGACTTGTTGTGAACAACATGAAAGACATTGAGTGACATGATGTTACTGTATTGATACAGCTCATGATGCAGGCTATACGGTACGGACCCCTAGTTCTAATGATCAGTCTCTACATCAATCACCGTGGTGAAGGAACTAACTAGGTTGGGGAATTGCCAGGGACCTCACGATCACGATACGGAGGTGCCCATTCTATATGGATTCTATATGGATTCTATATGGATTCTATATGGATTGCGATTCGATACTGAGATTTTATTCAGATTCATGCTCACCATACAGTACCAAGTTAAAAGTTTGGACACCTACTCATTCAAGTGTTTCTTTGTACTATTTTCTACATTGTAGAATAATAGTGAAGACATCAAAACTATTAAACTACACATATGGAATCATGTAGTAACCAAAATATATTTTATATGTGAGATTCTTCAAAGTAGCCACCCTTTGCCTTGACGACAGCTTTGCACTCTCTCGGGATTCGCTCGACCATTTTGATATTCTATTACACACACCTACATGCATACTTTAAAATTATATAATGTGAGCTAAACATACAACAAAAACGCTAGAGGCGTCACTACAGAATCCTGTTGGATTCCAGGCTGTGTCACAACCGGCCGTGATTGGGAGTCTCATATGGCGGCGCACAATTGGCCCATCGTTGATCGGGTTTGGCAAATGAGAATTTGTTCTTAACTGAATTGCCTAGTTAAATAAAAGGTTACATTTTTTTTTATACAAAAAATAAATAAACTCAGCAAAAAAGAAACGTCCCTTTTTCAGGACACTGTCGTTCAAAAGATAATTAGTAAAAATCCAAATAACTTCACAGATCTTCATTGTAAAGGGTTTAAACACTGTTTCCCATGCTTGTTCAATGAACCATAAACAATTAATGAACATGCACCTGTGGAACGGTCGTTTAGACACAACAGACTTGCCAAGTTAAATAAAAGGTACATTTAAAAAGTTGTGTTACTATATAGGGAATAGGGTCCCCACAGGACTCTGGTCAAAAGTAGTGCACTATATAGGAAATAGGGTGTAATTTGGGACATACACAAGGTATCAAAGTTGATAGTTGGGTTGGAATTCTGTAGCAGTCTGTCGGCATTACAGGCGTTTCCCCAGGTGGGTCAAGCCTTGGCAAGAACAGAGCAGGTCTGCTGCGTTTGACAGGATGGGAGATGTGTGTTGGACACCAGCATTGTTGTGACACTACACTCCAGAGTGTCTTCACAGTGAGTACTGTAGTCAGGGCCCTCGCAGACACCTGCTGTCTATATTTAACACCACCAGCTGTTATCTAATACATTTAGCCTGGGCTGGCTGCAACCAAGAGTAGCCAGGCAGCGTTGGATAACTCCGGGAGCTAGCTGGGGTCGCTTGTTTTGAAACCCGAGACCCCTCCTCTGGTCCAAAAACAAAGTCAAACAGGAAGAAGATTGCAGATTTAAAAAAGACACTGAACATAAAATGGAGCAGCATTGATACGTTTCAGAGGCGGCCATTTTAGAATTTGTCTGGCGTCCTTGTGATGGGAGTGTCTTCTGGAGTACACTACCACACCTTGTTATGTCATTATATTTGGTTGTTAATGTATCACTCCATTTGTTACACTACAACTCTGAACATTTAGGCTGGACTACACGTCTAGGATAATGAATGGTACAAGACATGGAATAGCTACATTAGTCTGGACATGGAATAGCTACATTAGTCTGGACTACAGTCTAGGGTAATGAATGGTACAAGACATGGAATAGAATTAGTCTGGACTACACGTCTAGGGTAATGTACAAGACATGGAATAGCTACATTAGTCTGGACTACACGTCTAGGGTAATGAATGGTACAAGACATGGAATAGCTACATTAGTCTGGACTACACGTCTAGGGTAATGAATGGTACAAGACACGGAATAGCTACATTAGGCTGGACTACACGTCTAGGGTAATGAATGGTACAAGACATGGAATAGCTACATTAGTCTGGACTACACGTCTAGGGTAATGAATGGTACAAGACATGGAATAGCTACATTAGTCTGGACTACACGTCTAGGGTAATGAATGGTACAAGACATGGAATAGACATTATGGAACGTCTAGGGTAATGAATGGTACAAGACATGGAATAGCTACATTAGTCTGGACTACACGTCTAGGGTAATGAATGGTACAAGACATGGAATAGCTACATTAGTCTGGACTACACGTCTAGGGTAATGAATGGTACAAGACATGGAATAGCTACATTAGTCTGGACTACACATCTAGGGTAATGAATGGTACAAGACATGGAATAGCTACATCAGGCTGGACTACACGTCTAAGGTAATGAATGGTACAAGACATGGAATAGCTACATTAGGCTGGACTACACGTCTAGGGTAATGAATGGTACAAGACATGGAATAGCTACATTAGTCTGGACTACACGTCTAGGGTAATGAATGGTACAAGACATGGAATAGCTACATTAGGCTGGACTACACGTCTAGGGTAATGAATGGTACAAGACATGGAATAGCTACATCAGGCTGGACTACACGTCTAGGGTAATGAATGGTACAAGACATGGAATAGCTACATTAGGCTGGACTACACATCTAGGATAATGATTGGTACAAGACTTGGAATAGGCTTACTGTTAGCAAATATAAAAAATGTCAGTTTGCCCACCTTATCTACCCCCCCAGCTGCCGATAGCCCTTTCATGTGGTCATGGGAGTGCATTGCCCAACTGTAAAGGTCAAACTGACAAAAACAAACACAATGACGCACCCTGGGATACCCTACACCCTAGAGAAGGCGGAGCCTAGCTAGAAGACAACGGTGTTACACAACATCTTGGCAACCTAGCTTTGGGTGGAAAGGCTATATACACCACAGCAGTACCATTTACATCAATGGGCATGCCTGATTTGGGGTATCAAAAAAATAAATATATATTTTGGAGAGCCTCATTTCAAACCGGGGGCTTCCTGAATGTGCCACCACAGGTAACATACATATGCCATGTTAACTAGGCCTGCTCTTGTTCAATTAGAATGGAGGCTGTCCTCATTTAATTGATCAGTCACAACTAACCCATAAGACACCACTTTGCTGACCAATTAGATACGTGCTTTCTCTCTCCGTGCATGAAGTATCTCTTTGATTGGCAGGTTCTCTGACTACAGGGTTAAATCAAGCCCTCTAAGAAATATTATGTAACCTCGATTCTTAGAAAGTCAAAGGAAACTTCTCCATTAGAAACTTCTCTGTTAGAAAGGCACGGGTTATGGAAGGTCAGATTGCACAATTACTGTACAATCGCAGAGCAAAAGACAAAGGTCATTGATTCATACAGAGAGAGAGAGAGCCCTGAGACTCTGATATATCCCAACATGATAAAAACTGTGATAGCTGGTAAAGCAAAACCTCCTTTTGAGATGAAGGGCTATTCTTGACCTCATGGGAATCCTTTGTTGGACGTGAGAAATCAAGGTCAAGTGCATGTATAAACAGCCAGCCTGTCAGACCCCAAGGAGTCAGAGATCTCTGTCACTATAGTGACTCCTAAAGGGATAGTACAGCTGGTATGCATCCTGCCAGGTCACTCCCCTGCAGGCACATGTGATCATACATACCCCCCCCAAAATCCTGGCTCTTTTTTAGATTTGACATCAAATCCATTATTAATGTTTACATACAGTTTTACTCATTTCATATGTAGATACTGTATTCTACTGTATTTAGTCAATGCCACTCCGACATTGCTCATCCTAATATTTATATATTTCTTAATTCCATTCTTTTACTTTTAGATGTGTGTGTATTGTTTTGAATTGTTAGATACTACTGCACTGTCGGAGCTAGGAACACCAGCATTTCTCTACGCCCGCAATAACATCGGCTAAATATGTGGATGTGACCAATAAAATGTGATTTTATTGTACCCCACACACCATTGCTACCCTCTTGGCCAGGTCTCCCTTGTAAAAGAGGTCTTCTGACCTTAATGGGACTTCCTGGTTGGATAAAGCTTAAATAAATACGTTTTTAAAAACCCACCCAGGGTTACCTGAAGACGTGTGTACACAGTGTAACCTTGGAATCACCTTAGTGAGTGCGGTCATCAAATATCTAGCTAATGCGTTCAGCTGAGTGGACTAGATGAACTGCTCTGTATGGAAAGTGGACGTAAGTATGAGTAATATAATCACTGAGATAACATGAGCTCATCCTTTTTTCCCCTTGGTTGGCTCACATGGTCAGAGGAGGCAACCAACCAGAGAGATTCATTATCTTTATATGACATCATCACTGTTGTTATTGCTGCCAATAGGTCCTCTCCACCTGTGGCATCTGCAAGCCTCGGCGAGCAACTACAGTGTGGTAAAAAAAAGTAGGCCTACAAGGCTTCTGGCTATGGGGACTTGTGTGTGTCATACACATCTATAAAAAGGTCATAGGGGATTGGATGGATTTTTCCCAGAAAGCTACGTGCTTGATGTGGCTTCTACACAAAACCCCACTCCAATACTGTTTTCTCTTAGAGCGGGGAGTCCTGCGGAGGACATACCAGCTTCCAAAAATAGGATGAATGGCTTTTGTCCCCCAACAGAGCCCACTCCAAAGGCCAATGTCAGCCAGAGTGGCACACTGGTTAATTTAGCTGAACTAAGGGTAACCCACAAGAAAGCTGCACTCTCATGTAGAGAAACAGGAACAGATTGCTCTACTATCTCTGCTCTGTCTGATGTACTTGCTCAACTCTGAGCCAGTCACAGATCTATGGTTTAGACATGGGGTAGGCTACGTCCCAAATGGCACTCTATTCCCTTTAACTTTTGACCAGACACACACGCACGCACACAAAAAAACAGGTCAAATGTTTTACAACACCTACTCATTCAAGTGTTTTTCTTTCATTTGTACTATTTTCTACATTGTAGAATAATAGTGAAGACATCACAACTATGAAATAACACATATGGAATCATGTAGTAACCAAAAAAGTGCTAAAGAAATCTAAATCTATTTTATATTTGAGATTCTTCAAATAGCCACATTTTGCCTTGATGACAACTTTGCACACTCTTTGCCTTCTCTCAACCAGCTTCATGAGGTATTCACCTGAAATCCATTTAAATTAATAAGTGTGCCTTCTTAAAAGTCCATTTGTGGCATTTCTTTCCTTCTTAATGTGTTAGAGCCAATCAGTTGTGTTGTGACAAGGTATACATAATATAGTAGAGGTCGGCCGATGAAACGGAATGGCCGAGATTAATTAGGGCCGATTTTAAGTTTTCATAACAATCGGTAATCGGCATTTTTGGACACTGATCATGGCTGGTTACATTGCACTCCATGAGGACACTGCGTGTCAGGCTGACTACCTGTTATGTGAGTGCAGCAAGGAGCCAAGGTAAGGTGCTAGCTAGCATTAAACGTGTCTTATAAAAAACAATCTTAACATAATCACTAGTTAACTACACATGGTTGATGATATTACTAGTTTATCTAGCTTGTCCTGCGTTGCATTTAATCGATGCGGTGCCTGTTAATTTATCATTGAATCCCAACCTACTTTGCGAAATGGGTGATTTAACAAGTGCATTCGCGAAAAAAGCACTGTCGTTGCACCAATGTGTACCTTAGCATAAACATCAACGCCTTTCTTAAAATCAATACACAAGTATATATATTTTACATAACCTGCATATTTAGTTAATATTGCCTGCTAACATGAATTTCTTAACTTGGGAAATTATGTCACTTCTCTTGCGTTCTGTACGTCTGAGTCAGGGTATATGCAGCAGTTTGGGCCGCCTGGCTCGTTGCGAACTGTGTGAAGACAATTTTTTTCCTAACAAAGACAGCCAACTTTGCCAAACGAGGGATGATTTAACAAAAGCGCATTTGTGAAAAAGCACAATCGTTGCACGGGTGTACCTAACCATAAACATCAATGCCCTTCTTAAAATCAATACACAGAAGTATATTTTCTTTAAACCTGCATATTTAGTTAAAAGAAATTCATGTTAGCAGGCAATATTAAACTAGGGAAATTGTGTCACTTCTCTCAACTGGAAGCCAGTGGAGAGAGCGTTCATTGCACGAACACCAGAGTCAGGGTATATGCAGCAGTTTGGGCCTCTTGCGTTCATTGCTCAGGGTATATGCGAACTAATTTGCCAGAATTTTACGTAATTGACACAACATTGAAGGTTGTGCAAAGTAACAGCAATATTTAGACATATGGATGCCACCCGTTAGATAAAATACGGAGCGGTTCCGTATTTCACTGAAAGAATAAAAGTTTTGTTTTCGAAATGATAGTTTCCGGATATGACCATATTAATGACCTAAGGCTCGTATTTCTGTGTGTTATTATATTATAATTAAGTCTATGATTTGATAGAGCAGTCTGACAGAGTGGTAGTAGGCAGCAGCAGGCTTGTAAGCATTCATTCAAACAGCACTTCCTTGCGTTTGCCAGCAGCTTTTCGCAATGCTTCAAGCATTGAACTGTTTATGACGTCAAGCCTCCAGTTTATGACGTATCAACTCCAGAAATTAAGCTGGCAATACTAAGTACCAATTAGAACATTCAATAGTCAAAGGTATATGAAATACAAATGGTATAGAGAAATAGTCCTATAATAACTACAACCTAAAACTTACCTGGGAATATTGAAGACTCATGTTAAAAGGAACCACCAGCTTTCAGATGTTCTCATGTTCTGAGTAAGGAACTTAAACATTAGCTTTTTTACATGGCACATATTGCACTTTTACTTTCTTCTACAACACTTTGTTTTTGCATTATTTAAACCAAATTGAACATGTTTCATTATTTATTTGATACTAAATTGATTTTATTGATGTATTATATTAAGTTAAAATAAGTGTTCATTGTTCATTCAGTATTGTTGTAATTGTCATTATTACAAATATATACATTTCTAAAAAATATTTTAAAATCTTTAAAATATATATATATATATTTTTTTTTTAAAATTATTATTATTATTTTTATTATAAATCGGCCAATTAAATCGGTACCTTCTTTTTTTGGTCCTCCAATAATCGGTATCGGTATTGAAAAATCATAAAATTGGTCGACCTCTAGAATATAGCCTTGTTCGGTAAAAGACCAAGTCCATATTATGGCAAGAACAGCTCAAATAAGCAAACAGAAATGACTGTCCATCATTACTTTAAGACATGAAGGTCAGTCAACATTGAAAGTTTCTTCAAGTGCAGTCGCAAAAACAATCAATCGCTATGATGAAACTGGCTCTCATGAGGACCGCCACAGGAATGGAAAACCCAGAGTTACCTCTCCTGCAGAGGATAAGTTCATTAGAGTTTTCCAGCCTCAGAAATTGCAGCCCAAATAAATGCTTCACAGAGTTCAAGTAACAGACACGTCTCAACATCAACTGTTCAGAGGAGACTGTGTGAATCAGGCCTTCATGGTCAAATTGCTGCAAAGAAACCACTACTAAAGGACACCAATAAGAAGAAGAGACTTGCTTGGGCCAAGAAACACGAGCAATGGACATTAGACCAGTGGAAATCTGTCCTTTGGTCTGAAGATCGAAATTTGAGATTTTTGGATCCAACCACTGTCTTTGTGAGACTCAGTGTGGGTGAACGGATGATCTCCGCATGTGTATTTCCCACCGTAAAGCATGGAGGAGGAGGAGGAGGTGTTATGGTGTGGGTGAACGGATGATCTCCGCATGTGTATTTCCCACTGTAAAGCATGGAGGAGGAGGTGTTATGGTGTGGGTGAACGGATGATCTCCGCATGTGTATTTCCCACAGTAAAGCATAGAGGGGGAGGTGTTATGGTGTGGGGGTGCTTTGCTGGTGATACTGTCTGTGATTTATTTAGAATTCAAGGCACATTCAACCAGCATGGCTACCACAGCATTCTGCAGCAAAACTCTATCCCATCTGGTTTGGGCTTATTGGGACTATCATTTGTTTTTCAACAGAACAATGACCCAATACATCTCCAGGCTGTGTAAGGGCTATTTTACCAAGGAGAAGAGTGATGAGTGCTGCATCAGATGACCTGGCCTCCACAATCCACCGACCTCAACCAAATTGAGATGGTTTGGGATAAGTCGGACCGCAGAGTGAAACAAAAGCAGCCAACAAGTGCTCAGCATATGTGGGAACTCTCAGAAATGTTGGAAAAACATCTAGGTAAAGCTGGTTAAGAGAATGCCAAGAGGCAAAGCGTGGCTATTTGAAGAATCTCAAATATAAAATATATTTTGAATTGTTTAACACTTTTTTGGTTACTACGTGATTCCATGTGTTATTTCATAGTTTTGATGGTCACTATTATTCTACAATGTAGAAAATCGTAAAAATAAAGAAAAACCCTGGAATGAGAAAGTGTTCTAAAACGTTTGACCAGTAGTGCACCAATAGGGAAAAGAGTGCCATTTGGGACGCAGGCATGGCACAAATATTGGAAGAGGGTTAGACCTACCAGTGAATCTTAAGAACCTCAGCAAAATGGTATTTATAACATGATAAGGCTCAATTTATTTCCTGGAAATACTTGGCTATATAGTAGGCAGAAGTTGCTAGGAGCAACACGGCCCAGTAGGAAGATGTTGCTAGGAGCAACACGGCCCAGTAGGAAGATGTTGCTAGGAGCAACACGGTCTGTAGCTTTCAAATCCCCATGGTAAATATATCATCACGGGACATGTTGAGCTTGACACGAGTTTGATCAAGGCAACAAATACACATGCACACTTGACTAATCCTTGCGCAATAGCTTTCAAGCATCTTCATTCCAACTTCCTTTTTTTATTGCATTTCCTGTTATGAGCAGGAAGCCAGCTGCTGCTGCAACTGAACTCTTTCATCCAGGCCACAACAGATCACATGAGGACTGGTGGCTCTGAAAGGTGGACCTGCTGTAAGCCACATAGGATTGGTGTTTCAGATATAAATAGGAGCCACAGGGTGTGGAACACCGGAACTGAATGCCTCTTAACGCCCTGCTAGACATGAGGATTTCATACTGCATTACTGACCCGGCTGGGCTCATGGTGTAAATGTCTTCTTCCTTTATCTTTAGAGAGTTGCCGCTCGTATTGAGTTGTCCTGGATTCAGATCAGACACCTCATTGTTGCTGATGGATTGGACGTGAGGCTACAGTACTACAGGGGTTCACCTGATCCATGGTGCTGCCAGCCTGCCTTTAGCCCGGTCCCACATCTGTTTGTGCTCTTACCAGCTCCATTGATGCCATTGTCAAGGCAAACATGACCATGGGTGACAAGGGGTTAGCATGCTGGCACAAATAGACTGGCACTCAGGCTACCTGCCTTTCACCTCGGATACCCTTTTCAACGTCAACATTAAGCAACTACTTCTCATCTTCAGCCTTGCTACCAATTACCTCAGACAACATCTAACAATGAACTTCTGTTTGGCATTCTGAATTCCACTCCGAATTGAAAGTCATGGGGAATTAGGCTACTGAAAGATTAGGGCTAAATATACCAACCAGGCTGCATTCACTTGGAAGCAAGAACTGTGTAGAACTAGGTGACTTACAGTACACATTCCCTGGGTTATTTAACACTGCGTAGAACTAGGGGACTAGCAGTACACATGCCCTGGGTTATTTAACACTGCGTAGAACTAGGTGACTAGCAGTACACATGCCCTGGGTTATTTAACACTGTGTAGAACTAGGTGACTAGCAGTACACATGCCCTGGGTTATTTAACACTGCGTAGAACTAGGTGACTAGCAGTACACATGCCCTGGGTTATTTAACACTGTGTAGAACTAGGGGACTAGCAGTACACATGCCCTGGGTTATTTAACACTGCGTAGAACTAGGTGACTAGCAGTACACATGCCCTGGGTTATTTAACACTGCGTAGAACTAGGTGACTAGCAGTACACATGCCCTGGGTTATTTAACACTGCGTAGAACTAGGGGACTAGCAGTACACATGCCCTGGGTTATTTAACACTGCGTAGAACTAGGGGACTGGCAGTACACATGCCCTGGGTTATTTAACACTGCGTAGAACTAGGTGACTAGCAGTACACATGCCCTGGGTTATTTAACACTGCGTAGAACTAGGTGACTAGCAGTACACATGCCCTGGGTTATTTAACACTGCGTAGAACTAGGTGACTAGCAGTACACATGCCCTGGGTTATTTAACACTGTGTAGAACTAGGGGACTAGCAGTACACATGCCCTGGGTTATTTAACACTGCGTAGAACTAGGGGACTGGCAGTACACATGCCCTGGGTTATTTAACACTGTGTAGAACTAGGTGACTAGCAGTACACATGCCCTGGGTTATTTAACACTGCGTAGAACTAGGTGACTAGCAGTACACATGCCCTGGGTTATTTAACACTGCATAGAAATAGGGGACTAGCAGTACACATGCCCTGGGTTATTTAACACTGTGTAGAACTAGGTGACTAGCAGTACACATGCCCTGGGTTATTTAACACTGTGTAGAACTAGGTGACTAGCAGTACACATACCCTGGGTTATTTAACATGGCTTTAGAACTAGTTGACTAGAAGTACACATGCCCTGGGTTATTTAACACTGCGTAGAACTAGGGGCCTAGCAGTACACATGCCCTGGGTTATTTAACATGGCTTAGAACTAGTTGACTAGAAGTACACATGCCCTGGGTTATTTAACAATGCGTAGAACTAGGGGACTAGCAGTACACATGCCCTGGGTTATTTAACACTGTATAGAACTAGGGGACTAGCAGTACACATGCCCTGGGTTATTTAACACTGCGTAGAACTAGGTGACTAGCAGTACACATGCCCTGGGTTATTTAACACTGCGTAGAACAAGGTGACTAGAAGTACACATGCCCTGGGTTATTTAACACTGTGTAGAACTGTGTGGATTTTTAAAAATCCAAGATGGCGTATCAGTAAGTGACCTGTCGAATCGTCTCTCTGTAAATATCGTCTCTTTTTCGTTTTAGATATTTTAGATATTTTTAGATATTTTTTTCTTCGCATATCTTTAAAAACATTTTGCTAAACCTAAGCTTCCAAATACTCTTCTGCAACCCGCCAATGTAGCTACTTTTCCTAAAGTAGTTATATTTACCTCGGAACCGGACCCCCTCAACGGACCCCCTCAACTGAAGCTAGCCAGCTAACTACCAGCTATGCTAGCGGTCTTACATTTACATTTAAGTCATTTAGCAGACGCTCTTATCCAGAGCGACTTACAAATTGGTGCGTTCACCTTAAGACATCCAGTGAAACAGCCACTTTACAATAGTGCATCTAAATCTTTTAGGGGGGTGAGAAGGATTACTTTATCTTATCCTAGGTATTCCTTAAAGAGGTGGGGTTTCAGGTGTCTCCGGAAGATGGTGATTGACTCCGCTGTCCTGGCGTCGTGAGGGAGTTTGTTCCACCATTGGGGGGCCAGAGCAGCGAACAGTTTTGACTGGGCTGCGCGGGAACTGTACTTCCTCAGTGGTAGGGAGGCGAGCAGGCCAGAGGTGGATGAACGCAGTGCCCTTGTTTGGGTGTAGGGCCTGATCAGAGCCTGGAGGTACTGAGGTGCCGTTCCCCTCACAGCTCCGTAGGCAAGCACCATGGTCTTGTAGCGGATGCGAGCTTCAACTGGAAGCCAGTGGAGAGAGCGGAGGAGCGGGGTGACGTGAGAGAACTTGGGAAGGTTGAACACCAGACGGGCTGCGGCGTTCTGGATGAGTTGTAGGGGTTTAATGGCACAGGCAGGGAGCCCAGCCAACAGCGAGTTGCAGTAATCCAGACGGGAGATGACGAGTGCCTGGATTAGGACCTGCGCCGCTTCCTGTGTGAGGCAGGGTCGTACTCTGCGGATGTTGTAGAGCATGAACCTACAGGAACGGGCCACCGCCTTGATGTTAGTTGAGAACGACAGGGTGTTGTCCAGGATCACGCCAAGGTTCTTAGCGCTCTGGGAGGAGGACACGATGGAGTTGTCAACCGTGATGGCGAGATCATGGAACGGGCAGTCCTTCCCCGGGAGGAAGAGCAGCTCCGTCTTGCCGAGGTTCAGCTTGAGGTGGTGATCCGTCATCCACACTGATATGTCTGCCAGACATGCAGAGATGCGATTCGCCACCTGGTCATCAGAAGGGGGAAAGGAGAAGATTAATTGTGTGTCGTCTGCATAGCAATGATAGGAGAGACCATGTGAGGTTATGACAGAGCCAAGTGACTTGGTGTATAGCGAGAATAGGAGAGGGCCTAGAACAGAGCCCTGGGGGACGCCAGTGGTGAGAGCGCATGGTGAGGAGACAGATTCTCGCCACGCCACCTGGTAGGAGCGACCTGTCAGGTAGGACGCAATCCAAGCGTGGGCCGCGCCGGAGATGCCCAACTCGGAGAGGGTGGAGAGGAGGATCTGATGGTTCACAGTATCGAAGGCAGCCGATAGGTCTAGAAGGATGAGAGCAGAGGAGAGAGAGTTAGCTTTAGCAGTGCGGAGCGCCTCCGTGATACAGAGAAGAGCAGTCTCAGTTGAATGACTAGTCTTGAAACCTGACTGATTTGGATCAAGAAGGTCATTCTGAGAGATAGCGGGAGAGCTGGCCAAGGACGGCACGTTCAAGAGTTTTGGAGAGAAAAGAAAGAAGGGATACTGGTCTGTAGTTGTTGACATCGGAGGGATCGAGTGTAGGTTTTTTCAGAAGGGGTGCAACTCTCGCTCTCTTGAAGACGGAAGGGACGTAGCCAGCGGTCAGGGATGAGTTGATGAGCGAGGTGAGGTAAGGGAGAAGGTCTCCCGAAATGGTCTGGAGAAGAGAGGAGGGGATAGGGTCAAGCGGGCAGGTTGTTGGGCGGCCGGCCGTCACAAGACGCAAGATTTCATCTGGAGAGAGGGGAGAAAGAGGTCAGAGCACAGGGTAGGGCAGTGTGAGCAGAACCAGCGGTGTCGTTTGACTTAGCAAACAAGGATCGGATGTCGTCGACCTTCTTTTCAAAATGGTTGACGAAGTCATCTGCAGAGAGGGAGGAGGGGGGGGGGAGGGGGAGGAGGATTCAGGAGGGAGGAGAAGGTGGCAAAGAGCTTCCTAGGGTTAGAGGCAGATGCTTGGAATTTAGAGTGGTAGAAAGTGGCCTTAGCAGCAGCGACAGAAGAGGAAAATGTAGAGAGGAGGGAGTGAAAGGATGCCAGGTCCGCAGGGAGGCGAGTTTTCCTCCATTTCCGCTCGGCTGCCCAGGGCCCTGTTCTGTGAGCTCGCAATGAGTCGTCGAGCCACGGAGCGGGAGGGGAGGACCGAGCCGGCCTGGAGGATAGGGGACATAGAGAGTCAAAGGATGCAGAAAGGGAGGAGAGGAGGGTTGAGGAGGCAGAATCAGGAGATAGGTTGGAGAAGGTTTGAGCAGAGAGAAGAGATGATAGGATGGAAGAGGAGAGAGTAGCGGGGGAGAGAGAGCGAAGGTTGGGACGGCGCGATACCATCCGAGTAGGGGCAGTGTGGGAAGTGTTGGATGAGAGCGAGAGGGAAAAGGATACAAGGTAGTGGTCGGAGACTTGGAGGGGAGTTGCAGTGAGGTTAGTGGAAGAACAGCATCTAGTAAAGATGAGGTCGAGCGTATTGCCTGCCTTGTGAGTAGGGGGAAGGTGAGAGGGTGAGGTCAAAAGAGGAGAGGAGTGGAAAGAAGGAGGCAGAGAGGAATGAGTCAAAGGTAGACGTGGGGAGGTTAAAGTCGCCCAGAACTGTGAGAGGTGAGCCGTCCTCAGGAAAGGAGCTTATCAAGGCATCAAGCTCATTGATGAACTCTCCGAGGGAACCTGGAGGGCGATAAATGATAAGGATGTTAAGCTTGAAAGGGCTGGTAACTGTGACAGCATGGAATTCAAAGGAGGCGATAGACAGATGGGTAAGGGGAGAAAGAGAGAATGACCACTTGGGAGAGATGAGGATCCCGGTGCCACCACCCCGCTGACCAGAAGCTCTCGGGGTGTGCGAGAACACGTGGGCAGACGAAGAGAGAGCAGTAGGAGTAGCAGTGTTGTCTGTGGTGATCCATGTTTCCGTCAGTGCCAAGAAGTCGAGGGACTGGAGGGAGGCATAGGCTGAGATGAACTCTGCCTTGTTGGCCGCAGATCGGCAGTTCCAGAGGCTACCGGAGACCTGGAACTCCACGTGGGTCGTGCGCGCTGGGACCACCAGATTAGGGTGGCCGCGGCCACGCGGTGTGGAGCGTTTGTATGGTCTGTGCAGAGAGGAGAGAACAGGGATAGACAGACACATAGTTGACAGGCTACAGAAGAGGCTACGCTAATGCAAAGGAGATTGGAATGACAAGTGGACTACACGTCTCGAATGTTCAGAAAGTTAAGCTTACGTAGCAAGAATCTTATTGACTAAAATGATTAAAATGATACAGTACTGCTGAAGTAGGCTAGCTGGCAGTGGCTGCGTTGTTGACTTTGTAGGCTAGCTGGCAGTGGCTGCGTTGTTGGCACTACACTAATCAAGTCGTTCCGTTGAGTGTGATAGTTTCTACAGTGCTGCTATTCGGGGGCTAGCTGGCTAGCTAGCAGTGTTGATTACGTTACGTTGCGTTAAAAGAACGACAATAGCTGGCTAGCTAACCTAGAAAATCGCTCTAGACTACACAATTATCTTTGATACAAAGACGGCTATGTAGCTAGCTATGTAGCTAGCTACGATCAAACAAATCAAACCGTTGTACTGTAATGAAATGAAATGAAAATGTGATACTACCTGTGGAGCGAAGCGGAATGCGACCGGGTTGTTGAGTGAGGAAGTTCTATTCGGTAGACGTTGGCTAGCTGTTGGCTAGCTAGCAGTGTCTCCTACGTTAAGGACGACAAATAGCTGGCTAGCTAACCTCGGTAAATTAAGATAATCACTCTAAGACTACAGCTAACTGGTCATCAACTAACCTTTAGCTCGGAAAGCTCTCGCCAGTTCAAACAACGCGACGCTAACCAGAGCATAACGGACCTATTTAAAAAAAATTTTACCCCCGGATAAACAGCAACCCTGGTTGATTACTCCTGGCTAGCGTTTCCACCCACGTAGCTTGAAGCTAGCCCGGCCAGAGCTCCTAGCATACTCCTGGGCTACAATACCCTGACTACGACCGGTCTATCGATATCACCGCATGAAGAGGAATAAACAGACTCACCCCATCGCGACGTCCTCCAAAGGCTAACTCTCTAGCCCTCGCTATCTCCTTGCTTGCTAGTTCGGCATGCTAACTGCTAGCTTGTTTAGCCCAGGTCCGCTAACTACTACCTTGTTTACCCCGGCCTGCTAATCTGTTAGCTTGTTAGCACAGGCCTGCTAAACGTCTTCATCGCCGCGTCCCAAAAACGCAGTGGCCCATATGTACTCTATCTCTTCCTGATTTAAAAAAAAAATGTGTTTATACCTTCCGGAAACCTGCCTCACCCAATGTGATACGGAATCGCTATTATCTTTATTTTTAGAACACACTCAAGAACCTCCAGAAGCTAACCAGCTAGCTAACTACAAGCTATTTAGTCATTGTTAGTTTTCTTAACCTGGATAACACTCGCCAGCCCAGCCCCCCTGCCCCATCCACCGCTGCCCCCTGGACTCTGAACACTTGGCTACATAGCTGATGCACGCTGGACTGTCCATTAATCACGGTACTCCATTCTGCTTGTTTGTTTTATCTGTTGGCCCCGTTGCCTAGTCAACGCCATTTTACCTGCTGTTGTCGTGCCAGCTGATTAGCTGTTGTTGTCAAACCTACTGTTTTAGCTAGCTTTCCCAATTCAACACCTGTGATTACTGTATGCCTCGCTGTATGTCTCTCTCAAATGTCGATATGCCTTGTATACTGTTGTTCAGGTTAGTTATCATTGTTTTAGTTCACAATGGAGCCCCTAGTCCCATTCCTCAGACCCCTGATACCTCCTTTGTCCCACCTCCCACATATGCGGTGACCTCACCCATTACAACCAGCATGTCCAGAGATAAAACCTCTCTCATCATCACCCAGTGCCTGGGCTTACCTCCGCTGTACCCGCACCCCACCATACCCCTGTCTGTGCATTATGCCCTGAATATATTCTACCATGCCCAGAAACCTGCTCCTCTTATTCTCTGTCCCCAACGCTCTAGGCGACCAGTTTTGATAGCCCTTAGCCGCACCCTCATACTACTCCTTCTCTGTTCCGCGGGTGATGTGGAGGTAAACCCAGGCCCAGCATGTCCCCAGGCACCCTCATTTGTTGACTTCTGTGATCGAAAAAGCCTTGGTTTCATGCATGTCAACATTAGAAGCCTCCTCCCTAAGTTTGTTTTACTCACTGCTTTAGCACACTCTGCTAACCCTGATCTCCTTGCCGTGTCTGAATCCTGGCTCAGGAAGGCCACCAAAAATTCAGAGATTTCCATACCCAACTATAACATCTTCCGTCAAGACAGAACTGCCAAAGGGGGAGGAGTCGCAGTCTACTGCAGAGATAGCCTGCAAAGTAATGTCATACTTTCCAGGTCCATACCCAAACAGTTCGAACTACTAATTCTGAAAATTACTCTCTCCAGAAATAAGTCTCTCACTGTTGCCGCCTGCTACCGACCCCCCTCAGCTCCCAGCTGTGCCCTAGACACCATTTGTGAATTGATTGCCCCCCATCTAGCTTCTGAGTTTGTTCTGTTAGGTGACCTAAACTGGGATATGCTTAACACCCCGGCAGTCCTACAATCTAAGCTAGATGCCCTCAATCTCACACAAATCATCAAGGAACCCACCAGGTACAACCCTAACTCTGTAAGCAAGGGCACCCTCATAGACGTCATCCTGACCAACTGGCCCTCCTTATACACCTCCGCTGTCTTCAACCAGGATCTCAGCGACCACTGCCTCATTGCCTGTATCCGCTACGGTGCCGCAGTCAAACGACCACCCCTCATCACTGTCAAACGCTCCCTAAAACACTTCTGTGAGCAGGCCTTTCTAATCGACCTGGCCCGGGTATCCTGGAAGGACATTGACCTCATCCCATCAGTTGAGGATGCCTGGTCATTCTTTAAGAGTAACTTCCTCACCATATTAGATAAGCATGCTCCGTTCAAAAAATGCAGAACTAAGAACAGATACAGCCCTTGGTTCACTCCAGACCTGACTGCCCTCGACCAGCACAAAAACATCCTGTGGCGGACTGCAATAGCATCGAACAGTCCCCGCGATATGCAACTGTTCAGGGAAGTCAGGAACCAATACACGCAGTCAGTCAGGAAAGCTAAGGCCAGCTTCTTCAGGCAGAAGTTTGCATCCTGTAGCTCCAACTCCAAAAAGTTTTGGGACACTGTGAAGTCCATGGAGAACAAGAGCACCTCCTCCCAGCTGCCCACTGCACTGAGGCTAGGGAACACGGTCACCACAGACAAATCCATGATTATCGAAAACTTCAACAAGCATTTCTCAACGGCTGGCCATGCCTTCCGCCTGGCTACTCCTACCTCGGCCAACAGCTCCGGCCCCCCCGCAGCTCCTCGCCCAAGCCTCTCCAGGTTCTCCTTTACCCAAATCCAGATAGCAGATGTTCTGAAAGAGCTGCAAAAACTGGACCTGTATAAAACAGCTGGGCTTGACAATCTGGACCCTCTATTTCTGAAACTATCCGCCGCCATTGTCGCAACCCCTATTACCAGCCTGTTCAACCTCTCTTTCATATCGTCTGAGATCCCCAAGGATTGGAAAGCTGCCGCAGTCATCCCCCTCTTCAAAGGGGGAGACACCCTGGACCCAAACTGTTACAGACCTATATCCATTCTGCCCTGCCTATCTAAGGTCTTCGAAAGCCAAGTCAACAAACAGGTCACTGACCATCTCGAATCCCACCGTACCTTCTCCGCTATGCAATCTGGTTTCCGAGCCGGTCACGGGTGCACCTCAGCCACACTTAAGGTACTAAACGACATCATAACCCGCCATCGATAAAAGACAGCACTGTGCAGCTGTCTTCATCGACCTTGCCAAGGCTTTCGACTCTGTCAATCACCATATTCTTATCGGCAGACTCAGTAGCCTCGGTTTTTCGGATGACTGCCTTGCCTGGTTCACCAATTACTTTGCAGACAGAGTTCAGTGTGTCAAATCGGAGGGCATGTTGTCCGGTCCTCTGGCAGTCTCTATGGGGGTGCCACAGGGTTCAATTCTCGGGTCGACTCTTTTCTCTGTGTATATCAATTATGTTGCTCTTGCTGCGGGCGATTCCCTGATCCACCTCTACGCAGACGACACCATTCTATACACTTTCGGCCCGTCATTGGACACTGTGCTATCTAACCTCCAATCGAGCTTCAATGCCATACAACACTCCTTCCGTGGCCTCCAACTGCTCTTAAACGCTAGTAAAACCAAATACATGCTTTTCAACCGATCGCTGCCTGCACCCGCTTGCCCGACTAGCATCACCACACTAGATGGTTCCGACCTTGAATATGTGGACACCTATAAGTACCTAGGTGTCTGGCTAGACTGCAAACTCTCCTTCCAGACCCATATCAAACATCTCCAATCGAAAATCAAATCAAGAGTCGGCTTTCTATTCCGCAACAAAGCCTCCTTCACTCACGCTGCCAAGCTTACCCTAGTAAAACTGACTATCCTACCGATCCTCGACATCGGCGATGTCATCTACAAAATTGCTTCCAACACTCTTCTCAGCAAACTGGATGCAGTTTATCACAGTGCCATCCGTTTTGTCACTAAAGCACCTTATACTACCCACCACTGCGACTTGTATGCTCTAGTCGGCTGGCCCTTGCTACATATTCGTCGCCAGATCCACTGGCTCCAGGTCATCTACAAGGCCATGCTAGGCAAAGCTCCGCCTTATCTCAGCTCACTGGTCACGATGGCAACACCCATCCATAGCACGCGCTCCAGCAGGTGTATCTCATTGATCATCCCTAAAGCCAACACCTCATTCGGCCGCCTTTCGTTCCAGTACTCTGCTGCCTGTGACTGGAACGAATTGCAAAAATCGCTGAAGTTGGAGACTTTTATCTCCCTCACCAACTTCAAACATCAGCTATCTGAGCAGCTAACCGATAGCTGCAGCTGTACATAATCTATTGGTAAATAGCCCACCCATTTTCACCTACCTCATCCCCACAGTTTTTATTTATTTACTTTTCTGCTCTTTTGCACACCAATATCTCTACCTGTACATGATCATCTGATCATTTATCACTCCAGTGTTAATCTGCAATATTGTAATTATTCGCCTACCTCCTCATGCCTTTTGCACACATTGTATATAGACTCCCCTTTTTTCTCTACTGTGTTATTGACTTGTTAATTGTTTACTCCATGTGTAACTCTGTGTTGTCTGTTCACACTGCTATGCTTTATCTTGGCCAGGTCGCAGTTGCAAATGAGAACCTGTTCTCAACTAGCCTACCTGGTTAAATAAAGGTGAAATAAAAAAATAAAATAAAAAAATTTAAAAAACTAGGGGACTAGCAGTACACATGCCCTGGGTTATTTAACACTGCGTAGAACTAGCAGTACACATGCCCTGGGTTATTTAACACTGCGTAGAACTAGGTGACTTACAGTACACATGCCCTGGGTTATTTAACACTGCGTAGAACTAGGTGACTAGCAGTACACATGCCCTGGGTTATTTAACACTGCGTAGAACTAGGTGACTAGCAGTACACATGCCCTGGGTTATTTAACACTGCGTAGAACTAGGTGACTAGCAGTACACATGCCCTGGATTATTTAACACTGCGTAGAACTAGGTGACTAGCAGTACACATGCCCTGGGTTATTTAACACTGCGTAGAACTAGGTGACTAGCAGTACACATGCCCTGGGTTATTTAACACTGCGTAGAACTAGGGGACTAGCAGTACACATGCCCTGGGTTATTTAACACTGCGTAGAACTAGGGGACTAGCAGTACACATGCCCTGGGTTATTTAACACTGTGTAGAACTAGGTGACTAGCAGTACACATGCCCTGGGTTATTTAACACTGTGTAGAACTAGGTGACAGGTGACTAGCAGTACACATGCCCTGGGTTATTTAACACTGTGTAGAACTAGGTGACTAGCAGTACACATGCCCTGGGTTATTTAACCCTGCGTAGAACTAGCAGTACACATGCCCTGGGTTATTTAACACTGCGTAGAACTAGCAGTACACATGCCCTGGGTTATTTAACACTGCGTAGAACTAGGCGACTAGCAGTACACATGTTACTATGACTAGGGCTGTTACCAGGGCTGTTACCATGAGGGCTGTTACCATTTATTTATTTTTATTTGACCTTTATTTAACTAGGCAAGTCAGTTAAGAACAAATTCTTATTTTCAATGACAGCCTAGGAACAGTGGGTTAACTGCCTTGTTCAGGGGCAGAACGACAGATTTGTACCTTGTCAGCTCAGGGATTTGAACTTGCAACCTTCCGGTTACTAGTCCAACGCTCTAACCACAAGGCTACCCTGCCGCCCCACCATGACGAGGGCTGTTACCATGACGAGGGCTGTTACCATGACGAGGGCTGTTACCATGACGAGGGCTGTTAGCATGACGAGGGCTGGTAGGCTGTTACTATGACTAGGGCTGTTACTATGACTAGGGCTGGTAGGGCTGTTACTATGACTAGGGCTGTTACTATGACTAGGGCTGTTACTATGACTAGGGCTGTTACTATGACTAGGGCTGTTACTATGACTAGGGCTGTTACTATGACTAGGGCTGTTACTATGACTAGGGCTGTTACTATGACTAGGGTTGGTAGGGCTGTTACTATGACTAGGGTTGGTAGGGCTGTTACTATGACTAGGGTTGGTAGGGCTGTTACTATGACTAGGGTTGGTAGGGCTGTTACTATGACTAGGATTGTGTCTTTGGCTCCTCGACAACGAAAGAAAGTTGAGAACATGAGATAAATACTGGTTTCAGTGGCATATAAGGAAGTGTTTATGAAAGAATCCCCATAACATTCCTATGCTAGTAACTCTAAGACATGCCTCATAAAATACCCCAAAACGTCCAGGTTTTAAACAATTACGTTTATGGTTAAATAGTTTCAAAATGTTGACTGCCAACGCTTAGATTGCAAGATTGGTGAAGTTGCGCAAATGGCAACTTCAGAAAGAACAGTGCCTCAGGTATTCAGTTTTCAAATCAATTTAATTGGATATTTTGGTTAATGGCCTTGGTGCCGTGGCAGATTGGGCACCGCTTGAACACCATATGGCCTTGCCCCTAAAATCACTCAATTCAATGCCTGGGCCTGTCATTTACAGTAGATTGCAGTAATCACATCTCACACGGGTTCAAATTTGCGAGCATTTTCCCACTACAATCACAATAACACCAGTCCAATCCATCTTACCTTTTCAGAGAAAAACAAACCTGCCAAAGACTGTTTGAAAAATCCTAACTCAAGTCAAGTGTCACTTTAGTTCCTCTTCCAGTCATCTCAAACTGCTGGAGTGTCACTGATAATACATAGGGCCTATGACCTACAATATAGGTAGGTCAAACAGCCCCTAGCGCCATAAAATGTGGAAACTCGAGACAGAAATGGAAGTTGTGCGATCCTGGTACTAGTTAGCCTAGTTCTCTGGAGGGGAGAATGTGAGGTGATCCTGGTACTAGTTAGCCTAGTTCTCTGGAGGGGAGAACGTGAGGTGATCCTGGTACTAGTTAGCCTAGTTCTCTGGAGGGGAGAACGTGAGGTGATCCTGGTACTAGTTAGCCTAGTTCTCTGGAGGGGAGAACGTGAGGTGATCCTGGTACTAGTTAGCCTAGTTCTCTACTAGTTAGCCTAGTTCTCTGGAGGGGAGAATGTGAGGTGATCCTGGTACTAGTTAGCCTAGTTCTCTGGAGGGAGAATGTGAGGTGATCCTGGTACTAGTTCTCTGGAGGGGAGAATGTGAGGTGATCCTGGTACTAGTTAGCCTAGTTCTCTGGAGGGGAGAATGTGAGGTGATCCTGGTACTAGTTAGCCTAGTTCTCTGGAGGGGAGAATGTGAGGTGATCCTGGTACTAGTTAGCCTAGTTCTCTGGAGGGGAGAATGTGAGGTGATCCTGGTACTAGTTAGCCTAGTTCTCTGGAGGGGAGAATGTGAGGTGATCCTGGTACTAGTTAGCCTAGTTCTCTGGAGGGGAGAACGTGAGGTGATCCTGGTACTAGTTAGCCTAGTTCTCTGGAGGGGAGAAGTTCTCTGGAGGGGAGTGAGGTGATCCTGGTACTAGTTAGCCTAGTTCTCTGGAGGGGAGAACGTGAGGTGATCCTGGTACTAGTTAGCCTAGTTCTCTGGAGGGGAGAACGTGAGGTGATCCTGGTACTAGTTAGCCTAGTTCTCTGGAGGGGAGAACGTGAGGTGATCCTGGTACTAGTTAGCCTAGTTCTCTGGAGGGGAGAACGTGAGGTGATCCTGGTACTAGTTAGCCTAGTTCTCTGGAGGGGAGAACGTGAGGTCAGCAGCAAAGCAACGCTTGGGTTTTTACCCGTCTAAGAAAGCTGACAACCGTACCATGGTCTTGTTTCCATGTGCCAGTTTTCAAGATTAGATATCAGGTTAAGAGAGGCCGGCATTAGTGTGCTCATCTGACAGCTCTACAGTGTTGGCAGTCAGAACAGGCACCAGCAGGCACTGGCACTTTCCACCCTTAAGGACTCCAGAGGTGATCTTAAATATAGCTTCACTGCCTCAAAGCCTTCCATAAACACAGGCAAATATGCCAGTGCTCTTTGCAGATGACAAATACAATTGCCCCCCCCCATCTCTCTCTCTGACAACACATCACAAAATTCCAAAAATATCTCATCTGATTTAGCCAAGTGTGGCAGAAGTTGGCGGGATCCCCCACAGGAAGCATTTCCCTTCATTGTATCTCTGTGGTGCCTGTCTATGCTATGGGGTCCTCTGAGGCTTGGCTGACACTAGCCAGCAGAGTACACACACACAGTGGCTGAGTCTCAAACACCACCCAATTCCCTATATGTAGTTCACTGCTTTTTACCAAAGCCCTATAAGCAGTGCACTATGTAGATAACAGGGTGCCATTTAGGACACACAAAACCACAGCCGTCCATCAGCAGACAAGCGAGCGCACACTCCCTAGAGTAAGGGCTCACTGGCACTTCATAAATCAAGATTAGGAGTGTCTGGAGAATCCCCTCCCCAGAGTGTCATTAAAAAGGCCATGTCAGATGGAATATATCAGATGAGGGTGAGAGAACCAGATGAAAGAGGAGCCAGGTCAAGAAGACCTCTGTGAGCAACAGCAACATTTAAATGAGTTAGTATGACTCTGGAGTGGTTCTGGAGATAATGCACGCCATGCTAACTAGCCTAAACTGTGCAGCTGCCTGCAGGCTTGAAGGAACCTCCTGAACTTCAGAGGCCTGCGTTGGGTCTTTCCTCATGGGTTGGTTGAACTTCTTCAGTCACTTGCTTGGGAATCTCTTGCACTAAGTTAATTAATCCTGCAGAATATTACATCATACACTGGGAGACAAAGCTAGAGAAATACAACAAGCTCACGTAGGAGAAAAAATACAACAAGCTACCGCAGGGAGAAAAATACAACAAGCTACCGTAGGAGAAAAAATACAACAAGCTACCGCAGGAGAAAAAATACAACAAGCTACCGCAGGAGAAAAAATACAACAAGCTACCGCAGGAGAAAAATACAACAAGCTACCGCAGGAGAAAAATACAACAAGCTACCGCAGGAGAAAATTACAACAAGCTACCGCAGGGAGAAAATTACAACAAGCTCACGTAGGGAGAAAAATACAACAAGCTCACGCAGGGAGAAAAATACAACAAGCTACCGTAGGGAGAAAAATACAACAAGCTCACGTAGGAGAAAAAAAACACATCAAGCTACTGTAGGGAAAAAAATACAACAAGCTACTGTAGGGAGAAAAATACAACAAGCTACTGTAGGGAGAAAAATACAACAAGCTACTGTAGGGAGAAAAATACAACAAGCTACTGTAGGGAGAAAAATACAACAAGCTACTGTAGGGAGAAAAATACAACAAGCTACTGTAGGGAGAAAAATACAACAAGCTACTGTAGGGAGAAAAATACAACAAGCTACTGTAGGGAGAAAAATACAACAAGCTACTGTAGGGAGAAAAATACAACAAGCTACTGTAGGGAGAAAAATACAAAGAAACATGTCCAACACGTCTCCACAATGAAAAGCCTTAAATTGTTGAGGATTTTCCTAAATACCAATTGACTGACTTACCCTGTTAATAATTCATGAAGGACATCTATATCCACACAGCACAATGAGACGTACAGCTCTGTAATTCATGAAGGACATCTATATCCACACAGCACAATGAGACATACAGCTCTGTAATTCATGAAGGATATCTATATCCACACAGCACAATGAGACATACAGCTCTGTAATTCATGAAGGACATCTATATCCACACAGCACAATGAAACATACAGCTCTGTAATTCATGAAGGACATCTATATCCACACAGCACAATGAGACATACAGCTCTGTAATTCATGAAGGACATCTATATCCACACAGCACAATGAAACATACAGCTCTGTAATTCATGAAGGACATCTATATCCACACAGCACAATGAGACGTACAGCTCTGTAATTCATGAAGGACATCTATATCCACACAGCACAATGAGACGTACAGCTCTGTAATTCATGAAGGACATCTATATCCACACAGCACAATGAGACGTTTAGCTCTGTAATTCATGAAGGACATCTATATCCACACAGCACAATGAGACGTACAGCTCTGTAATTCATGAAGGACATCTATATCCACACAGCACAATGAGACATACAGCTCTGTAATTCATGAAGGACATCTATATCCACACAGCACAATGAGACGTACAGCTCTGTAATTCATGAAGGACAACTATATACACACAGCACAATGAAACATACAGCTCTGTAATTCTAAGAAGCATCGGTGCAATACCTGCTATTACTTTGCCATGAGGCTAAACATTCTATAAAAGTCAAAGACCATATCATTACAGAACAAAAACGGAAAAGCAGAAAGCTCTGCCTTACAGTTTTGCACTGTAACAAGCAGAAAGCTCTGCCTTACAGTTTTGCACTGTAACAAGCAGAAAGCTCTGCCTTACAGTTTTGCACTGTAACAAGCAGAAAGCTCTGCCTTACAGTTTTGCACTGTAACAAGCAGAAATAACAAGAATAGTTTCAAACTTAACGGAGATCTCACCTTTCAGAGTGGCCGATCCAAATGGGTCAGGAACCTATTTGCACTTCCAGTAAAAGTTCCCTTTTAAAACCATGTGCTTCCTGCCTGCCTCTCTTTTTGAGAGTGTACATGCGTACCAGTGGGCTTGCCTGGGCTGTGATGTCTGTGCCCAATTAGAGCTCCAAAATGCCAATATGAGGAAAAGGGGAGGCCTGCTCCTTAGGGAATCCTAACATAACATTTATTAGGCTCCCATACGAGTCCCAAAGCTCCACCAGTTGTATTCTGTCCCTTTATGCTTCTTTAACAGCAGGGTTGGCTGGGAGCCAGGTCCTGCATGCAGAAGGCCAGGGGAAAGTCAGATGGAGGGCCAATTAACAAATGGCACCCTATTCACTATATAGTGCACTACTTTGACCAAGACCTATGGGCCCTAGTCCTGGTCAAAAGTAGTGCACTAAATAGGTAATAGGGTGCCATTTGAGCTGTAGCTGTGAAACTTGGCTCGGGGCAACATGGCTGGTTCTGCTATGAACCTGGGGGGGTATTACCAGCCAGCCACAAATTAACAGGTTCCCTCACTACTGTCAAGAGTGACCTGGGGCGTTATTACCAGCCAGCCACAAAGTAACAGGTTCCCTCACTACTGCCAAGAGTGATCTGGGGGGGTATTACCAGCCAGCCACAAAGTAACAGGTTCCCTCACTACTGTCAAGAGTGACCTGGGGCGTTATTACCAGCCAGCCACAAAGTAACAGGTTCCCTCACTACTGTCAAGAGTGACCTGGGGGGGTATTACCAGCCACAGAGTAATAGGTTCCCTCACTACTGTCAAGAGTGACCTGGGGGGGTATTACCAGCCACAGAGTAATAGGTTCCCTCACTACTGTCAAGAGTGATCTGGGGGGGGTATTACCAGCCACAGAGTAACAGGTTCCCTCACTACTGCCAAGAGTGATCTGGGGGGGTATTACCAGCCACAGAGTAATAGGTTCTCTCACTACTGTCAAGAGTGACCTGGGGGGGTATTACCAGCCACAGAGTAATAGGTTCTCTCACTACTGTCAAGAGTGATCTGGGGGGGTATTACCAGCCACAGAGTAATAGGTTCCCTCACTACTGTCAAGAGTGACCTGGGGGGGTATTACCAGGCACAGAGTAACAGGTTCTCACTACTGTTAAGAGTGACCTGGGGGGGTATTACCAGCCACAGAGTAATAGGTTCCCTCACTACTGTCAAGAGTGACCTGGGGGGGTATTACCAGCCACAGAGTAACAGGTTCTCTCACTACTGTCAAGAGTGACCTGGGGGGGTATTACCAGCCACAGAGTAATAGGTTCCCTCACTACTGTCAAGAGTGACCTGGGGGGGTATTACCAGGCACAGAGTAACAGGTTCCCTCACTACTGTCAAGAGTGACCTGGGGGGGTATTACCAGCCACAGAGTAACAGGTGCTCTCACTACTGTTAAGAGTGACCTGGGGGGGTATTACCAGCCACAGAGTAATAGGTTCCCTCACTACAGTCAAGAGTGACCTGGGGGGGTATTACCAGCCACAGAGTAACAGGTTCTCTCACTACTGTCAAGAGTGACCTGGGGGGGGGGGGGTATTACCAGCCACAGAGTAATAGGTTCCCTCACTACTGTCAAGAGTGACCTGGGGGGGTATTACCAGGCACAGAGTAACAGGTTCCCTCACTACTGTCAAGAGTGACTGATCCCAGGGGGCTTTGAGAACAAAGCTGGATTCCCAGAAGAGGCCTCCTCATGAGTTGGGATCACTTGACTCAGCCAACTGCTTTCACAGCATAAAAACATAAAAGGGTCTAACACAACGGAATAATCCAACGTAGAAATCAAGTGCGTACAGGGAGATCATTTGCGAGGTTTCCATGCTTTTATAGCTAATCATTTCTTCATAGATTGAATTGTAGCTCTGTTTCCAGCATCAGGGAAAGTGTTTGCTTGTGCCCCCCAACAAGTTCCACACAGAGTGTGTGCCAGCACATCCACCACCCACCAGTCCTCCTTGATGCATTTTCCAGGGCCTCATATTTTCCCAATAAAAGGGGCGTATCAGGATTACTAAAGCGGAGGAAGCCACCCCTTGCCCCGTGGCAGCCATTTACGTCATTGGTTGCCGATGTCATGAGTGAGGACTGACACATTCAACTGTTAGGACACCCCTGCCCAGCGGTGGTGGGCGTGGGCTCCACCCTTCCCTCTCCTGGCCCTTCCTGAGTCAGCGGTGGGGGAGCGGGGGCTCCACCCTTCCCTCCCCCTTCCTGAGCCAGCGGCTGATTAGGTAGGCTGTGGCTACATCTCAAAACAGCACCTAATTCCCTATGTAGTGCCCCCATAGGGCCCTGGTCAGAAGTCGGGAATAAGGTATCATTTGGGATGCCGGCCGGTGTGTGACAAACTGGGGTGGGCCTCCCTCCTCACACCTTCCTGGTTTACAACCAGCAGAGAGAAGCCGGTGTCACAGTAAGGGGGGAAACAATGAGGTTGAGCCAGGTCAGTGGGCAGAGCAGCAGGGTGACTAGAACAGGACTTCATGCATAAGGAGAGTTTCCACTGTGACCTAGCCTCTACTCAGGAACTATATCAAAAAGAACTGCTGTCATCAACCTCAGCACTAGAGGGACAGGTTCTTTACAATTAGACATGGGGTTGCATCCCAAATGGCACCCTATAGGGATACTCTATATAGTGCACTACTTTGGACCAAGACCCATCAGGAAAAGCATGCCATTTGGGATACACTCCAAGGAGAAATATGCCCATTATGTCAGTGGCTCACAAATAAAATGTGGCCACAAAAGAGCCTTGAGTTTGAGCCTGTCCTAAGCATGACTTCCTTTAGGAAGGAACACACAAAACCAAGAAAGAAGAGGAGAGTTGTTCCCAGGCCTCAGCGCTTCCTGCTGTTAGGCCTATATGACAGAAGAAACATATTGGAGACCCACCGGGACCACAAACCACAGCAGTAGCCTGTAATGAAGTCAGTCTGGACAATAGTACCACAGCCTCAGTAAAACAGAGAGAGAATGCTATGTGAAAGTCTGTGACGGAGCGACTTCATGTGGGAAAGACTGGAAAGACTGGCCCACCCTCTCACCAGGTTGCTGCTTCACACACACCTGTTCACACCTGTGACAACAGGGCAGAGCTACCTGCTAGCCGACGCTATTCCAATCAGACCCACTTTCCATAACCACTGGCAGCCGGTGAAGTAAACGTATACAGGGGTATTTTGAAATACAGCACAATAACTTTTTCACTACAGATTTATCCATGTCGAACTGTGTTACTTACAAAAGGCCAAAGGGTTCTTAAAGCGCAATCAGCAGTAGAAACAATAACAAAGCGTCCTCCCCGTCACTGTTTCACAACATAGCACTAGTCTCAAACTCATAGCCAGAGCTATGGACGCAAGGACTGACCATCCATGATATTAAAAGGACAGTTTTAAAGGATACCTTTATTTAACTAGGCAAGTCAGTTAAGAACTCATTCTTATTTACAATGACGGCCTTCCCGGCAAACCCGGACGACGCTGGGCCAATTGTGCGCCGCCCTATGGGACTCCCAATCACGGCCAGATGTGATACAGCCTGGACTCGAACCAGGGCCTGTAGTGACGCCTCTTGCACTGAGATGCAAGTGCCTTAGACCACTGCGCCCCAAATCAGGATTTATTTCACTAATTGGATAAAGAACATTTCGTGGAGTGAAAGGGATTTAGCTGCTGTACATGGTTGTATAACTGCTTTTAAAATATACAAATCAGCTTTGGACATTTTGAGAATGAGAAAACAGCAGCACTATGTGAAATTGTCTATATGCATAAATATAATCTTGTCTGGTGCTGTTAACTTACATCAGTATCTTGATCTGAAATAAAACTGGGAGCAGCGCCCATACCCCGCAGTGTATAAAAGCTGGACTCGAGGTTTTAGGGAGAGTTCCTCCATAAAGTTGCATAGAAATGGCCATAACGTTAGTGTGCCATCATCAACTAAAGTAAACAAAGGACTGGAGCAAGAATTTATTTGCATCTCAGCGAGCCGGGCATTTTCAAGAAAAACGAAAAGTTTTTTTCCGAGGAATTGCGGTAGAAATAAGATTCAAATGTTCGTGTGTAACAGTATTTGTATAGCCAACCTCAATAGCAAGAAAGCTTCTAAAATGGTTTGATTCAAGGAAGAAGCACAAGGACTGCGCACCACCTTAAAAATGCTAACCTGTTGCCATCAAAACACTAAGCCTGTTTCAAGAATCTTCACATGGTTGGTTCATCGTTGGCTAGTTAGCACACAACGCAAGTTTACAGTTTGCATGGTAGCTAGTTACAAAGACCATCCTGACCATCATAAACAGACCGCTACTGTTGTTACGGGCAAGCTAACTAGCACTAAGCTAGCTAACGTTAGATAGCTACATCCGTAACGTTAGACTAGATCTTGCTTGCAAAATTCATATTTCATTTGATAAAGGCTTACCGTTTCCAAGCTACCGATGGTATCTTAAACTGCTTGGTCGGCAGCAGCTCTTGGATACTTTTATGAGCAATTTCACATTGTTTGTAGCTATTTCATTGCACACAGACGGAGCGATCAAAACTCGGTCCATGTGATTTTAAAACGACAATGACATTTCTCCCTCCTCTGTCTCCATGGGGACCTCGCGTCACAATCGTTCTGTGAGAATAGGGGCGGGTCTCAGAACCATTTAAACAGCTGGCGGGAACACACTTATGTCAGATTCTCAATGTCATCTGTCCAGACGTTTTCTAAAATATTTTCTACCTAACCCCATTATTTGTTGTCTAATACCCAGCATAAATGAACAATTGTCCAGACATAGTTTGATGACGGTTTATTCTTTACACAGGCTACTGTTTGCACGCCTAAACAGATAACCCACAATATATTTTGAAGGTTGCTCTGGTACGCCATCTGATTGGCGTACAGGTTGATTGATCAGACCCCGCGAACAACTGGTGTACAACACAACCAACAGCTACTTGGTCGGTGATGTTACACCTTGGTGGTGATGTTACACCGAGTACTAGTATTCTGGTACGACAGACAGACAGACCAATCAAACGATAGATCCAAGCCTCTTGACCACAGTCAAACATGTGTGACTGTATGTAATAAAGTATAAAAGCAGGCTCTGACACAGAATGCAGTGTAATTTAATGCTCAGAAAGATATTAATAATCCGAAAGTAATCTGTAATAGCTTTGTCTATCTGATAAATAGGACAAGGAAGGCCTGTGATGGGAGAGGGGAATAGGGTGGGGCCCATGGGGAATAGGGTGTGCCATGTATGGGCCCTGGTCAACATTTGTGCACTAAATAGGGAATATGATCCTATTCCTCGTGCTCCTGAGTGGCGCAGCGATCTAAGGCCCTGCATATCATTGCAGGAGGTGTCACTACAGTCCCTGGTTTGAATCCAGGCTGTATCACATCCAGCTGTGATTGAGAGTCCCATAGGACGGTGCACAATTGGCCCAGTGTTGTCTGGGGTAGGCCGTCATTATAAATGAGAATTTTTTCTTAACTGACTTGCCTAGTTAAATAAAACAATTTTTTAAAATCCTACAGCATATAGTGCCCTACTTTTGTATAGGTCCTGGTCAAAATTAGTGCACTATATATGAATCAGGGTGCAATTTAGGATGTAGCCATAGGTGTAAGCCATGGTAAGAAATAAGAATGCTTGACAGCTGTGTCATTCCAGCAGGCAGTGGCAGACTCTGTTCTGAAGCGATTACCATGGCCTAGACTTTAGACCAAGGGTGTCATGCACCCCAAAGATCTGAGGTGATGTAAAGTATATGAGGATGGCTGGAGGGGGTTCTAGGCCCCTGACCGTAAATTGGAGAACACCTGAAACAGCTTTTTTTCTGCAATCTAGAGACATAATCATTATGCTTAATTCTATGTCAAATCCTCCTGACTGGTGGTTATTTTTTTCAAGAAACGAAATATGCTACTCTGCATCTCTGCTCAAATCTGGGTAAGAGATTGAAAGGAATGTGAGTCTTTTTTTCAGTATATTTAGTTATTGCATGCTTTTGTACCAACCTTTCCAACAAGCACACCAGCTAAGATACTATAGCTTAATGGATAACCTGAAATGGCTTCTTGGTAGCTAGTTATGAAGTTAGGAGATTGGGAATCTTTCAATGCTAGTTAAAGCCAACTTCATAAAATTGCTAGGTGGCTAGTAATGTTACAGAGAAACGATAACAACAACAAAATGTCATTTAAAAAACAGGATGAGGGCCCCTGTGTTCCCTATGGGCTCTGCTCTAGACCAGGGATGAGGGCCCCTGTGTTCCCTATGGGCTCTGCTCTAGACCAGGGATGAGGGCCCGTGCCCCTGTGTTCCCTATGGGCTCTGCTCTAGACCAGGGATGAGGGCCCCTGTGTTCCCTATGGGCTCTGCTCTAGACCAGGGATGAGGGCCCCTGTGTTCCCTATGGGCTCTGCTCTAGACCAGGGATGAGGGCCCCTGTGTTCCCTATGGGCTCTGCTCTAGACCAGGGATGAGGGCCCCTGTGTTCCCTATGGGCTCTGCTCTAGACCAGGGATGAGGGCCCGTGTGTTCCCTATGGGCTCTGCTCTAGACCAGGGATGAGGGCCCGTGCCCCTGTGTTCCCTATGGGCTCTGCTCTAGACCAGGGATGAGGGCCCCTGTGTTCCCTATGGGCTCTGCTCTAGACCAGGGATGAGGGCCCCTGTGTTCCCTATGGGCTCTGCTCTAGACCAGGGATGAGGGCCCCTGTGTTCCCTATGGGCTCTGCTCTAGACCAGGGATGAGGGCCCGTGCCCCTGTGTTCCCTATGGGCTCTGCTCTAGACCAGGGATGAGGGCCCGTGCCCCTGTGTTCCCTATGGGCTCTGCTCTAGACCAGGGATGAGGGCCCACAGTGGCCCACATCCATACCCACACATGCAGTCAAAGGCCTCAGCCTTTTTTGGCGCCCACATTTTAGCGGTACCCCTCTTGACAGCAGAGAGAAAAAAGGTACGTTTTAAAGTTAATTTCAATTCTACACATTTTGCCTTGGGGCGCAGAAAGTAGATTTTGAAATGTTCTCACCCATTTTATGTCATTCTACTCATTTAGCCATGGGGAGGAAGTAAGTAAGTGTTTCACTGTTAGTTTACACCTGTTATTTACGAAGCATGTGACAAATAACATTTGATTTGATTTGAGGAGAGAATTTTTTTAGCAGTTTCACAGCAAATTTTTTGCAATTCTACACATTTTGCAGTAGAGTTTTTGTTTGCGGTTTTTAATATGATATCTGCCCATGCCTGCTCTAGAATTACATCCTAAATTGCAACCTATTCCCGTTATAGTGTACTTTTTTTGACCAGGTCCTATACTATATAGGGAATAGGGTGCCATTTGGGATACATATTCTCTCTAGTCTTTGGCATTGACTGACTGAAACAGATCCCCTGCTGCACCTGCTGCAAAAGATTTATGGGCTTTTTGGCACGCCAGGCATCGGCAGCGACACCCCCCTGATTACTGAACCAACAGGATATACGCCTGTGTCCCAAATGGCACCCTACACTAAAAAGGAACTATCTAGAACCTAAAAGGGTTCTTCGACTGTTTTATTCCTACATAAGCAGGAATAAAACATTCAGAACAGTTATTTAGGTTGCCATTTGGGACGAAGCCTGAAGTTTCTTAAAACCATACTGTTGCAGATTATACAAATATCTTATATGTTACCCTATTCCCTTTCTAGTGCATGACTTTTGACCAGGGCCAGTAGTGCTCTGGTCAACTGTTGTACTCTCTAGGTTACCATTTAGTACAGACTCTCTATCTTTTTCTGTTGATGGCATTTTTGATAAAACAGAGTTTAACAACTCACTCAAAAAAAAGGAACTATCTAGAACCTAAAAGGGTTCTTCGACTGTCCCCATAGAACCCTTTGAAGACCCCTTTTTGGTTCCAGGTAAAACTCTTTTGGGTTCCATGGACTGTAGGACCCTTTCCACAGAGACAACCGAAGACCCCTTTTTGGTTCCAGGTAAAACTATTTTGGGTTCCATGGACTGTAGGACCCTTTCCACAGAGACAACCCGAAGAACCCTTTTTGGTTCCAGGTAAAACTCTTTTGGGTTCCATGGACTGTAGGACCCTTTCCACAGAGACAACCAAAGAACCCTTTTGTGTGTTCCCTTGATAGTGCTTGGACATTTGATCAGGGCCCATCACTGTGTAGACAATAGGGTGCCATTTGTCTCGCTGCCCCAGGACATGAACAGTTTGTGGTGAGGAGTTTATGACATGTGAATGATTAAAACGGTGAGGAGTAAATTGTGATTGTTGTGATGTAACCCTCTCACATGTTGTATTCAACCTGTAAATCTGGGTTAGAGTGATACCCATGGAGAGGCTTAGCAGACATAGGCTTACCAGTTCTTTCATAACCCCCCTATAGTTGTATTAATCTGAACAGTATTCAAATACAGCCTACTGTAGGCTATGCACTTATATTCTGAGTTGTTTACCCCCCCTCCTTTTTTTTCTTGCATTGAGCACCACATATTTGAAGTAAAATACACTATTGGGCAGGCTATAAAATCCAAACTAGAAACCAGTCATATGATTAAAAAACACTAGGTCATCATGATGAGGCTTGCTATAAATAACCTAGGGTAGTAATTGTCTAGGGATTTGCCTTTCATTTGAACTGTCAGACCATGATGACCGTTATGACAACCAGATATTCCAAACTCTTTGTGACATCTGAATGAAATGTGTTTATTAGGCTGTGTCATAGTCAGAGTTGCCAAGGAAACAATTGAGGAAGTTAAGAATCTTGGTGCCTTTTCGATTTTCAACCAACACATCTGTACCACCATCGACTGAGCGTCATGTCTAGGAAGGTGGGTATGTGTCACTGAGATATAAAGTACGGGTGTGCGTATTTATGTGATTTTGAGATGATGTGGTACTTCGCGAACGGCT
This sequence comes from Oncorhynchus nerka, assembly GCF_034236695.1. Taxonomy (NCBI): domain Eukaryota; kingdom Metazoa; phylum Chordata; class Actinopteri; order Salmoniformes; family Salmonidae; genus Oncorhynchus; species Oncorhynchus nerka. The sequence continues at coordinate 11,147,089 of NC_088409.1, read as the reverse complement.
CTTTTTGAACGGATCTTATTTGAAAGAGCCGTTATTTTGGCTCCCTGATTTGCATACTGTTTTTTGAGCTCAAAACAACCTTTTCTGCAGACAAGTTACAAACGAATTATCTAAAGACGGCGAATCTTCACTGTAAAAACAACAAATATTCAGGAGAGCGCGTCAATCTGTTTGTTTTTTTACAGGCCACCTAATAATTTGGCCAGGTAAAAATGTACTTGAACGCGAATTTCACGATCTGACATAATGGTAACCTACCTTTTGGGCTTTACATTGGATATTCGCACCCTTTTCATGGTTCTAGGTCGTTTTTGAAGCATTTTGAACGAAGAGCTGTTTGAGAGATAACTGAACCGGCTCTTTTACGTGAACCGAGACAAATGAGCCAGCTCACTGAATAGACTCGGAAGGCCCATCACTAGCAGGAGGTCTCTCGTGCGCTGGAAATCCTTTGCGCGCTCACACGTGCGCAATGGCTGACAAACTTCAGGACGTGTAGTAGGTTACCCTTTTAGCTAATTCATAAAAGAAACCCAGTGTAAATAAATACATTTGCTGTAATCTGTTCACTGATATACTGACACATATGGTCCGCAGCATCATGGCAAATGTTACCTGTACAGATGCTGCTTGATGTTTCCGTTTGTTGACCATGGCAAATAAGCCTACAGAAGCGTCACAGAATAATGCAGCCAATGTAATACCTAAATCCCCACTGTATAACAAATCCAATAGCTTTGCTATCGATTTCAAATGTGAAATTGATGTTTTTTTTAAAATATGTTGGTTGTTTTACTTAGTGTTTGTCCCAAACTGCACCCTATTACCTATGTAGTGCACTACTTTTGACCAGAGACCGCTTGGTCCTGGTCAAAAGTAGTGCACTACATAGGTAATAGAGACCATTTGGCCCTGGTCAAAAGTAGTGCACTACATAGGGAATAGAGACCATTTGGCCCTGGTAAAAACTAGTCCACTATATAGGGAATAGGGTGCCAGTTGGGAAGCAACCATGAGTTTCTTGTGCAACTTTTCTTTTTCATTCAACAGGGTGCTCATCAACATCAACAGGCTTCTCAGCAGATCCCCTCTTTGATGGAGCTGGATGAGGTTGACCTGGAGGAAAATGAGGCGCAGGTCAACGTTAACCCACTTCCTGTGAGTCGTTTAGTTGTTTATACACCTGGAAAGTTCTGGATATCAGTTTGGATTAAATGGTGCACAGGTCATTCAAAATACAGGAATAAAACATTCAGAACTATTATTTAGGGTGCCATTTGGGACGAAGCCTGAAGTTACTTAAAACCATACTGTTGCAGATTATACAAATATCTCATATGTTACCCTATTCCCTTTCTAGTGCATTACTTTTGACCGGGCCAATAGTGCTCTGGTCAAATGTTGTACTCTCTAGGTTACCATAGACTCTCCATTTTATTTTATTTTATTTAACCAGGCAAGTCAGTTAAGAACAAATTCTTATTTTCAATGACGGCCTAGGAACAGTGGGTTAACTGCCTGTTCAGGGGCAGAACGACAGACCTTGTCAGCTCGGGGATTCGAACTTGCAACCTTTCAGTTACTAGTCCAACGCTCTAACCACTAGGCTACGCTGCCGCCCCCTATCTTTTTCTGTTTGATGGCATTTTTGATAAAACAGAGTTTAACAACTCACTCCAACAAGTTGATTTATGATGCTGTAGTCTGTGGTTAATGAGATTTTGTTTTGTCCTTCAGGGGCTGACAGGGGCGGTTACTAGACTTATGGTCGGCTTTAGGGTACGTATCAACACCTAAAACCCATGTATTTACATGATAACAGCTGCAAGGTAACAATGTACCAGTTACTCACTACAGTATGTAACTACCATGTAGATGGTAGTTACAAGTTACAAGTCCAACACACTAACCACTAGGCTACCCTGCCGCCATAGGATTCTGAATGTACTGGGTGAGGTAGAAGTTGACACAGGAGCAGGTGTCCTGGTTAGAGGACAAGGAGAAGGAGAGAGACTTGAGGTTGTGTTTTAGAGAGTCTATGCTCCCGTTTATAATAATCCATTCAGTTTCCATTACTGACTTGTTTGTTTGGTTGGATACTGTGAGGCCCAGATAACAGAATACAAGGATAAACGCAGGAGAGTTCTTCACAAATACATGTTTGGCTCTGAACTAAAGGGCAAAGGAACTCTGCTATTTAACTGTTCAGGGAAGTCAGGAACCAATACACGCAGTCAGTCAGGAAAGCAAAGGCCAGCTTTTTCAAGCAGAAATTTGCATCCTGTAGCTCTAACTCCAAAAAGTTTTGGGACACTGTAAAGTCCATGGAGAACAAGAGCACCTCCTCCCAGCTGCCCACTGCACTGAGGCTAGGTAACACGATCACCACCGATAAATCCATGATAATCGAAAACTTCAACAAGCATTTCTCAACGGCTGGCCATGCCTTCCTCCTGGCTACTCCTACCTCGGCCAACAGCCCCCCATACAAATCAGCCCCCCCCCATACGAATCAGCTGGGCTTGACAATCTGGACCCTCTATTTCTGAAACTATGTTCTGTTCAACTTCTGTTCAACTTCTCTTTCATATCGTCTGAGATCCCCAAGGATTGGAAAGCTGCCGCGGTCATCCCCCTCTTCAAAGGGGGAGACACCCTGGACCCAAACTGTTACAGACCTATATCCATCCTGCCCTGCCTATCTAAGGTCTTCGAAAGCCAAGTCAACAAACAGATCACTGACCTTCTCGAATCCCGCCGTACCTTCTCCGCTGTGCAATCTGGTTTCCGAGCCGGTCACGGGTGCACCTCAGCCATGCTCAAGGTACTAAACGATATCTTAACCGCCATCGATAAAAGACAGTACTGTGCAGCCATCTTCATCGACCTGGCCAAGGCTTTCGACTCTGTCAATCACCATATTCTTATCGGCAGACTCAGTAGCCTCGGTTTTTCTAATGACTGCCTTGCCTGGTTCACCAACTACTTTGCAGACAGAGTTCAGTGTGTCAAATCGTAGGGCATGTTGTCCGGTCCTCTGGCAGTCTCTATGGGGGTGCCACAGGGTTCAATTCTCGGGCCGACTCTTTTCTCTGTATATATCAATGATGTTGCTCTTGCTGCGGGCGATTCCCTGATCCACCTCTACGCAGACGACACCATTCTGTATACTTCTGGCCCTTCCTTGGACACTGTGCTATCTAACCTCCTGTGCTATCTAACCTACTATACATTTACTACTATACATTTACTACTATACATTTACTACAATACATTTACAACTATATATTTACTACTACACATTTACTACTACGTATATATTTACTACTATATATACTACTATATATTTACTACTATATATTTACAACTATATATTTACTACTATATATTTACAACTATACATTTACTACTATATATTTACTACTATATATTTACTACTATACATTTACTACTATATATTTACTGCTATACATTTACTACTATACATTTACTACTATACATTTACTACTATATATTTACTACTACACATTTACTACTACGTATATATTTACTACTATATATACTACTATATATTTACTACAATACATTTACAACTATATATTTACTACAATACATTTACAACTATATATTTACTACAATACATTTACTACTATACATTTACTACTATATATTTACTACTATACATTTACTACTATACATTTACTACTATATATTTACTACTATACATTTACTACAATACATTTACAACTATATATTTACTACTATACATTTACTACTATACATTTACTACAATACATTTACTACTATACATTTACTACTATACATTTACTACTATACATTTACTACTATACATTTACTACAATACATTTACAACTATATATTTACTACAATACAACAGTTGTTTCCATCTTTTTAAAGATTTTCTTCTTTAATGTACCCAATATGTAAAATTCTACTACTCCACCTTAATGCCTCAGATATTTCAGATGACTTCGTCAACCATTTTGAAAAGAAGGTCGACGACATCCGATCCTCGTTTGCTAAGTCAAACGACACCGCTGGTTCTGCTCACACTGCCCTACCCTGTGCTCTGACCTCTTTCTCCCCTCTCTCTCCAGATGAAATCTCGCGTCTTGTGACGGCCGGCCGCCCAACAACCTGCCCGCTTGACCCTATTCCCTCCTCTCTTCTCCAGACCATTTCCGGAGACCTTCTCCCTTACCTCACCTCGCTCATCAACTCATCCCTGACCGCTGGCTACGTCCCTTCTGTCTTCAAGAGAGCGAGAGTTGCACCCCTTCTGAAAAAACCTACACTCGATCCCTCCGATGTCAACAACTACAGACCAGTATCCCTTCTTTCTTTTCTCTCCAAAACTCTCGAACGTGCCGTCCTTGGCCAGCTCTCCCGCTATCTCTCTCAGAATGACCTTCTTGATCCAAATCAGTCAGGTTTCAAGACTAGTCATTCAACTGAGACTGCTCTTCTCTGTATCACGGAGGCCCTCCGCACTGCTAAAGCTAACTCTCTCTCCTCTGCTCTCATCCTTCTAGACCTATCGGCTGCCTTCGATACTGTGAACCATCAGATCCTCCTCTCCACCCTCTCCGAGTTGGGCATCTCCGGCGCGGCCCACGCTTGGATTGCGTCCTACCTGACAGGTCGCTCCTACCAGGTGGCGTGGCGAGAATCTGTCTCCTCACCACGCGCTCTCACCACTGGCGTCCCCCAGGGCTCTGTTCTAGGCCCTCTCCTATTCTCGCTATACACCAAGTCACTTGGCTCTGTCATAACCTCACATGGTCTCTCCTATCATTGCTATGCAGACGACACACAATTAATCTTCTCCTTTCCCCCTTCTGATGACCAGGTGGCGAATCGCATCTCTGCATGTCTGGCAGACATATCAGTGTGGATGACGGATCACCACCTCAAGCTGAACCTCGGCAAGACGGAGCTGCTCTTCCTCCCGGGGAAGGACTGCCCATTCCATGATCTCGCCATCACGGTTGACAACTCCATTGTGTCCTCCTCCCAGAGCGCTAAGAACCTTGGCGTGATCCTGGACAACACCCTGTCGTTCTCAACTAACATCAAGGCGGTGGCCCGTTCTTGTAGGTTCATGCTCTACAACATCCGCAGAGTACGACCCTGCCTCACACAGGAAGCAGTGCAGGTCCTAATCCAGGCACTTGTCATCTCCCGTCTGGATTACTGCAACTCGCTGTTGGCTGGGCTCCCTGCCTGTGCCATTAAACCCCTACAACTCATCCAGAACGCCGCAGCCCGTCTGGTGTTCAACCTTCCCAAGTTCTCTCACGTCACCCCGCTCCTCCGCTCTCTCCACTGGCTTCCAGTTGAAGCTCGCATCCGCTACAAGACCATGGTGCTTGCCTACGGAGCTGTGAGGGGAACGGCACCTCAGTACCTCCAGGCTCTGATCAGGCCCTACACCCAAACAAGGGCACTGCGTTCATCCACCTCTGGCCTGCTCGCCTCCCTACCACTGAGGAAGTACAGTTCCCGCGCAGCCCAGTCAAAACTGTTCGCTGCTCTGGCCCCCCAATGGTGGAACAAACTCCCTCACGACGCCAGGACAGCGGAGTCAATCACCACCTTCCGGAGACACCTGAAACCCCACCTCTTTCAGGAATACCTAGGATAGGATAAAGTAATCCTTCTCACCCCCTTAAAAGATTTAGATGCACTATTGTAAAGTGGCTGTTCCACTGGATGTCATAAGGTGAACGCACCAATTTGTAAGTCGCTCTGGATAAGAGCGTCTGCTAAATGACTTAAATGTAATGTAATGTAATATTTTAGAAATGTCATTACACACTGGTCTGGAAGTACTATTTTATTAACTTCTTTGGACTTGACCTTAAACCAGAAAGGGGGGCATGGCATGCTTAACATCAGTGGGTCCCAACGAGGGGAACTAGGACCCCTGGGGCTACTTGGCCTATCCACAGGCGTTACTTGAAAAGCTTACTGGTAAAATGCACAAAGGTACATCAAGGGTACTCTGGGCAAAGCAAAATTCAGTTGGTGGTACAGTAACCGAAAAGGGATGGGAACAGTTGTAGTTGTGGGGTTTGTGTAAACCAGTTGTTTTGCCATGGCAGGAGGATGACGTGGAGACTCCGTTTGGACAGGTCCACTGCACCATGAAGGGGGTTCCCAAGGGCAGTCGCCCCGTCATCATGACCTTCCACGATATTGGACTGAACTGTATGTTTTGTGGTTGTTGTGAGAGACCTCTGTCTGGGCAATCCAGTTGATCTTAAGTTTACTTTATTGTTATTGTGCACATCTGGCAGCTAAGAGATAAGTTCCATTCCATATTGATATGCATCTAAACCAGTGAGAGCACAGCGCTTTGATGACAAACAGAACTTTAAACAAATGACTTGTTTTTTAATGTGTTAATTCAGACTTGCATGTCATGATCTGTGTACAGTCCCATATGGTTGTTCTATTCAATGTCCATTCCAAAAGCAGCAATGCACAAGAAAGAAAAAACAAACATTTAGGAGCACTTTGCTGAACTTGTCTTATATTCTCCTGTGTGTCTAGACAAGTCGTGCTTCAACCCCCTGTTCAGCCACGAGGACATGCAGGAGATCATGAGGCACTTTGCAGTGTGCCACGTTGATGCCCCTGGGCAGCATGAGGGTGCCTCCACTCTCTCCACAGAGTGAGTGACCAGTGTCAACCTCAATTAGCAGCATGAATTTGTGCTTTGCAGGCGGGTTATTGAGGTGAAGATTCTCTGTTGGTTGCAGTCCTCAGTGTACCATGAAATTGATTAGACACAAATTAGTCAGATCCAAGGATTTCACATGGCACAGATCCCATCTGATCTAGTCCCATCTGTTGTTAGTCTTAGTGGACACTGGGATCTAGTCCCATCTGTTGTTCGTGGAGACTGGGATGTAGTCCCATCTGTTGTTAGTGGACACTGGGATCTAGTCCCATCTGTTGCTGGTGGACACTGGGATCTGGTTCCATCTGTTGTTAGTGGACACTGGGTTTAAGTCCCATCTGTTGTTAGTGAACACTGAGATCTAGTCCCATCTGTTGTCAGTGTTAGTGGACACTGGGATCTAGTCCCATCTGTTGTTAGTGAACACTGAGATCTTGTCCCATCTGTTGTTAGTGGACACTGGGATCTAGTCCCATCTGTTGTTAGTGGAGACTGGGATCTAGTCCCATCTGTTGTTAGTGTTAGTGGACACAGGGATCTAGTCCCATCTGTTGTTAGTGAACACTGGGATCTAGTCCCATCTGTTGTTAGTGGAGAATGGAATCTAGTCCCATCTGTTGTTAGTGTTAGTGGACACTGGGATCTAGTCCCATCTATTGTTAGTGGACACTGGGATCTGGTCCCATCTGTTGTTAGTGAACACTGGGTTTTAGTCCCATCTTTTGTTACTGGACACTGGGATCTAGTCACATCTGTTGTTAGTGGACAATGGGATCTAGACCCATCTGTTGTTAGTGGACACTGGGTTTTAGTCCCATCTGTTGTTAGTGTTAGTGGACATCAGGACTAAGAGCAGCTGCCTGCCATGCTAATCCACTGTCACATGGCACCTGGTCCACAAGACTCTTAAACAGTCAACATCGGGGACTGGGTCACTCTACCTGAATGTGGAGGTAGTAGAAGTATCCAGTGAGAAAATAGATGATATTCACAGGGTTGAAAGACAATGACAAGGCACCAACAGATAATAACAAATGGATGATACATTCATTTGAAACATGTCAACAACAACAACATGTTTGAGAGACAAGTTTGGCAAAATAACATTATGTCTGCATCCTAAATGGCACCCTATTCCCTTTACAGTGTACTACTTGTAAGTAGTGCACAATATAGGGAATAGGTTGCCATTTGGGACACATTCATGACTTGTTTTTGTGTTAGTGATGATGAGGAGCACTTGAGGTAACTTTTGTTCTGGTCTTCCGCTGCAGGTACACCTACCCCTCTATGGACCAGCTCTCTGAGACTCTCCCTCAGGTCCTCAAGCACTTTCGGTAAATCCCAGATCAACGTTTATTCGTCACATACACAGTTTACAGCAGGTATAAACGGTGCAGCTAAATGTGCACTGGCAAGCTCCCTCAACAGTGCAGTACAAATATCAACATAAACATGATTTAAAATATATATATATATTTACACTACCATTCAAAGGATTGGGGTCACTTATAAATTTCCTTGTTTTTGAAAGAGAAGCATTTTTTTTTTGTCCATTAAATTAACATAAAATTGATCAGAAATACAGTGTAGACATAATGTTGTAAATGACTTTTGTAGCTGGAAATGGCAGATTCTTTTATGGAATATCTATGTAGGCGTACAGAGGCCCATTATCAGCAACCATCACTCCTGTGTTCCAATGGCACGTTGTGTTAGCTAATCCAAGTTTATCATTTTAAAAGGCTAATTGATCATTAGAAAACCCTTTTGCAGTTATGTTAGCACAGCTGAAAACTGTTGTGCTTATTAATGAAGCAATAAAACTGGTCTTCTTTAGACTAATTGAGTATCTGGCAGCTTCATTAAATATTACCCGCAAAACACCAGTCTCAACATCAACAGTGAAGAGGCGACTCTGGGATGCTGGACTTCTAGGCAGAGTTCCTCTGTCCAATGTCTGTGTTATTTTACCCATCTTCATATTTTCTTTTTATTGGCCAGTCTGAGATATGGCTTTTTCTTTGCAACTCTACCTAGAAGGCCAGAATCCCGGAGTCGCCTCTTCACTGTTGACATTGAGACTGGTGTTTTGCGGCTACTATTTAATGAAGCTGCCAGTTGAGGACTTGTGAGGCGTCTGTTTCACTCTAATCTAGTTGTCCTTTTGCTCAGTTGTTCACCGGGGCCTCCCACTCCTCTTTCTATTCTGGTTAGAGCCAGTTTGCGCTCTTCTATGAAGGGAGTAGGACACAGGGTTGTACGAGATCTTCAGTTTCTTTTTCTTTTTTGTTCTTTTTTTTGTTTTGAATTTTACCCCGTTTTCTCCCCAATTTCGTGGTTTCCAATTGTTTAGTAGCTACTATCTTGTCTCATCGCTACAACTCCCATACGGGCTCGGGAGAGACGAAGGTTGAAGGTCATGCGTCCTCCGATACACAACCCAACCAAGCCGCACTGCTTCTTAACACAGCGCGCATCCAACCTGGAAGCCAGCCGCACCAATGTGTCGGAGGAAACACCGTGCACCTGGCAACCTCCCGCCACAGGAGTCGCTGGTGCGCGATGAAACAAGGATTTCCCTACCGGCCAACCCCTCCATAACCCGGACGACGCTAGGCCAATTGTACGTCGCCCCACGGACCTCCCGGTCGCGGCCGGTTACGACAGAGCCTGGGCACGAACCCAGAGTCTCTGATGGCACAGCTGGAGCTGCAATACAGCGCCCTTAACCACTGCACCACCCGGGAAGCCGAGATCTTCAGTTTCTTGACAATTTCTCACATGGAATAGCCTTCATTTCTCAGAACAAGAATAGATTGACGAGTTTCAGAAGAAAGGACTTTGTTTCTGGCCATTTTGAGCCTGTAATTGAACCCACAAATGCTGATGCTCCAGATACTCAACTAGTATAAAGAAGACCAGTTGTATTTATTCTTTAATCAGAAAAAGAGTTTTCAGCTTTGCTAACATAACTGCAAAAGGGTTTTCTAATAATCAATTAGCCTTTTAAAATGTTAAATGTGGATTAGCTAACACAACGTGCCATTGGAACACAGGAGTGATGGTTGCTGATAATGGGCCTCTGTACGCCTACAGTATGAAAATATTCCATTAAAAATCATCCATTTCCTTCTTGTTTCCTTTCAGGTTTAAGAGTGTCATTGGAGTGGGCAGCGGTGCTGGTGCCTCTACATCCTCTTCCTATTAGAAGCTTCAAACTCCCATCAAACCTCTTCTTGTTTTCTTTCAGGTTTAAGAGTGTCATTGGACTGAGCAGCGGTGCTGGTGCCTCTACATCCTCTTCCTATTAGAAGCTTCAAACTCCCATCAAACCTCTTCTTGTTTCCTTTCAGGTTTAAGAGTGTCATTGGACTGGGCAGCGGTGCTGGTGCCTCTACATCCTCTTCCTATTAGAAGCTTCAAACTCCCATCAAACCTCTTCTTGTTTCCTTTCAGGTTTAAGAGTGTCATTGGACTGGGCAGCGGTGCTGGTGCCTCTACATCCTCTTCCTATTAGAAGCTTCAAACTCCCATCAAACCTCTTCTTGTTTCCTTTCAGGTTTAAGAGTGTCATTGGACTGGGCAGCGGTGCTGGTGCCTCTACATCCTCTTCCTATTAGAAGCTTCAAACTCCCATCAAACCTCTTCTTGTTTCCTTTCAGGTTTAAGAGTGTCATTGGACTGGGCAGCGGTGCTGGTGCCTACATCCTCGCTAAATTTGCTGTGAGTGGATTTTGTTGTCGTTGAACTCTTTTGTTTTTGTTAAATTGAGCCATAATTCAACTAGGATTTAAACCTAGTAAAAGTCCTTCAACATACCACAGTGTTGATACTGATAACGTAATCTTGATAATTATTATTGCCAAGCAAATCAAATCTAATTTTATTGGTCACATACACATGGTTAGCAGATGTTATTGCGAGCGTAGCGAAATGCTTGTGCTTCTAGTTCCGACCGTGCAGTAATATCTAACATGTAATCTGACAGTTCCACAACAACTACATAATACACACAAATCTAAGTAAAGGAATGGAATAAGAATATATACAGTACATATAAATATATGGATGAGCCATGACAGAGCGCATAGGCAAGATGCAATAGATGGTATAAAATACAGTATATACATATGAGATGAGTAATGCAAGATATGTAAACATTATTAAAGTGGCATTATTAAAGTGTCTTTTGGAATGTTCTTTTGTTTGTACACATCTACACTGTTCTGTACTGTACAGACACTGAGTAGCCTGTGTGATGGTTATCATCGAGTTAGACGAACCCCTGAAACAATGAAGCTCATAGTAGATATCACAACAAAGTTCATCTTGTTGTGATAAGTGTTTGTGTCATTTCCTGCTCTCTGAATCCTAAATATGTCCCAAATGGGTTGTGCTATGTTCTTCATGTCTTTATTCTTCCTGTCTACAGCTGAACCATCCAGATAAGGTTGAGGGACTTGTCCTCATCAACATCAATGCACGTGCAGAGAGCGTGATTGATTCACTTACACACAAGGTAGCATAGCATAACATAACTAACATAGCATAGCATGACTAACATAAGATAACATAATTAACATAGCATAACATAGCATAACTAACATATCATAACATAGCATAACAGAGCATAGCATAACATAGCATAAGTAACATAGCATAATATAGCATAACTAACAGAGCAAAGCATACCATAGCATAATTAACATAACATAATTAACATAGCATAATTAACAGAACATAGCATAACTAGCATAACATAATATAGCAAAATGAACATAACTAACATACTAACAAAGTTAAGTTAAGTGCTTTTGAAAATGTAAATAAAATAATATGCAAGATCTGTATTTGTTTTGTATTATTGTTAAGACCCTCCAACATAACAGTCCACATTGTGGTGGGTCTTTCAGGCTAACATAACAATCCACATTGTGGTGGGTCTTTCAGGCTAACATAACAGTCCACATTGTGGTGGGTCTTTCAGGCTAACTGAACAGTCCACATTGTGGTGGGTCTTTCAGGCTAACATAACAATCCACATTGTGGTGGGTCTTTCAGGCTAACATAACAATCCACATTGTGGTGGGTCTTTCAGGCTAACATAACAATCCACATTGTGGTGGGTCTTTCAGGCTAACATAACAATCCACATTGTGGTGGGTCTTTCAGGCTAACATAACAATCCACATTGTGGTGGGTCTTTCAGGCTAACATAACAGTCCACATTGTGGTGGGTCTTTCAGGCTAACATAACAATCCACATTGTGGTGGGTCTTTCAGGCTAACATAACAGTCCACATTGTGGTGGGTCTTTCAGGCTAACATAACAGTCCACATTGTGGTGGGTCTTTCAGGCTAACATAACAGTCCACATTGTGGTGGGTCTTTCAGGCTAACTGAACAGTCCACATTGTGGTGGGTCTTTCAGGCTAACATAACAGTCCACATTGTGGTGGGTCTTTCAGGCTAACATAACAGTCCACATTGTGGTGGGTCTTTCAGGCTAACATAACAGTCCACATTGTGGTGGGTCTTTCAGGCTAACTGAACAGTCCACATTGTGGTGGGTCTTTCAGGCTAACATAACAGTCCACATTGTGGTGGGTCTTTCAGGCTAACATAACAGTCCACATTGTGGTGGGTCTTTCAGGCTAACATAACAGTCCACATTGTGGTGGGTCTTTCAGGCTAACATAACAATCCACATTGTGGTGGGTCTTTCAGGCTAACATAACAATCCACATTGTGGTGGGTCTTTCAGGCTAACATAACAATCCACATTGTGGTGGGTCTTTCAGGCTAACATAACAGTCCACATTGTGGTGGGTCTTTCAGGCTAACATAACAGTCCACATTGTGGTGGGTCTTTCAGGCTAACATAACAATCCACATTGTGGTGGGTCTTTCAGGCTAACTGAACAGTCCACATTGTGGTGGGTCTTTCAGGCTAACATAACAATCCACATTGTGGTGGGTCTTTCAGGCTAACTGAACAGTCCACATTGTGGTGGGTCTTTCAGGCTAACATAACAATCCACATTGTGGTGGGTCTTTCAGGCTAACATAACAATCCACATTGTGGTGGGTCTTTCAGGCTAACATAACAATCCACATTGTGGTGGGTCTTTCAGGCTAACATAACAGTCCACATTGTGGTGGGTCTTTCAGGCTAACATAACAGTCCACATTGTGGTGGGTCTTTCAGGCTAACATAACAATCCACATTGTGGTGGGTCTTTCAGGCTAACTGAACAGTCCACATTGTGGTGGGTCTTTCAGGCTAACATAACAATCCACATTGTGGTGGGTCTTTCAGGCTAACTGAACAGTCCACATTGTGGTGGGTCTTTCAGGCTAACATAACAATCCACATTGTGGTGGGTCTTTCAGGCTAACTGAACAGTCCACATTGTGGTGGGTCTTTCAGGCTAACATAACAATCCACATTGTGGTGGGTCTTTCAGGCTAACTGAACAGTCCACATTGTGGTGGGTCTTTCAGGCTAACATAACAATCCACATTGTGGTGGGTCTTTCAGAATAACATAACAATCCACATTGTGGTGGGTCTTTCAGGCTAAGCTCATGGTGACATGCTGATTTACTCTGATAGAGTTATATTCTTAGGGGATTATGTATAAATATGCTTTAATGTCCTTTGTGTTTGATCAGAGCCTGGCTTGGAGGAGCCTGCACACACCACTGTAAACTCTCAACTCTCTCTCTGTTCAGATGACTGGCTGGATCCAGGCACTTCCTGATCATGTTCTAAACCACATGTTTGGAAAGGTAAGGGTTAGATAGAAACAGGAACTATAGTAGCACTAACACCTTAAAGACTATTTCATCTACAACCACTGACAGTCCGTATGGAAAGGTAAGGGTTAGATAGAAACAGGAACTATAGTAGCACTAACACCTTAAAGACTATTTCATCTACAACCACTGACAGTCCGTATGGAAAGGTAAGGGTTAGATAGAAACAGGAACTATAGTAGCACTAACACCTTAAAGACTATTTCATCTACACTACAACCACACAGTCCATATGGAAAGGTAAGGGTTAGATAGAAACAGGAACTATAGTAGCACTAACACCTTAAAGACTATTTCATCTACTACACTACAACCACACAGTCCATATGGAAAGGTAAGGGTTAGATAGAAACAGGAACTATAGTAGCACTAACACCTTAATGACTATTTCATCTACTACACTACAACCACTGACAGTCCGTATGGAAAGGTAAGGGTTAGATAGAAACAGGAACTATAGTAGCACTAACACCTTAAAGACTATTTCATCTACTACACTACAACCACTGACAGTCCGTATGGAAAGGTAAGGGTTGGATAGAAACAGGAACTATAGTAGCACTAACACCTTAAAGACTATTTCATCTACAACCACTGACAGTCCGTATGGAAAGGTAAGGGTTAGATAGAAACAGGAACTATAGTAGCACTAACACCTTAAAGACTATTTCATCTACAACCACTGACAGTCCGTATGGAAAGGTAAGGGTTAGATAGAAACAGGAACTATAGTAGCACTAACACCTTAAAGACTATTTCATCTACAACCACACAGTCCGTATGGAAAGGTAAGGGTTAGATAGAAACAGGAACTATAGTCCCCCTGGAAGCTATACTTGTCCCCCTCTAGCACTAACACCTTAAAGACTATTTCATCTACAACCACACAGTCCGTATGGAAAGGTAAGGGTTAGATAGAAACAGGAACTATAGTAGCACTAACACCTTAAAGACTATTTCATCTACTACACTACAACCACTGACAGTCCGTATGGAAAAAGCAACATATTGTTTTGAAACATCCTAAAGATGTAGCTTTGTTCAATAAACTGTCAATATAAGACTTCTGTCCCCCTCTGGAAGCTACACTTGTCCCCCTCTGGAAGCTACACCTGTCCCCCTCTGGAAGCTACACTTGTCCCCCTCTGGAAGCTACACCTGTCCCCCTCTGGAAGCTACACCTGTCCCCCTCTGGAAGCTACAACTGTCCCCCTCTGGAAGCTACACTTGTCCCCCTCTGGAAGCTACACTTGTCCCCCTCTGGAAGCTACACTTGTCCCCCTCTGGAAGCTACACTTGTCCCCCTCTGGAAGCTACACCTGTCCCCCTCTGGAAGCTACACCTGTCTCCCTCTGGAAGCTACACCTGTCCCCCTCTGGAAGCTACACTTGTCCCCCTCTGGAAGCTACACTTGTACACCCCCCCTCTGGAAGCTACACTTGTCCCCCTCTGGAAGCTACACCTGTCCCCCTCTGGAAGCTACACCTGTCCCCCCTCTGGAAGCTACACCTGTCCCCCTCTGGAACTTGCTACACCTGTCCCCCCTCTGGAAGCTACACCTGTCCCCTCTGGAAGCTACACTTGTCCCCCTCTGGAAGCTACACCTGTCCCCCTCTGGAAGCTACACCTGTCCCCCTCTGGAAGCTACACCTGTCCCCCTCTGGAAGCTACACCTGTCCCCCTCTGGAACCTGTCCCCCTCTACACCTGTCCCCCTCTGGAAGCTACACTTGTCCCCCTCTGGAAGCTACACCTGTCCCCCTCTGGAAGCTACACCTGTCCCCCTCTGGAAGCTACACCTGTCCCCCTCTGGAAGCTACACCTGTCCCCCTCTGGAAGCTACACTTGTCCCCTCTGGAAGCTACACTTGTCCCCCTCTGGAAGCTACACCTGTCCCCCTCTGGAAGCTACACCTGTCCCCCTCTGGAAGTACACCCCCCTCTGGAAGCTACACCTGTCCCCCTCTGGAAGCTACACCTGTCCCCCTCTGGAAGCTACACCTGTCCCCCTCTGGAAGCTACACCTGTCCCCCTCTGGAAGCTACACCTGTCCCCCTCTGGAAGCTACACCTGTCCCCCTCTGGAAGAACTTGTCCCCTCTGGAAGCACACCTGTCCCCCTCTGGAAGCTACACCTGTCCCCCTCTGGAAGCTACACCTGTCCCCCTCTGGAAGCTACACCTTGTCCCCTCTGTCCCCCTCTGGAAGCTACACCTGTCCCCCTCTGGAAGCTACTTGTCCCCCTCTGGAAGCTTGTCCCCCTCTGGACGCTACACCTGTCCACCTCTGGAAGCTACACTTGTCCCCCTCTGGAAGCTACACCTGTCCCCCTCTGGAAGCTACACCTGTCCCCCTCTGGAAGCTACACCTGTCCCCCTCTGTCCCCCTCTGGAAGCTATACTTGTCCCCCTCTGGAAGCTACACCTGTCCCCCTCTGGAAGCTATACTTGTCCCCCTCTGGACGCTACACCTGTCCACCTCTGGAAGCTACACTTGTCCCCCTCTGGAAGCTACACCTGTCCCCCTCTGGAAGCTACACCTGTCCCCCTCTGGAAGCTACACCTGTCCCCCTCTGGAAGCTACACCTGTCCCCCTCTGGAAGCTACACTTGTCCCCCTCTGGAAGCTACACTTGTCCCCCTCTGGAAGCTACACCTGTCCCCCTCTGGAAGCTACACCTGTCCCCCTCTGGAAGCTACAACTGTCCCCCCCTCTGGAAGCTACACCTGTCCCCCTCTGGAAGCTACACCTGTCCCCCTCTGGAAGCTACACCTGTCCCCTCTGGAAGCTACACCTGTCCCCCACCTGTCCCCCTCTGGAAGCTACACCTGTCCCCCTCTGGAAGCTACACTCTGTCCCCCTCTGGAAGCTAGCTACACTTGTGAAGCTACACCTGGAAGTACACCTGTCCCCTCTGGAAGCTACACCTGTCCCCTGTCTGGAAGCTATACTTGTCCCCTCTGTCCCCCTCTGGACGCTACACCTGTCCACCTCTGGAAGCTGTCCCCCTCTGGAAGCTACACCTGTCCCCCTCTGGAAGCTACACCTGTCCCCCTCTGGAAGCTACACTCTGTCCCCCTCTGGAAGCTACACCTGTCCCCCTCTGGAAGCTACACCTGTCCCCCTCCCTCTGTCCCCCTCTGGAAGCTACACCTGTCCCCCTCTGGAAGCTACACCTGTCCCCTCTGGAAGCTACACTTGTCCCCCTCTGGAAGCTACACTTGTCCCCCCTCTGGAAGCTACACTTGTCCCCCTCTGGAAGCTACACCTGTCCCCTCTGGAAGCTACACCTGTCCCCCTCTGGAAGCTACACCTGTCCCCCTCTGGAAGCTACACCTGTCCCCCTCTGGAAGCTACACCTGTCCCCTCTGGAAGCTACACCTGTCCCCCTCTGGAAGCTACACCTGCTGTCCCCCTCTGGAAGCTACACCTGTCCCCTCTGCTACACCCCCTCTGGAAGTCCCCCTCTACACCTGTCCCCCCTCTGGAAGCTACACCTGTCCCCCTCTGGAAGCTACACCTGTCCCCCTCTGGAAGCTACACTTGTCCCCCTCTGGAAGCTACACTTGTACACTTGTCCCCTCTGGAAGCTGTCCCCCTCTACACTCTGTCCCCTCTGAAGACTTGTCCCCCTCTGGAACTTGTACACCCCCCTCTGGAAGCTACACTTGTCCCCCTCTGGAAGCTACACCTGTCCCCCTCTGGAACTTGCTACACCTGTCCCCCTCCACCTGTCCCCCTCTGGAAGCTACACCTGTCCCCCTCTGGAAGCTACACCTGTACACCCCCTCTGGAAGCTACACTTGTCCCCCTCTGGAAGCTACACCTGTCCCCCTCTGGAAGCTATACCTGTCCCCCTCTGGAAGCTACACCTGTCCCCCTCTGGAAGCTACACCTGTCCCCCTCTGGAAGCTACACCTGTCCCCCTCTGGAAGCTACAGTATATACATGATTATGAATGATACAATTACATTTATATTTAACTAGCTATGAATTGTTGTGAAACATCAACCCTTTGTTATGGATGTTTATAGTCGGTGTCATAACACATTACATGTGTATTATAAGGCATTATAAACTATGTTATAATGCATTATAAGTATGTACATCATAGAAAGCGTTACCGTTGAGATTTGTTCTTTGCGCAACAGGAGGAGATCCAGAACAACCCTGATCTGATCGCCACATACCGCAACCACATCACCAATGATGTCAACCAGTCCAACCTGGCCCAGTTCTTCAAGTCCTACCAGAGCCGCAGGGGCCTGGAGATCGAGAGGCCTGTCCCAGGGAGAAACATTAACGCCAGAACTCTGCAGTACGTCACACGGACCGACTCAGCATCAGGACCCTGACTCTACCTGGCCACATGACCTGACTAGGGAAAACTCAGGGCCCTAGCTACTCATGATAGTTTCAGTTATGATATTGACTACGAGTATTAGTTATGCTATTGACCATCATTATTAGTTATAATATTGACTACGAGTATTAGTTATGATATTGACTATGAGTATTAGTTATGATATTGACTATGAGTATTAGTTATGATATTGACTGAGTATTAGTTATCATATTGACTATGAGTATTAGTTATGCTATTGACAATAGTTATTAGTTATGATATTGACTATGAGTATTAGTTATGGTATTGACTATGAGTATTAGTTATGGTATTGACTATGAGTATTAGTTATGGTATTGACTACGAGTATTAGTTATGATATTGACTATGAGTATTAGTTATGGTATTGACTGAGTATTAGTTATGGTATTGACTGAGTATTAGTTATGATATTGACTATGAGTATTAGTTATGATATTGACTGAGTATTAGTTATGATATTGACTATGAGTATTAGTTATGATATTGACTGAGTATTAGTTATGATATTGACTGAGTATTAGTTATGATATTGACTATGAGTATTAGGTATGTTATTGACTTAAATGTAAATGTATGAGCATTATTAGTTAAGTAGCTAATTAATCTGCTGACTCCTGCAGGTGTCCTGCTCTGTTGGTGGTGGGAGACAGCTCCCCTGCAGTCGAGGCTGTGGTCGAGAGCAACGCAAAGCTCAACCCAACACAGACCACACTGCTCAAGGTGAGTTTAATGTGTGGCTCAGACAGATGTAACAATTCATATTACTGTCAAAAGTACTTTGTAAGTAAAGATTCGCAACCACAATGTCATTGACCATCCAAGAACAATACATGTGATGGATAATGAGAAAGGGTTGTTATGATCAAATGACGGTTGGTTGGCAAATTATCTTTTGTCTCTGTCCAATCAGATGGCTGACTGTGGAGGACTTCCCCAGGTGAGCCAGCCTGGCAAACTGACAGAGGCCTTCAAGTACTTCATCCAGGGCATGGGTTACAGTAAGTATCATGGATTACAGTAAGTATCGTGGGTTACAGTAAGTATCGTGGGTTACAGTAAGTATCGTGGGTTACAGTAAGTATTGTGGGTTACGGTAAGTATCGTGGGTTACGGTAAGTATCGTGGGTTACAGTAAGGATCATGGGTTACAGTAAGTATCGTGGGTTACGGTAAGTATCGTGAGTTACGGTAAGGATCATGGGTTACAGTAAGTATCATGGGTTACAGTAAGTATCGTGGGTTACAGTAAGTATCGTGGGTTACAGTAAGGATCGTGGGTTACAGTAAGTATCATGGGTTACAGTAAGTATCGTGGGTTACAGTAAGTATCGTGGGTTACAGTAAGGATTGTGGGTTACAGTAAGTATCATGGGTTACGGTAAGTATCGTGGGTTACAGTAAGCATCGTGGGTTACAGTAAGTATCATGGGTTACAGTAAGTATCGTGGGTTACAGTAAGGATCGTGGGTTACAGTAAGGATCGTGGGTTACAGTAAGTATCGTGGGTTACAGTAAGTATCGTGGGTTACAGTAAGTATCGTAACACACATTTCCACTATCCCTGCACCCAAACACACAATGTTTCCACTATCCCTGCACCTAAACACACAATGTTTCTACATGATCCCTGCACCTAAACACACAATGTTCCTACATTATTCCTGCACCTAAACACACAACGTTTCTACATTATCCCTGCACCTAAACACACAATGTTCCTACATTATCCCTGCACCTAAACACACAATGTTTCTACATTATCCCTGCACCTAAACACACAATGTTTCTACATTATCCTTGCACCTAAACACACGTTTCTACATTATTCCTGCACCTAAACACACCGTGTTTCTACATTATCCCTGCACCTAAACACACAATGTTTCTACATTATCCCTGAACCTAAACACACAATGTTTCTACATTATCCTTGCACCTAAACACACAATGTTTCTACATTATTCCTGCACCTAAACACACCGTGTTTCTACATGATCCCTGCACCTAAACACACAATGTTTCTACATTATCCCTGAACCTAAACACACAATGTTTCCACTATCCCTGCACCTAAACACACAATGTTTCTACATTATCCCTGCACCTAAACACACAATGTTTCTACATTATCCTTGCACCCAAACACACAATGCTTCTTCATTATCCTTGCACCCAAACACACAATGCTTCTACATTATCCCTGCACCCAAACACCCAATGTTTCTACATTATCCCTGCACCCAAACACACAATGTTTCTTCATTATCCTTGCACCCAAACACACAATGATTCTACATTATCCTTGCACCCAAACACACAATGTTATACATTATCCCTGCACCCAAACACACACTGTTTCTACACTATCCCTGCGCCCAAACACACAATGTTTCTACATTATCCCTGCACCCAAACACACAATGTTCTACATTATCCCTTCACCCAAACACACAATGTTTCTACATTATCCTTGCACCCAAACTCACGTTTCCATTTCACAAAAGCTGTCGTTGTCATGCGCTGAGAGAAAAGAACAAGAACAAGAACTAAAATGTAGCTACCAGCCTCCTAGTGTACCCAGAGACTATTCACTTTCTATGACAGTGCTTCTCATTGGTGTCCCCTCCGCTAAGACTAGGGGCTCTATTCAAACGGTGTCCCCTCCGCTAAGACTAGGGGCTCTATTCAAACGATGTCCCCTCCGCTAAGACTAGGGGCTCTATTCAAACGGTGTCCCCTCCACTAAGACTAGGGGCTCTATTCAAACGGTGTCCCCTCCACTAAGACTAGGGGCTCTATTCAAACGGTGTCCCCTCCACTAAGACTAGGGGCTCTATTCAAACGGTGTCCCATTTACATTTACATTTAAGTCATTTAGCAGACGCTCTTATCCAGAGCGACTTACAAATTGGTGCATTCACCTTATGACATCCAGTGGAGCAGCCACTTACAATAGTGCATCTAAATCTTTTAAGGGGGGTGAGAAGGATTACTTTATCCTATCCTAGGTATTCCTTAAAGAGGTGGGGTTTCAGGTGTCTCCGGAAGGTGGTGATTGACTCCGCTGTCCTGGCGTCGTGAGGGAGTTTGTTCCACCATTAGGGGGCCAGAGCAGCGAACAGTTTTGACTGGGCTGAGCGGGAACTGTACTTCCTCAGTGGTAGGGAGGCGAGCAGGCCAGAGGTGGATGAACGCAGTGCCCTTGTTTGGGTGTAGGGCCTGATCAGAGCCTGGAGGTACTGAGGTGCCGTTCCCCTCACAGCTCCATAGGCAAGCACCATGGTCTTGTAGCGGATGCGAGCTTCAACTGGAAGCCAGTGGAGAGAGCGGAGGAGCGGGGTGACGTGAGAGAACTTGGGAAGGTTGAACACCAGACGGGCTGCGGCATTCTGGATGAGTTGTAGGGGTTTAATGGCACAGGCAGGGAGCCCAGCCAACAGCGAGTTGCAGTAATCCAGACGGGAGATGACAAGTGCCTGGATTAGGACCTGTGCCGCTTCCTGTGTGAGGCAGGGTCGTACTCTGCGGATGTTGTAGAGCATGAACCTACAGGAACGGGCCACCGCCTTGATGTTAGTTGAGAACGACAGGGTGTTGTCCAGGATCACGCCAAGGTTCTTAGCGCTCTGGGAGGAGGACACAGTGGAGTTGTCAACCGTGATGGCGAGATCATGGAACGGGCAGTCCTTCCCCGGGAGGAAGAGCAGCTCTGTCTTGCCGAGGTTCAGCTTGAAGTGGTGATCCGTCATCCACACTGATATGTCTGCCAGACATGCAGAGATGCGATTCGCCACCTGGTCATCAGAAGGGGGAAAGGAGAAGATTAATTGTGTATCGTCTGCATAGCAATGATAGGAGAGACCATGTGAGGTTATGACAGAGCCAAGTGACTTGGTGTATAGCGAGAATAGGAGAGGGCCTAGAACAGAGCCCTGGGGGACACCAGTGGTGAGAGCACGTGGTGAGGAGACGGATTCTCGCCACGCCACCTGGTAGGAGCGACCTGTCAGGTAGGACGCAATCCAAGCGTGGGCCGCGCCGGAGATGCCCAACTCGGAGAGGGTGGAGAGGAGGATCTGATGGTTCACAGTATCGAAGGCAGCCGATAGGTCTAGAAGGATGAGAGCAGAGGAGAGAGAGTTAGCTTTAGCAGTGCGGAGCGCCTCCGTGATACAGAGAAGAGCAGTCTCAGTTGAATGACTAGTCTTGAAACCTGACTGATTTGGATCAAGAAGGTCATTCTGAGAGAGATAGCGGGAGAGCTGGCCAAGGACGGCACGTTCAAGGATTTTGGAGAGAAAAGAAAGAAGGGATACTGGTCTGTAGTTGTTGACATCGGAGGGATCGAGTGTAGGTTTTTTCAGAAGGGGTGCAACTCTCGCTCTCTTGAAGACGGAAGGGACGTAGCCAGCGGTCAGGGATGAGTTGATGAGCGAGGTGAGGTAAGGGAGAAGGTCTCCGGAAATGGTCTGGAGAAGAGAGGAGGGGATAGGGTCAAGCGGGCAGGTTGTTGGGCGGCCGGCCGTCACAAGACGCGAGATTTCATCTGGAGAGAGAGGGGAGAAAGAGGTCAGAGCACAGGGTAGGGCAGTGTGAGCAGAACCAGCGGTGTTGTTTGACTTAGCAAACGAGGATCGGATGTCGTCGACCTTCTTTTCAAAATGGTTGACGAAGTCATCTGCAGAGAGGGAGGAGGGGGGCGAGGGGGGAGGGGGATTCAGGAGGGAGGAGAAGGTGGCAAAGAGCTTCCTAGGGTTAGAGGCAGATGCTTGGAATTTAGAGTGGTAGAAAGTGGCTTTAGCAGCAGTGACAGAAGAGGAAAATGTAGAGAGGAGGGAGTGAAAGGATGCCAGGTCCGCAGGGAGGCGAGTTTTCCTCCATTTCCGCTCGGCTGCCCGGAGCCCTGTTCTGTGAGCTCGCAATGAGTCGTCGAGCCACGGAGCGGGAGGGGAGGACCGAGCCGGCCTGGAGGATAGGGGACATAGAGAGTCAAAGGATGCAGAAAGGGAGGAGAGGAGGGTTGAGGAGGCAGAATCAGGAGATAGGTTGGAGAAGGTTTGAGCAGAGGGAAGAGATGATAGGATGGAAGAGGAGAGAATAGCGGGGGAGAGAGAGCGAAGGTTGGGACGGCGCGATACCATCCGAGTAGGGGCAGTGTGGGAAGTGTTGGATGAGAGGGAAAAGGATACAAGGTAGTGGTCGGAGACTTGGAGGGGAGTTGCAATGAGGTTAGTGGAAGAACAGCATCTAGTAAAGATGAGGTCGAGCGTATTGCCTGCCTTGTGAGTAGGGGGGGAAGGTGAGAGGGAGAGGTCAAAAGAGGAGAGGAGTGGAAAGAAGGAGGCAGAGAGGAATGAGTCAAAGGTAGACGTGGGGAAGTTAAAGTCGCCCAGAACTGTGAGAGGTGAGCCGTCCTCAGGAAAGGAGCTTATCAAGGCATCAAGCTCATTGATGAACTCTCCGAGGGAACCTGGAGGGCGATAAATGATAAGGATGTTAAGCTTGAAAGGGCTGGTAACTGTGACAGCATGGAATTCAAAGGAGGCGATAGACAGATGGGTAAGGGGAGAAAGAGAGAATGACCACTTGGGAGAGATGAGGATCCCGGTGCCACCACCCCGCTGACCAGAAGCTCTCGGGGTGTGCGAGAACACGTGGGCGGACGAAGAGAGAGCAGTAGGAGTAGCAGTGTTATCTGTGGTGATCCATGTTTCCGTCAGTGCCAAGAAGTCGAGGGACTGGAGGGAGGCATAGGCTGAGATGAACTCTGCCTTGTTGGCCGCAGATCGGCAGTTCCAGAGGCTACCGGAGACCTGGAACTCCACGTGGGTCGTGCGCGCTGGAACCACCAGATTAGGGTGGCCGCGGCCACGCGGTGTGGAGCGTTTGTATGGTCTGTGCAGAGAGGAGAGAACAGGGATAGACAGACACATAGTTGACAGGCTACAGAAGAGGCTACGCTAATGCAAATGAGATTGGAATGACAAGTGGACTACACGTCTCGAATGTTCAGAAAGTTGAGCTTACGTAGCAAGAATCTTATTGACTAAAATGATTAAACTCCACTAAGACTAGGGGCTCTATTCAAACGGTGTCCCCTCCACTAAGACTAGGGGCTCTATTCAAACGGTGTCCCCTCCACTAAGACTAGGGGCTCTATTCAAACGGTGTTCCCTCCGCTAAGACTAGGGGCTCTATTCAAACGGTGTCCCCTCCGCTAAGACTAGGGGCTCTATTCAAACGGTGTCCCCTCCACTAAGACTAGGGGCTCTATTCAAACGGTGTCCCCTCCACTAAGACTAGGGGCTCTATTCAAACGGTGTCCCATCCACTAAGACTAGGGGCTCTATTCAAACGGTGTCCCCTCCACTAAGACTAGGGGCTCTATTCAAACGGTGTCCCCTCCACTAAGACTAGGGGCTCTATTCAAACGGTGTCCCCTCCACTAAGACTAGGGGCTCTATTCAAACGGTGTCCCCTCCACTAAGACTAGGGGCTCTATTCAAACGGTGTCCCCTCCGCTAAGACTAGGGGCTCTATTCAAACGGTGTCCCCTCCACTAAGACTAGGGGCTCTATTCAAACAATGTCCCCTCCGCTAAGACTAGGGGCTCTATTCAAACGGTGTCCCCTCCACTAAGACTAGGGGCTCTATTCAAACGGTGTCCCCTCCACTAAGACTAGGGGCTCTATTCAAACGGTGTCCCCTCCGCTAAGACTAGGGGCTCTATTCAAACGGTGTCCCCTCCACTAAGACTAGGGGCTCTATTAAAACGGTGTCCCCTCCACTAAGACTAGGGGCTCTATTCAAACGGTGTCCCCTCCACTAAGACTAGGGGCTCTATTCAAACGGTGTCCCCTCCACTAAGACTAGGGGCTCTATTCAAACGGTGTCCCCTCCACTAAGACTAGGGGCTCTATTCAAACGGTGTCGCTGAAGCGTTAGAAATGTAACGGGTATTTCCAGTTGAGGCGACGTACTGTGTGTAGCGTTTACCGTGAATGCCGTCTCTGCATTGCATTTCAATCACGCTGTAACACGGAATTTCCGCGATACGGATTGAATAGAGCCCTCAGGCTCTGGTCAAAGCAATACACTATATAGGGAATAGGGTGGACGTGACAATTACATTGATGGAAGCTACACTCTATCTGCAATATTAAAGATGATCTACCCCCTAAACATAAAAAAAAAATATGTATGCTATGCTAGTTATGCTATGTTATGTTAGATATACCAAGCTATGGTAACTGTCTCTCCTTCCTTCTCTTAGTGTCCTCAGCCAGCATGACCAGACTGGTGAGGTCCCGCACCGCCTCAGGCTCCAGCATCGCCTCCTGCGACAGCAGCAGGAGCCGCTCTCACGCCAACGACCACCAGCCCGTCCGGGAGCACACAGACGTGTCCATGGAGAATGTGTCCAACAGCACCGTAGATCAGACCGTTGTCATGTCCAGCAGCAAGACTGAGGACGTCTGCTAGTGCCCTGGTCACTGAAAGGTCATAGGTTGTCTCCTAAATGGCTCCCCATTTCCTTTGTAGTGCACTACTTTTGACTATGTGGGAAATAGGGAACATTTGGGACACAACCCCAGTGTCCCTAAACCCTGACCTCATAACCCCTGTCCTGTCTACCCTACTGCCTGTGTTGCTGCTGACAACAAACCTCATAACCCCTGTCCTGTCTACCCTAATGCCTGTGTTGCTGCTGACAACAAACCTCATAACCCCTGTCCTGTCTACCCTACTGCCTGTGTTGCTGCTGACAACAAACCCCATAACCCCTGTCCTGTCCTGTCCTGTCCCTACTGCCTGTGTTGCTGCTGACAA
Organism: Oncorhynchus nerka; assembly: GCF_034236695.1. Classification (NCBI taxonomy): domain Eukaryota; kingdom Metazoa; phylum Chordata; class Actinopteri; order Salmoniformes; family Salmonidae; genus Oncorhynchus; species Oncorhynchus nerka. The sequence continues at coordinate 11,121,349 of NC_088409.1, read as the reverse complement.
CAAACCTCATAACCCCTGTCCTGTCTACCCTACTGCCTGTGTTGCTGCTGACAACAAACCTCATAACCCCTGTCCTGTCCTGTCCCTACTGCCTGTGTTGCTGCTGACAACAAACCTCATAACCCCTGTCCTGTCCTGTCTACCCTACTGCCTGTGTTGCTGATGACAACAAACCTCATAACCCCTGTCCTGTCCTGTCTACCCTACTGCCTGTGTTGCTGCTGACAACAAACCTCATAACCCCTGTCCTGTTCTGTCTACCCTACTGCCTGTGTTGCTGATGACAACAAACCTCATAACCCCTGTCCTGTCCTGTCTACCCTACTGCCTGTGTTGCTGATGACAACAAACCTCATAACCCCTGTCCTGTCCCTACTGCCTGTGTTGCTGCTGACAACAAACCTCATAACCCCTGTCCTGTCCTGTCTACCCTACTGCCTGTGTTGCTGCTGACAACAAACCTCATAACCCCTGTCCTGTCCCTACTGCCTGTGTTGCTGATGACAACAAACCTCATAACCCCTGTCCTGTCTACCCTACTGCCTGTGTTGGTGCTGACAACAAACCTCATAACCCCTGTCCTGTCCTGTCTACCCTACTGCCTGTGTTGCTGGTGACAACAAACCTCATAACCCCTGTCCTGTCCTGTCTACCCTACTGCCTGTGTTGCTGCTGACAACAAACCTCATAACCCCTGTCCTGTCCTGTCTACCCTACTGCCTGTGTTGCTGCTGACAACAAACCTCATAACCCCTGTCCTGTCTACCCTACTGCCTGTGTTGCTGCTGACAATAAACCTCATAACCCCTGTCCTGTCCTGTCTACCCTACTGCCTGTGTTGCTGCTGACAACAAACCTCATAACCCCTGTCCTGTCTACCCTACTGCCTGTGTTGCTGCTGACAACAAACCTCATAACCCCTGTCCTGTCTACCCTACTGCCTGTGTTGCTGCTGACAACAAACCTCATAACCCCTGTTCTGTCTACCCTACTGCCTGTGTTGCTGCTGACAATAAACCTCATAACCCCTGTTCTGTCCTGTCCCTACTGCCTGTGTTGCTGCTGACAACAAACCTCATAACCCCTTTCCTGTCCCTACTGCCTGTGTTGCTGCTGACAACAAACCTCATAACCCCTGTTCTGTCTACCCTACTGCCTGTGTTGCTGCTGACAACAAACCTCATAACCCCTGTCCTGTCCTGTCTACCCTACTGCCTGTGTTGCTGCTGACAACAAACCTCATAACCCATGTCTTGTCTACCCTACTGCCTGTGTTGCTGCTGACAATAAACCACAACATACGGCTATGATAGACTGTCCTCTACCTATGCTGTTCTCACTGCATTGTGGGTAATAAGAGTTTATACCCAACAGTTGTCATACTGTACGTCATTTGGGTGATATGTAATCTGTATGGATGTTCCTCTGTGGAAATAGTATCTCTGATATGTTAGAATGTAACAATACCGGGGGATTTCCCACCATTAACATGTAATGGACAGTTGTGGTGTTAAAGCCATCTGTGACTATTGTCTGGCTTTTTATATGTGATGGATCAAATTGAAGACTCCTTTATAGCATGAGACGTCTGTAATACATAAAGACTGTAGCTATCAGTGATCCTAAGATGACGCTTAAATAAGCCCTGAGATAAGAATATTTATTCATGTTTGGTCAAATCTTTCAAATGATGGAAAACTGATTATATTACGATTTAAATGATATAGAAATGCAATGTATGTATAGTACCACTTTGTATTAAAGAAATAGCAAAAAAAAATGCAGAAATTATTTTTACAAAATTTATTTGAAAAGATTTGTCACGACTCAAATCTTAATACTTTGTATTTATTTGAACCAATCAAATGTGACTTCCTGGATGAGTTTGTTTGTTGTTTATGATGACATTTGATATGGTACATGGTTTACTAGAGTATTGACCAATGAAATAAATGACAACACTTATTGAGCTGATCTCAATCAAATTTCAATCAATAAAAAGTTGATCCACTTTTAACCTCGTAGAGCTCAAATAACAACTGACTTGACACTGCAGACATTGAGACAAACACTATTATTGTTCACTAAGAGTCAATGGAAATCAATGCAAAACTGAGAAAATGTGAGAGAACCTTGTCTGATATACTGTACACTTTGCAGTAAACTACAAAATACTTGACTAAATGTTTTGAGCACAACAGTACATACACAGTAAGCTTAATGACATGACACAAAAAGAGGGAAACGGAAGAGTACACAACAGGATGACCACTCGAGTGGTTAATGCCCTAACTTGGTAGAAGATTATCCCCATATGAATATGATGCATAATTACAATAGGTTGGACCCCTGTGTCCTACTATGGTATCATCACAAATACATGATCAACTTCCGCTTATATACTGAGTGTACAAAACATTCCATGACAGACTGACCAGGTGAATACAGGTGAAAGATATGATCCCTTATTGATGTCACTTTGTTAAATCCACTTCAATCAGTGTAGATGAAGGGGAGGAGACGGATTAAAGAAGGATTTTTAAGCCTTGAGACATGGATTGTGTATGTGTGCCATTCCTAGGGTGAATGGGTAAGACAAAAGATGTCAGTGCCTTTGAACAGGGTATGGTAGTAGGTGCCAGGTGCACCGGTTTGTATCAAGAACTGCAACGCTGCTGGGTTTTTCACGCTCAACAGCTTCCTGTGTGTATCAAGAATGGTCCACCACCCAAAGGACATCCAGCCAATTTGACACAACTGTGGGAAGCATTGAAGTCAACATGGGCCAGCATCCCTGTGGAACGCTTTTGACACCTTGTAGAGTCCATTCTCTGATAAATTGAATTGAAAAACAACTACATCCTTTCATTGAATGGAGGTTAAATAACTGATAAACCCTGTGCATTATTTGTTTGTGTTTTTTATCAAGATCATAATGAAGAGTTTGGGCAGGGTTCAACTGCAATGTTCTTCAATCCTACTTCTGGGGACCTTAGGGGTGTGCAGGCTTTGTTCCAGCCTGGTACTTCAACATCTAATTCAACTAACCAACAAATCATCAATCCCTTTATTCCAAGGAATGTAAAGCTGGAGTCAATAATAACCTAAATGAACCTGTCCTCTGCTCAGTTCTCCCCAGTAGAATCATACCAAAGACTCTAAAAACGCTTGGCATTCAGCATTCAGGAGATGTATTTGGGTAAAAGGCCCCGCGGCAGACTAGCGTCTTACCCAGGGGTTGTACTTGTACACTAAACTACCTCATGCTACAGAAACAGGAGATGGTCTCCTGCCCTGTGGGCCGTACGTTCAGGCTCGGACAAGGCTGCTCAGTTGTCAGTTGATGACCTCATTGTGGTCGTAGTAGTGCTCCAGCTCAGAGAAGATGTCGTTGGGGTTCCTGCAGCTGAGGTTACAGAAGCAGGCATTGATCCACATCACCTGCCATGTCAGAGTGGCTCCGTTGGGACACTGGAACTCCACCTCGATAGTCTTGGACTTGTAAGGGATGCAGCAGCGATCGTCTGTGGCCACGCAGACACCACAGTATTTTGGACGGTAGGGCTTCTTGCTGTTGCAGCCTGAGATTGTGAAGTTCTGGCTCTGCTCCTCCCTGTAAATGTTCAGACACTTCTTCCCTGGCTGAGGGGTTCATAGGTCAACATGGGTCAGAATCAACACTTGAGTGGTTGACATGTGGAGTCAGAATACCATTACACTGTCAAAACGATGTTCAACTGTATTGAGAAAACATATGTCACCCATATGCCTTTAAAACCATGTTCATATGCACAATACATGAGTTGATGAAGTTGGGCCTGGTTTCATTGAAAGCAAAAGTGAGAGATATTGTGTGCGTCTATTAAGTGTACTACTTTTGACCAGGGACCAACCTATTCCCTATAGAGTGCACTACTTTTGACCAGAGCCCTATGGGTAGTACACTTTATAGGGAATAGGGTGCCATTTAGGGCACAAGCCACGACAGATGTTCTCACCTTGATGTGCTTGGTGATGTCCACGTCACAGGGCCGGATGTTGCAGAGGCGCGACTCCTTGAACAACTCACACTGGTCGTTGGCGTTGGAGATCCTCAGGGACAGGCCACGTCCACAGGTCTTGGAACACGGGGACCAGGAGGTTGTCTGGGTAATGCAGTTCTTATGCCAGACCTCATTGTGGCTGGCGCGCACTGCCATGACAACAGAGGAACAGACTCCTGATTAGGGATGCCAAATTCTGGTAACTCCCCCCAAAAACGCCCAGGTTTTCCAGAAATCCTGGTTGGAAGATTCCTGGTTGGAAGATTCCTGGATTCCCTGCTTATTCCTTCCTGATTTCAGGAATCTTCCAAACGGGTTTTCTGGGAAACCAATGGGCCCCATAGTGCTCTGGTCAAAAGTAGTGCACTACATAGGACATAGGGTACCATTTGAGATGCATTCCATAGACTGTAGTAGTGTACCTATCTCCGCATGCCTGGGGTCTGCCTTGCGCGTCTTCCTGGGCTCATCACAGATCCACTGCTCACAGCATCGGCCCGGCAGTTTGACCCGCCTGGGCGTCTGGCACCACACCCGGGGCGGTTGGGAGTCTGTGCAGAGCGGCACACAACCGATGGCACCGTTTACACACAGACAGCGGTACTTACAGCTGGGTTGGAAGCTCTGACCGTTGCGGTAGATCACCCCGTCGTACTCGCAGCCTGTGCCCACCATGTCTGTTTGATAGATCATGTCAAAAGAATCAGAATCAGCGCTACACAGTAAAGTACATCCCCTATAGGTTTACATAGGAAAACAAGAAGCGCGTTATAGTTCAGACTGTTCAATGTCGGCATTCCAGCTCTAAAAGCCTTCCTCAAGAAAGACCCGTGTCAATGCACTGTGGCACACGAAGAAATACATGCATCAATTCAGTTGTCGAATCAGAACAACGTCCATTCTCATTACTGTATCTATATTTACAAACTGACTTCACAGCACAGATGATTATGATACAACTCAAAGACAGTTCTGACTTCATAGTAAAAATGGAGATGATACAACGATACAACTCAAAGAGGAAAGTTATGACTTCACAGCACAGATGGAGATGATACAACGACACAACTCAAAGAGGAAAGTTATCTGACTTCACAGCACAGATGGAGATGATACAACGACACAACTCAAAGAGGAAAGTTATCTGACTTCACAGCACAGATGGAGATGATACAACGACACAACTCAAAGAGGAAAGTTATCTGACTTCACAGCACAGATGGAGATGATACAACGACACAACTCAAAGAGGAAAGTTATGACTTCACAGCACAGATGGAGATGATACAACGACACAACTCAAAGAGGAAAGTTATCTGACTTCACAGCACAGATGGAGATGATACAACGATACAACTCAAAGAGGAAAGTTATCTGACTTCACAGCACAGATGGAGATGATACAACGACACAACTCAAAGAGGAAAGTTATCTGACTTCACAGCACAGATGGAGATGATACAACGATACAACTCAAAGAGGAAAGTTATCTGACTTCACAGCACAGATGGAGATGATACAACGACACAACTCAAAGAGGAAAGTTATCTGACTTCACAGCACAGATGGAGATGATACAACTCAAAGAGGAAAGTTATCTGACTTCACAGCACAGATGGAGATGATACAACGACACAACTCAAAGAGGAAAGTTATGACTTCACAGCACAGATGGAGATGATACAACGATACAACTCAAAGAGGAAAGTTATGACTTCACAGCACAGATGGAGATGATACAACGACACAACTCAAAGAGGAAAGTTATGACTTCACAGCACAGATGGAGATGATACAACGATACAACTCAAAGAGGAAAGTTATGACTTCACAGCACAGATGGAGATGATACAACGATACAACTCAAAGACAGTTCTGACTTCACAGCACAGATGGAGATGATACAACTCAAAGAGGAAAGTTATGACTTCACAGCACAGATGGAGATGATACAACGATACAACTCAAAGACAGTTCTGACTTCACAGCACAGATGGAGATGATACAACTCAAAGAGGAAAGTTATGACTTCACAGCACAGATGGATTGATACAACTCAAAGAGGAAAGTTATGACTTCACAGCACAGATGGAGATGATACAACGATACAACTCAAAGAGGAAAGTTATCTGACTTCACAGCACAGATGGAGATGATACAACTCAAAGAGGAAAGTTATGACTTCACAGCACAGATGGAGATGATACAACTCAAAGAGGAAAGTTATGACTTCACAGCACAGATGGAGATGATACAACGATACAACTCAAAGAGGAAAGTTATCTGACTTCACAGCACAGATGGAGATGATACAACTCAAAGAGGAAAGTTATGACTTCACAGCACAGATGGAGATGATACAACGACACAACTCAAAGAGGAAAGTTATGACTTCACAGCACAGATGGAGATGATACAACGATACAACTCAAAGACAGTTCTGACTTCACAGCACAGATGGAGATGATACAACTCAAAGAGGAAAGTTATGACTTCACAGCACAGATGGATTGATACAACTCAAAGAGGAAAGTTATGACTTCACAGCACAGATGGAGATGATACAACGATACAACTCAAAGAGGAAAGTTATCTGACTTCACAGCACAGATGGAGATGATACAACTCAAAGAGGAAAGTTATGACTTCACAGCACAGATGGAGATGATACAACTCAAAGAGGAAAGTTATGACTTCACAGCACAGATGGAGATGATACAACGATACAACTCAAAGAGGAAAGTTATCTGACTTCACAGCACAGATGGAGATGATACAACTCAAAGAGGAAAGTTATGACTTCACAGCACAGATGGAGATGATACAACGACACAACTCAAAGAGGAAAGTTATGACTTCACAGCACAGATGGAGATGATACAACGATACAACTCAAAGACAGTTCTGACTTCACAGCACAGATGGAGATGATACAACTCAAAGAGGAAAGTTATGACTTCACAGCACAGATGGAGATGATACAACGATACAACTCAAAGACAGTTCTGACTTCACAGCACAGATGGAGATGATACAACTCAAAGAGGAAAGTTATGACTTCACAGCACAGATGGAGATGATACAACTCAAAGAGGAAAGTTATGACTTCACAGCACAGATGGAGATGATACAACTCAAAGAGGAAAGTTATGACTTCACAGCACAGATGGAGATGATACAACGACACAACTCAAAGAGGAAAGTTATGACTTCACAGCACAGATGGAGATGATACAACGACACAACTCAAAGAGGAAAGTTATCTGACTTCACAGCACAGATGGAGATGATACAACGACACAACTCAAAGAGGAAAGTTATGACTTCACAGCACAGATGGAGATGATACAACGACACAACTCAAAGAGGAAAGTTATGACTTCACAGCACAGATGGAGATGATACAACGACACAACTCAAAGAGGAAAGTTATCTGACTTCACAGCACAGATGATTATGATACAACGATACAACTCAAAGAGGAAAGTTATGACTTCACAGCACAGATGGAGATGATACAACGACACAACTCAAAGAGGAAAGTTATGACTTCACAGCACAGATGGAGATGATACAACGATACAACTCAAAGAGGAAAGTTATCTGACACTTACAGGCACATACTCCTTTTTCGTACCTCGGCTTGTCCACGCTGTAGTCACAGTACAGTCCCTTATGGTAGTCACAGACGTCTGCCTCGTTGCAGGTCTCCCCCACCTGTTTGGAACAGGCCTTACAGCAGTCACAGCCGTCCATCAGCACACTGACCCCTGGTGGACACAGGGGGGCGCTCTTGGCACACTTGCACGGCCATTTGCAGTACGCTGTACGGTTATACAGCTCTATGGTCGCTGTCAAGGGAGGCGTGGCTGTGGAATGTTGGGAAAAGACCTGTAGGATGGACAGAACAACATTTATGAAATACTTGGTCATACAGGTGGGTTGGTCTTTGGCATGTCATGCTATTCCTGAAAACCCACAGAATGGAGACCAGCAGCAGCTCCAGGTTCATCATCACTACCTATGTCATTGGTCATGTGCACCAACAACTAACATCCCCTCCTCACACAGCCAGTATAGTGATACAGTAGACAGGGGTTATGGGGTCACCCAGCCAGTATAGTGATACAGTAGACAGGGGTTATGGGGTCACCCAGCCAGTATAGTGATACAGTAGACAGAGGTTATGGGGTCACACCGCCAGTATAGTGATACAGTAGACAGGGGTTACATTGGAATGGGGCCTGTAGTTGCATTCACCCCAAATTTGTTGTGGAAGGAAGTCGTTCTTCCAGGAACATTTTTAACAGTAGTACAAGACATCAGACCACAGCAGGTGGAAATATGTTTGATTCCAGAGGGAAACACTCTGACACATTTCCAAACTAAGGCCAGGAGTTCCACCACCAACCTAAAGATGAAGATAAAGTTGTGTATGAGGCTGCAGTATTGTAGACTGAAGATCAATGTAGGGTAGGGATCACATGCAAAACATACCGTTTGTTCTTCCTTAGTCTTTACATTTATTGAATTCAATCTAGTTCAGTCAGCCCCATGGACACAAATACCAAATAGGATCTAGTGGTTTGGTTTCCCCTTATAAAGTCATCCATGGGACTAGTGACTGACAGAAATAAATCAGGGTCATTCAACCACACCTACCAAATAACACACTTTAAACTATATTAGTCAGAGACAGTACCGAGGTAGTACCTGACCTGTCATTAGCTGAGCTAAAATGAGAGAGAGTGGAAGAGAGAGTGAAGGAAAGAGAGAGTGGAGGAGAGAGTAGAGCTAAGAGCGGAAGAGAGAGTAGAGGAAAGAGAGTGGAGGAGAGAGTAGAGCTAAGAGAGGAAGAGAGAGTGGAGGAGAGAGTAGAGCTAAGAGAGGAAGAGAGAGTGGAGGAGAGAGTAGAGGAAAGAGAGAGTGGAGGAGAGAGTAGAGCTAAGAGAGAAAGAGAGAGTGGAGGAGAGAGAGAGTGGAGGAAAGAGAGGAAGAGAGAGTAGAGGAAAGAGAGAGTAGAGGAGAGAGTAGAGCTAAGAGAGGAAGAGAGAGTAGAGGAGAGAGTAGAGCTAAGAGAGGAAGAGAGAGTAGAGGAGAGAGTAGAGCTAAGAGAGGAAGAGAGAGTGGAGGAGAGAGTAGAGCTAAGAGAGGAAGAGAGAGTAGAGGAAAGAGAGAGTGGAGGAGAGAGTAGAGGAAAGAGAGAGTGGAGGAGAGAGTAGAGGAGTGCCCAATCTTAGCGTTTCATGACTGTCTAGGTTTCAGCGCTAGCACAGAGACAGATTCTGAGTAGGTCTATTGTATGATTAAACATTGACAACACGATTATAGCCCAGTGTCAATGCGAAACCAATAATTGGTAATTGGCACCGCGCGCAAAAAGTCTCTGTGTTATTACGCAATGAAATAATCTAATCTGGATGGATGTGCACAACCTGCGATCATTTATACGTCTCATATTCTTATGATCTGGAATCCATAACCTGTCATCTTGAAAACCATAGATAAAATAAATCAAAAGTTAGTATGAACGTTAGAATTAAATCAAATAAGTCATGTTACCTGATGAGTGCTGGCTACTATTAGAATCCACGGCAAAAGCCACCTCATTACGAGATTCCAATATCAACTTCATTGAACCCAGAGCTAAAAACTTATTCCACGAGCTCAGATTGTTGCAAAACGGCGCCGGGGAAATGACAGCCAGCGCCGGTCAACGCTCGCTACAAGTGAGTCCTTCTGTCTGACGTCACATTTCGGGACAAACCCTGGAGTTTTGCTTTGGTGGTTTTAATCCCTTCCTTTCCTTCAATCCCCACCTCTCCCTCCTCCACACACAAAACAAATGTTTTTAAAAAGCTTGGGCTGACCAACAAAAATAAATAGTTGATAAAACATAACATCATCTTCCTTAAAGCTTCTCTGTATGTTGATTTATTAATAAAAACAATTTTAAACAAATTCAAACCAATCAACAATGAATCAACCAACCAGCAAATAAGGTGCCTGCCAGCCAGCCTGCCTGCCTGCCTGCCAGCCTGCCTGCCTGCCTGCCTGTCTCTGTTAATCATAAATTCATTTCATTGCCCAATAAAATGTCCAAAACCCCAATTTAACTCACACATAAACTTGAAGAATAAACTTGCACATAAAATATGTGTTTTTAATAATCCCAGTCAAAGGTCAACTATAAACTTCACTCAAACAGTCACTTCTACAAGCAGATGGTCAAATACTTAGTGAACCATCGTTGTTGTGTTTTCAATGAGATGTTGAATTGAACACTGCAAAGGGATGAAAGCCCAGGATTTAACTAAACCACACTGGCTTTCATTTCTTTAACATGTACAGTACAGCACTAGGTAAACAAACCTCTACTTTGGACAAGGACTACTGTGTTTGTTTGTGAATATACATTTTGATGTGGCTATCAGCTAGGGGGCGGCAGGGTAGCCTAGTGGTTAGAGCGTTGGACTAGTAACCTGAAGGTTGCAAGTTCAAATCCCCGAGCTGACAAGGTAAAAATCTGTCGTTCTGCCCCTGAACAAGGCAGTTAATGTTATAGAGGAATACTGTATTAATCCTAAAAGGTACAAGGGGAATACTGTATTAATCCTAAAATGTTAGAGAGGAATACTAGCATTAATCTGTCCAGATCACGTAACTCATTTTTATTTCTCTGTTCATCTATTTGGCATCCATGAGGTGGAATGTGTACACAGAACAGTGTAGTGTGTGTGAGCGCCAGGAACAAAGCTTAGCTACGGTCATGTAAGGTTAGAGCCAGCTCAGTCAGTCTCTACAGTAATAAACCCTATAAGGTTAGAGCCAGCTCAGTCAGTCTCTACAGTAGTAAACCCTATAAGGTTAGGGCCAGCTCAGTCAGTCTCTACAGTAATAAACCCTGTAAGGTTAGAGCCAGCTCAATCAGTCTCTACAGAACAGTAATAAACCCTATAAGGTTAGAGCCAGCTCAGTCAGTCTCTACAGTAGTAAACCCTGTAAGGTTAGGGCCAGCTCAGTCAGTCTCTACAGTAGTAAACCCTATAAGGTTAGAGCCAGCTCAGTCGGTCTCTACAGTAGTAAACCCTATAAGGTTAGAGCCAGCTCAGTCAGTCTCTACAGAACAGTAGTAAACCCTATAATGTTAGGGCCAGCCTAGTCGTCTCTACAGTAGTAAACCCTATAAGGTTAGAGCCAGCTCAGTCAGTCTCTACAGTAATAAACCCTATAAGGTTAGGGCCAGCTCAGTCAGTCTCTACAGTAATAAACCCTGTAAGGTTAGAGCCAGCTCAGTCAGTCTCTACAGAACAGTAATAAACCCTATAAGGTTAGAGCCAGCTCAGTCAGTCTCTACAGTAATAAACCATATACGGTTAGAGCCAGCTCAATCAGTCTCTACAGTAATAAATCCTATAAGGTTAGAGCCAGCTCAGTCAGTCTCTACAGAACAGTAGTAAACCCTATAAGGTTAGGGCCAGCTCAGTCAGTCTCTACAGAACAGTAATAAACCCTATAAGGTTAGAGCCAGCTCAGTCAGTCTCTACAGTAGTAAACCCTATAAGGTTAGAGCCAGCTCAGTCAGTCTCTACAGAACAGTAGTAAACCCTATACGGTTAGGGCCAGCTCAGTCAGTCTCTACAGTAGTAAACCCTGTAAGGTTAGGGCCAGCTCAGTCAGTCTCTACAGAACAGTAATAAACCCTGTAAGGTTAGGGCCAGCTCAGTCAGACTCTACAGTAGTAAACCCTATAAGGTTAGAGCCAGCTCAGTCAGTCTCTACAGTAGTAAACCCTGTAAGTTTAGGGCCAGCTCAGTCAGTCTCTACAGAACAGTAATAACCCCTGTAAGGTTAGTGCCAGCTCAGTCAGTCTCTACAGAACAGTAGTAAACCCTGTAAGGTTAGGGCCAGCTCAGTCAGTCTCTACAGAACAGTAATAAACCCTATAAGGTTAGAGCCTGCTCAGTCAGTCTCTACAGTAATAAACCCTGTAAGGTTAGGGCCAGCTCAGTCAGTCTCTACAGAACAGTAATAAACCCTGTAAGGTTAGAGCCAGCTCAGTCAGTCTCTACAGTAATAAACCCTGTAAGGTTAGAGCCTGCTCAGTCAGTCTCTACAGTAATAAACCCTGTAAGGTTAGGGCCAGCTCAGTCAGTCTCTACAGAACAGTAGTAAACCCTGTAAGGTTAGGGCCAGCTCAGTCAGTCTCTACAGAACAGTAATAAACCCTGTAAGGTTAGAGCCAGCTCAGTCAGTCTCTACAGTAGTAAACCCTATAAGGTTAGGGCCAGCTCAGTCAGTCTCTACAGTAATAAACCCTGTAAGGTTAGGGCCAGCTCAGTCAGTCTCTACAGAACAGTAATAAACCCTATAAGGTTAGAGCCAGCTCAGTCAGTCTCTACAGTAGTAAACCCTGTAAGGTTAGGGCCAGCTCAGTCAGTCTCTACAGAACAGTAATAAACCCTGTAAGGTTAGAGCCAGCTCAGTCAGTCTCTACAGTAGTAAACCCTATAAGGTTAGGGCCAGCTCAGTCAGTCTCTACAGTAATAAACCCTGTAAGGTTAGGGCCAGCTCAGTCAGTCTCTACAGTAGTAAACCCTATAAGGTTAGAGCCAGCTCAATCAGTCTCTACAGAACAGTAATAAACCCTATAAGGTTAGAGCCAGCTCAGTCAGTCTCTACAGTAGTAAACCCTGTAAGGTTAGGGCCAGCTCAGTCAGTCTCTACAGAACAGTAATAAACCCTGTAAGGTTAGAGCCAGCTCAGTCAGTCTCTACAGTAGTAAACCCTATAAGGTTAGAGCCAGCTCAGTCAGTCTCTACAGAACAGTAGTAAACCCTATAATGTTAGGGCCAGCCTAGTCGTCTCTACAGTAGTAAACCCTATAAGGTTAGAGCCAGCTCAGTCAGTCTCTACAGTAATAAACCATATACGGTTAGAGCCAGCTCAGTCAGTCTCTACAGTAATAAATCCTATAAGGTTAGAGCCAGCTCAGTCAGTCTCTACAGAACAGTAGTAAACCCTATAAGGTTAGGGCCAGCTCAGTCAGTCTCTACAGAACAGTAATAAACCCTATAAGGTTAGAGCCAGCTCAGTCAGTCTCTACAGTAGTAAACCCTATAAGGTTAGAGCCAGCTCAGTCAGTCTCTACAGAACAGTAGTAAACCCTATACGGTTAGGGCCAGCTCAGTCAGTCTCTACAGTAGTAAACCCTATAAGGTTAGAGCCAGCTCAGTCAGTCTCTACAGTAGTAAACCCTGTAAGGTTAGGGCCAGCTCAGTCAGTCTCTACAGAACAGTAATAAACCCTGTAAGGTTAGGGCCAGCTCAGTCAGACTCTACAGTAGTAAACCCTATAAGGTTAGAGCCAGCTCAGTCAGTCTCTACAGTAGTAAACCCTATAAGGTTAGGGCCAGCTCAGTCAGTCTCTACAGTAATAAACCCTGTAAGGTTAGGGCCAGCTCAGTCAGTCTCTACAGTAGTAAACCCTATAAGGTTAGAGCCAGCTCAGTCAGTCTCTACAGTAGTAAACCCTATAAGGTTAGAGCCAGCTCAGTCAGTCTCTACAGTAGTAAACCCTGTAAGTTTAGGGCCAGCTCAGTCAGTCTCTACAGAACAGTAATAACCCCTGTAAGGTTAGTGCCAGCTCAGTCAGTCTCTACAGAACAGTAGTAAACCCTGTAAGGTTAGGGCCAGCTCAGTCAGTCTCTACAGAACAGTAATAAACCCTATAAGGTTAGAGCCTGCTCAGTCAGTCTCTACAGTAATAAACCCTGTAAGGTTAGGGCCAGCTCAGTCAGTCTCTACAGAACAGTAATAAACCCTGTAAGGTTAGAGCCAGCTCAGTCAGTCTCTACAGTAATAAACCCTGTAAGGTTAGAGCCTGCTCAGTCAGTCTCTACAGTAATAAACCCTGTAAGGTTAGGGCCAGCTCAGTCAGTCTCTACAGAACAGTAGTAAACCCTGTAAGGGCCAGCTCAGTCAGTCTCTACAGAACAGTAATAAACCCTATAAGGTTAGAGCCAGCTCAGTCAGTCTCTACAGTAGTAAACCCTGTAAGGTTAGGGCCAGCTCAGTCAGTCTCTACAGAACAGTAATAAACCCTGTAAGGTTAGAGCCAGCTCAGTCAGTCTCTACAGTAGTAAACCCTATAAGGTTAGGGCCAGCTCAGTCAGTCTCTACAGTAATAAACCCTGTAAGGTTAGGGCCAGCTCAGTCAGTCTCTACAGTAGTAAACCCTATAAGGTTAGAGCCAGCTCAATCAGTCTCTACAGAACAGTAATAAACCCTATAAGGTTAGAGCCAGCTCAGTCAGTCTCTACAGTAGTAAACCCTGTAAGGTTAGGGCCAGCTCAGTCAGTCTCTACAGAACAGTAATAAACCCTGTAAGGTTAGAGCCAGCTCAGTCAGTCTCTACAGTAGTAAACCCTATAAGGTTAGAGCCAGCTCAGTCAGTCTCTACAGAACAGTAGTAAACCCTATAATGTTAGGGCCAGCCTAGTCGTCTCTACAGTAGTAAACCCTATAAGGTTAGAGCCAGCTCAGTCAGTCTCTACAGTAATAAACCATATACGGTTAGAGCCAGCTCAGTCAGTCTCTACAGTAATAAATCCTATAAGGTTAGAGCCAGCTCAGTCAGTCTCTACAGAACAGTAGTAAACCCTATAAGGTTAGGGCCAGCTCAGTCAGTCTCTACAGAACAGTAATAAACCCTATAAGGTTAGAGCCAGCTCAGTCAGTCTCTACAGTAGTAAACCCTATAAGGTTAGAGCCAGCTCAGTCAGTCTCTACAGAACAGTAGTAAACCCTATACGGTTAGGGCCAGCTCAGTCAGTCTCTACAGTAGTAAACCCTATAAGGTTAGAGCCAGCTCAGTCAGTCTCTACAGTAGTAAACCCTGTAAGGTTAGGGCCAGCTCAGTCAGTCTCTACAGAACAGTAATAAACCCTGTAAGGTTAGGGCCAGCTCAGTCAGACTCTACAGTAGTAAACCCTATAAGGTTAGAGCCAGCTCAGTCAATCTCTACAGTAGTAAACCCTATAAGGTTAGGGCCAGCTCAGTCAGTCTCTACAGTAATAAACCCTGTAAGGTTAGGGCCAGCTCAGTCAGTCTCTACAGTAGTAAACCCTATAAGGTTAGAGCCAGCTCAGTCAGTCTCTACAGTAGTAAACCCTATAAGGTTAGAGCCAGCTCAGTCAGTCTCTACAAAACAGTAATACACCCTGTAAGGTTAGGGCCAGCTCAGTCAGTCTCTACAGTAGTAAACCCTGGGGTCACTAGGACTAGAGGGACCTCATGGGTACCCTTATCTTTTAGACTGTATCTCTTGTTGTCTCCTTTTGAGCAACTGGCCAAAGTGGTGAATTATCCGGTGGGTGAATACATTGAAGAATGTGACATACAGAATGTGACATACAGAATGTGACATACAGAATGTGACATACAGTGGGGAGAACAAGTATTTGAAACACTGCCCTCACCTTCCTCATGATCATTGATGCCCCACAAGGTGAGATCTTGCATGGAGCCCCAGACCGAGGGTGATTGAACATCATCTTGAACTTCTTACATTTTCTAATAATTGCGCCAACAATTGTTGCCTTCTCACCAAGCTGCTTGCCTATTGTCCTGTAGTCCATCCCAGCGTTGTGCAGGTCTACAATTTTACCCCTGATGTCCTTACACCGCTCTCTGGTCTTGGCCATTATGGAGAGGTTGGAGTCTGTTTGATTGAGTGTGTGGACAGGTGTCTTTTATACAGATAACGAGTTCAAACAGGTGCAGTTAATACAGGTAATGAGTGGAGAACAGGAGGGCTGTGACAGCCGGAATTCTTACTGGTTGGTAGGTGATCAAATACTTATATCATGCAATAAAATGCAAATGAATTACTTACAAATCATACAATTTGATTTTCTGGATTTTTGTTTTAGATTCCGTCTCTCACAGTTGAAGTGTACCTATGATAAAAAATTACAGACCTCTACATGCTTTGTAAGTAGGAAAACCTGCAAAATCGGCAGTGTATCAAATACTTGTTCTCCCCAATGTATATGACTGAAAGAGGACGTTATGACAAACATTATTGAAGTGTTGGTTTATGTGTTAATATGTAATAGTATAAATATATTTTGGAACATTCCTAGAGGGGCATCCTGGAAAAAGTACTTAGTTGCTCTTGGCCTTTGTTTGGTTTGAATAGTCATTGGTATGAAAAGAAAGGCAAGCATTCTGTTAGATTAGTGAGATCATTCGTTGTTATTACTACCCCCCCCCCCCCCCCCGGGGGGCTATGAACACCTGGAATTGTCCAACAATCCACTTTCTTAAAACGCACAAAGGCAGCATCTCAAATGGCACCCTAAATAGTGCACTACTTTGGACCAGGGCCCATATGACTCTGGTCAAAAGTAGTGCACTAAAATAGTAGGGTACACTATTGGGACGGAGCCAAGTGAAACAAGACTTCACACGGATGGAAGTTTCTGGAAACTTTCACCAAACGTACACTTGAATAAGACAGTTGTTTTACACCTCTATTATCAGTAACTGACTCTGGAGATTCTCCGATTCGACTCCATTAAAGTCATGTCTCCTTGGTTACCAATCCCAGCACACAGACCCAAATGAGCTAGTTGACTTTAATGTTCAAGCTATCACGAGAGATGACCTGATTACTACTCTAGACGTGAAGAAAGTATAAACAACACCTCAGACTTCAGGAGTATTATGTCATGCAATTGTTTTATTTCATTTGTATGGAAACTAAACAGGCAGTTAAATGACACGACTTAATTTACCGACTACTTTGGCAGTTGAAACAACATGTCATTTCTCACTATGTGTGAGTGATAAACCCTAAATGCAGATTAGACGATACGTAGTGTGGATGTTCTTTCTAATTATAAGCATCCTTCTCTGACTTGGGTTTGCTCTGGGTGACAGTTGTCAAGAAATCAACAAAAAACTTGGTTTCTGGTGTTGGAGTTCCAGCCCCCAAACCAGCAGATTCCCCTTCCAACACAGCAGATGAAAGTTTGCCTGAAAAACAGAGAGACATCTTTCTTGTGACACCAAGTCATCCCGTGAAGTAAGAGTAGCTTCTCTAAAGTGGTGATATATGGATGTTTTTCCTAAAGATGAAAGGCTCTGCAGATGGAGACTGAACGTTTGGCACCATCTAAGTACATACAGTAGCAAACCTCGAATTACTGGCTACATACAGTGCAAAGTATTCAGACCCCTTGACTTTTTCCACATTTTGTTACGTTACAGCCTTATTCTAAAATGGATCACATTGGTTTTTTTTCTCATCAATCTACACCCAATAACCCATAAAGACAAAGCAAAAACAGGTTTTTATAAATATTACATTAGTACTCAGTACTTTGTTGAAGCACCTTTGGCAGCGATTAACAGCCTCGAGTCTTCTTGTGTATGACGCTACAAGCTTGGCACACCTGTATTTGAGGAGTTTCTCCCATTCTTTTCTGCAGATCCTCTCAAGCTCTGTCAGGTTGGATGGGGAGCGTCGCTGCACAGCTATTTTCAGGTCTCTCCATAGATGTTCGATCGGGTTCAAGTCCGGGCTCAGCATTATGGTGCCAGCACCATGCTTCACTATAGGGATGGTGTCAGGTTTCCTCCAGACGTGACGCTTGGCATTCAGGCCAAAGAGTTCAATCTTGGTTTCATCAGACCAGAGAATTGTGTTTCTCATGGTCTGAGAGTCTTTAGGTGCCTTTTGACAAACTCCCAGCTGGCTGTCATGTGCCTTTTACTGAGGAGTGGCTTCCATCTGGCCACTCTCCCATAAAGGCCTGATTGATGGAGTGCTGCAGAGATGGTTGTCCTTCTGGAAGGTTCTCCCATCTCCACAGAGGAACTCTGGAACTCTGTTAGAGTGACCATCAGGTTCTTGGTCACTTCCCTGACCAAGGCCCTTCTGCCCCGATTGGTCAGTTTGGCCGGGTGGCCAGCTCTGGAAGAGTCTTGGTGGTTCCAAACTTCTTCCATTTAAGAATGTTGGAGTCCACTGAGTTCTTGGGGACATTCAATGCTGCAGAAATGTTTTGGTACCCTTCTGCAGATCTGTGCCTCGACACAATCCTGTCTCGGAGCTCTACGGAGAATTCCTTCGACCTCATGGCTTGGTTTTTGCTCTGTTCGACCTAACATAGACAGGTGTGTGCCTTTCCAAATCATGTCCAATCAATTGAATTTACCACAGGTGGACTCCAATCTAGTTGTAGAAACATCTCAAGGATGATCAATGGAAACAGGATGCACCTGAGCTCAATTTTGAGTCTCATAGCAAAGGGTCTGAATACTTAGGTAAATACGTTTTTTAATTTTATACATTTGCAAAACTTTTTACTGTTTCACTTTGTCATTATTGGGTATTATGTATAGATTTATGAGGGGGGGGGGATTATTTAATACATTTTAGAATAAGGCTGTAAAGTAACCAAATGAAGAAAAAGGAAGGTGTCTGAATACTGTATGTTTCTATGTATGTCCTTCTGACACTGAAAGAACAGGAAGTGAATAATTAACACTTGTTATCTGTGTTTTTTATTTAGCCTTTGTGTTACTCTGTTTTTTTTTGGCAAATATGTCTGTGGTTTGTTTGGCAAACTGATGATTTACATCATCTTATTTTGAGTTTGGACTTGTACCCACCAGTGGAGGCGGTCAGAGAGGGGACATAGTCGGCCCAGAAGGAGCACTGGGCCCTGCGGAGGCCCCTGTGGTTGCTGAGGCCTGGCTCCACCTCCATATAGCTGTCCCCCTCAGGATGAGACTGGAAGGCATGCCAGAGGGGCAGCGCCGCCTCGCTGAAGGCCACGCGGGACACACTGTGAGCCTGGTTGGGATTTCTGTTCACAAGGAGAAGACGTACAGTAAGAGACGTGATGTTCGCACGACTGTAAGTCACTTTGGAAGAAAGTGTCTGCTAAATGATAGATATTATATATTCTGATGCCACATGCATAAGGCACTATTCTCCAGTCATGCAGATTGGTTTAGATACAATACAAAATAAACCAATTGATTTAGATTGAAAAGGCGATACTATAAAGTATGGTTGGCGTTTATTTAAAGAAATGTATGTTTCATTTTTTTTTTTTTACCCGGACTTGATGAAGTTGGCCATGTAGGTCATCATCTGTAGGGAGAGGCGTCTCTCTGTGTTGGTGAACAGGTCGTAGGTCAGGGGGCTGTGGGGGAGGCCAAAGGCATAGTGGACATCCAGGGGTACTGACAGGTCAGCACTGAAATGAAAACAAAGCACACACAAATAAACACTACATCATCATGTCACCTCCCTAGCAACACAGCAAAACAAATAAATAATACATCATCATGCCACCTCCCTAGCAACACAGCAAAACAAAATAAATAATACATAATCATGTCACCTCCCTAGCAACACAGCAAAACAAATAAATAATACATAATCATGCACTTCCCTAGCAACACAGCAAAACAAAATAAATAATACATCATCATGCCACTTCCCTAGCAACACAGCAAAACAAAATAAATAATACATAATCATGTCACCTCCCTAGCAACACAGCAAAACAAATAAATAATACATAATCATGCACTTCCCTAGCAACACAGCAAAACAAAATAAATAATACATCATCATGCACTTCCCTAGCAACACAGCAAAACAAAATAAATAATACATCATCATGCCACTTCCCTAGCAACACAGCAAAACAAAATAAATAATACATCATCATGCCACTTCCCTAGCAACACAGCAAAACAAAATAAATAATACATCATCATGCCACTTCCCTAGCAACACAGCAAAACAAATAAATAATACATCATCATGCCACTTCCCTAGCAACACAGCAAAACAAAACAATTAAATAATAGATTATCATGCCACTTCCATAGCAACAGAGCAAAACAAATGTAATAGTATTTCTGGACACAACGAGGTAGTCTGAGTTAACGCAAGTACTACTTGACTAGTAGTCAATGGTCTGGAGGCCTGACCTGGCTGCCTAGTCCTCCTCACACCCAGTGTTTACCTGGTCTGGGCGGTGTCCTCAGGCAGGTGGTACATGAACACATTGGATCTGGTGTTAGCTGCCCAGAAGTTGGCCATCTTTATGGTGGGACACACAATGAAGAGATCTCTGCACAGAGAGACAGACACAGAGAGACATTGTTGAGAAATGTAACACATTTCACATCATCGTTTCCCTTTTCTTTGTGGACAAAGACAGAGAAAGGAGAAAGCAAGGTGTACCTATTCTGTACATGACAGGACAGCAGTTCACTGACAATCACTCACACAGTGTTGTCTAACAAACCAAACATTTACATGTGTGACTGAGGGCCGTGAGTGTGTATGTTTGTGTCTAGAGAAGAGATGGTCTGTCTGGCTGCCACAGTGCCAGGCTAGTTAACTAAGACTAGGTTCCAAATGGCACCCTATTTCCTATATAGTGCACTACTTTTGACCAGTGCCTATAGGGTTAAGTGCACTATGCAGGGAATATGGTGCCATTTGGGACACAGACAGTGTGTTACAGCAGGGCAGGTATTTACTGAGTGAGGACCACTCCTGTTGCAGCCAAAATACACTGATGGATCTGGATAAACAAGCAGTGGCCCTTTCTGCCTTTAAATTACAGGCGTTTTAAACTCTGGAGAATGTCTAGTATACTCCTAGCATAGTGATCGTTTCAGGTCAGGACTCTTTTACTGAAATACATGTTGACTGGGTCTTATTGGGAATGTGAGATATGCTGTTGTTTGTCTTCAAGGCATTGGTCGGTTGCTATCCTCAGCTAACCTCAGGTCCATGGGTGTGTTGTGTGGGTCAGCCTCAGCCCTGTTCCCTGCTATATTTGACACTAGTTATTATGTGGGCGAAGTCCAGTGTAGTAGACACTGAAGAGCAGAGGCAGCAGCCACCGTACATATCACTACCGAAGCCTGGATCAAGGACATTAGAAGAATATCTCTGAAGAGCAGAGGCAGCAGCCACCGTACATATCACTACCGAAGCCTGGATCAAGGACATTAGAAGAATATCTCTGTCAATACTGCAGATATACAGTATACAGAACTCTCTGTCAATACTGGAGAAATACAGTATACAGAACATCTGTCAATACTGCAGATATACAGTATACAGAACATCTCTGTCAATACTGGAGAAATACAGTATACAGAACATCTCTGTCAATACTGCAGATATACAGTATACAGAACATCTCTGTCAATACTGCAGATATACAGTATACAGAACATCTCTGTCAATACTGCAGATATACAGTATACAGAACATCTCTGTCAATACTGCAGATATACAGTATACAGAACATCTCTGTCAATACTGCAGATATACAGTATACAGAACATCTCTGTCAATACTGGAGAAATACAGTATACAGAACATCTGTCAATACTGCAGATATACAGTATACAGAACATCTCTGTCAATACAGTATACAGAACATGTCTGTCAATACTGCAGATATACAGTATACAGAACATGTCTGTCAATACTGCAGATATACAGTATACAGAACATGTCTGTCAATACTGCAGATATACAGTATACAGAACATGTCTGTCAATACTGCAGATATACAGTATACAGAACATGTCTGTCAATACTGCAGATATACAGTATACAGAACATGTCTGTCAATACTGCAGATATACAGTATACAGAACATGTCTGTCAATACTGCAGATATACAGTATACAGAACATCTCTGTCAATACTGCAGAACTACAGAGACATACAGTATGTACAGAATCCATTGCATATAAGATGACAGAAATAATGATTGATCTTGAGTGAATCTGGGACCGTATTCATGAGCTGATCTACACTGAACAGAAATATAAAGGCAACATGTAAAGTGTTGGTCCCATGTTTCATGAGCTGAAATTCAAAATCCAAGCAAATTATCCAAATGCACAAAAAGCGTATTTTTCTCAAATTTTGCGCACAAATTGCTTACATCCCTGTTAGTGAGCATTTCTTCATTGCCAATATAATCCATCCACTTGACAAGTGTGGAATATCAAGAAGCTGATTAAACAGTATGATCATTGCACAGGTGCACCTTGTGCCATGGACAATAAAAGGCCACTTTAAAATGTGCAGTTGTGTCACACAACACAATGTCGCAGATGTCTCAAGTTGTCAGGGTGAGTACAATTGGCATGCAGACTACAAGAATGTCCAGCAGAGCTACTGCCAGAGAACTGAATGTTCCTTTCTCTACCATAAGCCGCCTCCAACGTAGTTTTAGAGAATTTATTTCAATTGACTGATTTCATTATATGAACTGTAACTCAGTAAAATCTTTGAAATTGTTGCATGTTGCACATATATTTTTGTTCAGTATAGAATCAGATTCCATCTATCCATTCATTTTATAACCCAAAAGGCAAAACTGGTCCGAGAACAGGATTCCTTCTCTAAGGCACTTTATGAATATGGGCCCTGATGACATATACTGTTTTCTTATGGCATATTTCTGGTGAAAAGCTCGGTCTGCGCAACATGTCAGGGCCACGTTAAATGGCCGAACCACGGCACTAGTAGTTCTATTTCTGAATTGTTACATTCTTTTCTTTTCTAAACACGCTGCTTCTAACACCCTCAGTAAAACAGTTCACACAGTCCTTCTAAATCCTCAGGTTATTTCAGTCTTCAGTCGGCTGGCTGTTTCCTTCCTCAAGACCACAAGTGAAATGCACTCTGTTCCAGATCTTCATAGTTGTGTCCCAAATGGCACCCTATTCCCTTTATAGTGCACTACTTTTGAACAGGAGTCACAGGGCTCCCACAGGGCTCTGGTCTAAAGTTGTCCACTATATAGGGAATAGGGTGTCATTTGGAATGTACGCTCTGTTCCAGTTTGTCAATCACATTAAAGCAACATATAACAGTGTAAAGAGATCAATAGTCTAGCTATGGGTCTCCACTCACGTTGCACTGCATAGAACTCACTGCGTAGAATTCACTGCTGACCTTCAGAAAGTATTCACTGCTTAGAACTCACTGCATATAACTCACTGCATATAACTCACTGCATATAACTCACGGCATAGAACTCACGGCATAGAACTCACGGCATAGAACTCACGGCATAGAACTCACGGCATAGAACTCACTGCATAGAACTCACTGCATAGAACTCACTGCATAGAACTCACTGCATAGAACTCACGGCATAGAACTCACGGCATAGAACTCACGGCATAGGACTCACGGCATAGGACTCACGGCATAGGACTCACGGCATAGGACTCACGGCATAGGACTCACGGCATAGGACTCACGGCATAGGACTCACGGCATAGGACTCACGGCATAGGACTCACGGCATAGAACTCACGGCATAGAACTCACGGCATAGAACTCACGGCATAGAACTCACGGCATAGAACTCACGGCATAGAACTCACGGCATAGAACTCACGGCATAGAACTCAATGTATGGCCTTCAGAAAGTATTCACTGCATAGAACTCACGGCATAGGACTCACGGCATAGGACTCACGGCATAGGACTCACGGCATAGGACTCACGGCATAGGACTCACGGCATAGGACTCACGGCATAGGACTCACGGCATAGGACTCACGGCATAGGACTCACGGCATAGGACTCACGGCATAGGACTCACGGCATAGGACTCACGGCATAGAACTCACGGCATAGAACTCACGGCATAGAACTCACGGCATAGAACTCAATGTATGGCCTTCAGAAAGTATTCACTGCATAGAACTCACGGCATAGGACTCACGGCATAGGACTCACGGCATAGAACTCACTGCATAGAACTCACTGCATAGAACTCACTGTATGGCCTTCAGAAAGTATTCAAACCCCTTGACGTATTCCACATGTTGTTGTGTTAGAGCCTGAATTAAAAATGGATTAAATAAAACATGCTCTCACCCATCTGCACACAATATCCCATAATGACAACGTGAAAACATGTTTTTAGAATTTGTTACTAACTTGTTACTAAAATATATATATCTCATTTACATATGTATTCATACCCCTTTCCTATGACATTCCAAATTGAGCTCAAGGTGCATCCAATATCCTTTGATCATCTTTGAGATGTCACTACAACTTGATTGGAGTCCACCTGGGGCCAATTGAATTGTTTGGACATGATTTAGAAAGAAACCCACCTGTCTATACAAGGTCCCACAGTTGACAGTGGACGTCAGGGCAAAAACTATACCATGAAGTCCAAGGAACTGTCCGTAGAGCTCAGAGATATAATTGTGATAAAGCATATCTGGGGAAGGGTATAAAACACTTTCAAGAGTGTTGAAAGTTTCCAAGAGCATCGGGTCTTCATCATCGGGAAGTTGAAAAAATATGGAACAAGCCAGACTCTGTCTAGAGGTGCCAGTCCGACCTAACTGAGCAACCAGGCAAGAAGGACCTTGGTCAGGGAGGAGACCAAGAACCCAATAACCACTCTGACAAAACTGCAGTTCCTTGGCTGAGATGGGAGAACCTACCAGAAGGACAACAGTCTCCACAGCACTTCACCAATTTGGGATTTATGGAAGAGCGGTCAGACGGACACCACTCCTGAGAAAATGGCACATGACAGCACGCCTGGAGTTTGCAAAAAGGCACATGAAACTGAGCATAAGGCAAAATATTCTGTGGTCTGATGAGACAAAAACGTAACTCTTTGGCCTGAATGCAAAGCAATATGTTTGGAGAAATCCAGGCACAGCTCATCACCCGTCTAACACCATCCCTGCAGTGAAGCATGGTGGTGGCAGCCTCATGCTATGGGGATGCTTTTCAGCGGCAGGGACTGGGAGACTGGTAAGGATACAGGAAAATATAGGAAAAAAATACAGGAAGAGAACCTGTTTCAGAGAGCAAACGACCTTAGACTGGGGGTGAAGATTTGCATTCTAATAGGACAATGACCCCAAGCATAGAGCCAAAGCAACGCTGGAATGGCTTCAGAACAAGAATGGGAAAGTATTTGAGTGGCCCAGCCAAAGCCCAAACTTGAATCCCATTGAAAGTCTGTGGAAAGACTTGAAGATTGCTGTTCACCGCCGCTCAACCATCTAATTTAACAGATTTTGAGAAAATCAGCAAGGAAGAATGAGAGAAAATCTCAAAATCCAGACGTGCAAAGCTGACAGACGTACACAAGACGACTCAAAGCTTTAATCTCCGCCGAAGGTGTATCAGGTGTGAATACGAGATAATGAATGTGATAATAAAAGGTGTATCAGGTGTGAATACGAGATAATGAATGTGATAATAAAAGCTGTATCAGGTGTGAATACGAGATAATGAATGTGATAATAAAAGGTGTATCAGGTGTGAATACGAGATAATGAATGTGATAATAAAAGGTGTATTAGGTGTGAATACGAGATAATGAATGTGATAATAAAAGGTGTATCAGGTGTGAATACGAGATAATGAATGTGATAATAAAAGGTGTATCAGGTGTGAATACGAGATAATGAATGTGATAATAAAAGGTGTATCAGGTGTGAATACGAGATAATGAAGGTGATAATAAAAGTGAATGTGAGATATTTCTGTGTTTCATTTTCAAAACATTTGTCATTATGGGGTATTGTGTGTAGACAGGTGAGGAAAAATATACATTTCATCCATTTTGAATTCAGGCTATAACACAACAACATGTGGAATAAGTCCAGGGGTTTGAATAGTTTCTGAAGGCTCTGCATGTCCATACCACTGTATAGAACTCACTGTATAGAACTCACTGTATAGAACTCACTGTATAGAACTCACTGTATGTAACTCACTGTATGTAACTCACTGTATAGAACTCACTGTATAGAACTCACTGTATAGAACTCACTGTATAGAACTCACTGTATAGAACTCACTGTATGTAACTCACTGTATAGAACTCACTGTATAGAACTCACTGTATAGAACTCACTGTATGTAACTCACTGTATGTAACTCACTGTATAACTCACTGTATGTAACTCACTGTATATAACTCACTGTATAGAACTCACTGTATAGAACTCACTGTATAGAACTCACTGTATAGAACTCACTGTATAGAACTCATTGTATGTAACTCACTGTATAGAACTCACTGTATAGAACTCACTGTATGGAACTCACTGTATAGAACTCACTGTATAGAACTCACTGTATAGAACTCATTGTATGTAACTCATTGTATGGAACTCACTGTATAGAACTCACTGTATAGAACTCATTGTATGTAACTCACTGTATAGAACTCACTGTATGTAACTCACTGTATAGAACTCACTGTATAGAACTCACTGTATAGAACTCACTGTATAGAACTCATTGAACAGAACTCACTGAACAGAACTCACTGAACAGAACTCACTGAACAGAACTCATTGAACAGAACTCATTGAACAGAACTCACTGAACAGAACTCACTGAACAGAACTCATCGCTCTTGAACGTGAAGAGAATTCCTGTAAAACGTCAAATAAACAAAGTGAACTGAACTAATAACTGAACACACAGAACTGAACAGAGAATGGTATCTTGTGACATGATTATTATGGGTCGTGCTTCTCCATACAGGAACTGTATAGTCAAACGGCTACCCAGACTATTGCCATTGATCCCCCCTCTCCCACTCATTAAACCGCTGCTACTCTCTGTTGTCATCTATGCATAGTCACTTTAATTACTCTACCTACATGTACATATTACCTCAACTAATTAGTACCCCCCTGTATATAGACTCACTATTGTTATTTTACTGCTGGTCTTTAATTACTTGTTACTTTTATTTCTTATTCTTATCTGTATTTTTTTTAACTGCATTGTTGGTTCGGGGCTCGTAAGTAAGCATTTCCTGTACGGTTTACACCTGTTGTATTCAGCATTTCCCTGTACGGTTTACACCTGTTGTATTCAGCATTTCCCTGTACGGTTTACACCTGTTGTATTCAGCATTTCCCTGTACGGTTTACACCTGTTGTATTCAGCATTTCCCTGTACGGTTTACACCTGTTGTATTCAGCATTTCCCACGGTTTACACCTGTTGTATTCAGCATTTCCTGTACGGTTTACACCTGTTGTATTCAGCATTTCCTGTACGGTTTACACCTGTTGTATTCAGCATTTCCCTGTACGGTTTACACCTGTTGTATTCAGCATTTCCCTGTACGGTTTACACCTGTTGTATTCAGCATTTCACTGTACGGTTTACACCTGTTGTATTCAGCATTTCCCTGTACGGTTTACACCTGTTGTATTATTTCCCTGTACGGTTTACACCTGTTGTATTCAGCATTTCCCGGTTTACACCTGTTGTATTCAGCACCTGTTTACACCTGTATTCAGCATTTCCTGTACGGTTTACACCTGTTGTATTCAGCATTTCCTGTACGGTTTACACCTGTTGTATTCAGCATTTCCCTGTACGGTTTACACCTGTTGTATTCAGCATTTCCCTGTACGGTTTACACCTGTTGTATTCAGCATTTCCTGTACGGTTTACACCTGTTGTATTCAGCATTTCCCTGTACGGTTTACACCTGTTGTATTCAGCACGGTTTACACCTGTTGTATTCAGCATTTACGGTTTACACCTGTTGTATTCAGCATTTCCTGTACGGTTTACACCTGTTGTATTCAGCATTTCCCTGTACGGTTTACACCTGTTGTATTCAGCATTTCCCTGTACGGTTTACACCTGTTGTATTCAGCATTTCCCTGTACGGTTTACACCTGTTGTATTCAGCATTTCCTGTACGGTTTACACCTGTTGTATTCAGCATTTTGTATTACACCTGTTGTATTCAGCATTTCCCTGTACGGTTTACACCTGTTGTATTCAGCATTTCCCTGTACGGTTTACACCTGTTGTATTCAGCATTTCCCTGTACGGTTTACACCTGTTGTATTCAGCATTTCCCTTTGTTGTATTCAGCATTTCCCTGTACGGTTTACACCTGTTGTATTCAGCATTTCCCTGTACGGTTTACACCTGTTGTATTCAGCACTGTACGGTTTACACCTGTTGTATTCAGCATTTCCCTGTACGGTTTACACCTGTTGTATTCAGCATTTCCCTGTACGGTTTACACCTGTTGTATTCAGCATTTCCCTGTACGGTTTACACCTGTTGTATTCAGCATTTCCCTGTACGGTTTACACCTGTTGTATTCAGCATTTCCTGTACGGTTTACACCTGTTGTATTCAGCATTTTTCCCTGTATTACGGTTTACACCTGTTGTATTCAGCATTTCCCTGTACGGTTTACACCTGTTGTATTCAGCATTTCCCGGTTTACACCTGTTGTTTACACCTGTTGTATTCAGCATTTCCTGTACGGTTTACACCTGTTGTATTCAGCATTTCCCTGTACGGTTTACACCTGTTGTATTCAGCATTTCCCTGTACGGTTTACACCTGTTGTATTCAGCATTTCCCTGTACGGTTTACACCTGTTGTATTCAGCATTTCACTGTACGGTTTACACCTGTTGTATTCAGCATTTCACTGTACGGTTTACACCTGTTGTATTCAGCATTTCCCTGTACGGTTTACACCTGTTGTATTCAGCATTTCCCTGTACGGTTTACACCTGTTGTATTCAGCATTTCCTGTACGGTTTACACCTGTTGTATTCAGCACGGTTTACACCTGTTGTATTCAGCATTTTTACGGTTTACACCTGTTGTATTCAGCATTTCCCTGTACGGTTTACACCTGTTGTATTCAGTATTTCAGCATTTACACCTGTTGTATTCAGCATTTCCCTGTACGGTTTACACCTGTTGTATTCAGCATTTCCCTGTACGGTTTACACCTGTTGTATTCAGCATTTCCCTGTACGGTTTACACCTGTTGTATTCAGCATTTCCCTGTACGGTTTACACCTGTTGTATTCAGCATTTCACTGTACGGTTTACACCTGTTGTATTCAGCATTTCCCTGTACGGTTTACACCTGTTGTATTCAGCATTTCCCTGTACGGTTTACACCTGTTGTATTCAGCATTTCACTGTAAGGTTTACACCTGTTGTATTCAGCATTTCCTGTACGGTTTACACCTGTTGTATTCAGCATTTCACTGTACGGTTTACACCTGTTGTATTCAGCATTTCCCTGTACGGTTTACACCTGTTGTATTCAGCATTTCCCTGTACGGTTTACACCTGTTGTATTCAGCATTTCCCTGTACGGTTTACACCTGTTGTATTCAGCATTTCCTGTACGGTTTACACCTGTTGTATTCAGCATTTCCCTGTACGGTTTACACCTGTTGTATTCAGCATTTCCCTGTACGGTTTACACCTGTTGTATTCAGCATTTCCCTGTACGGTTTACACCTGTTGTATTCAGCATTTCCCTGTACGGTTTACACCTGTTGTATTCAGCATTTCCCTGTACGGTTTACACCTGTTGTATTCAGCATTTCCCTGTACGGTTTACACCTGTTGTATTCAGCATTTCCCACGGTTTACACCTGTTGTATTCAGCATTTCCCTGTACGGTTTACACCTGTTGTATTCAGCATTTCCCTGTACGGTTTACACCTGTTGTATTCAGCATTTCCCTGTACGGTTTACACCTGTTGTATTCAGCATTTCCCTGTACGGTTTACACCTGTTGTATTGGGCGCATGTGACTAATACAATTTGATTTGGATATTTATACACTGAATTCAATGAATAAGAGTAAGGTATTCCGGAACTACATGAATACCGTATACAGTAGTGTGCCTAGCACATTTCTCACCTGGTTGCACTGTTAAGAGCCTGAGAGAAGAGGTTGTAGCCAGCTGGAGAGGGAGAGTGCTGCATGGAGTAGAACCAGGTGGCTGCAGCCTTGACAAAGGCATTGGCATCGTCTCCACCCAGAGAGTTGGACAGGGCTTCGTAGAATGCTGTTTTACTGTCAGCTCGCCCCTGGAGCTCCTCAAAGTTCTGTCGTCAGACATTAGGGGGGGAAAGTAGACGTTGGTGATATGAAACGCGGCTGAATAGAGTAATACGACTCAATACTAATACGATGTGAATGAGGACAAACCGCTAACATACGAGTCACCTGCTGAGTTGAACTAGGAGTCTATGCATTAGTATATGTCCTACATTGTATGAAAAAACAAAGAGCCATATTCCCCAATTCCATCCTGCATGGGGAAAGCTTAATAAGCAGGTACACCTAAATAGATGGACAATACTAGAGGTGAATGTTCTCACCATAGAAACACAAAGAACGTCTTTGAATTATAGGATCTCCGGTTCTCACCTTGATCCTCTTGGCCCTGCTGATGAGTCCATCCTCAGCGGAGGAGCCCAGCAGGAGGTCAGCTCTGTGGAAGCCTGCATTCATCAGGGCCATGGAGGGTTTCCCCTGGACAGAGACCCCATCCACCACTGGACTCCAAGCCTGCAGGGGCCCACTGACTGACAGCAACTGAAACAGATAACATAAAATAAGAGTCCCAAATAGCACTCTACTGCCTTCATAGTGCACTACTTCTGACCAGAGCCCTATGGGCCTTGGACAAAAGAAGTGCACTAAACAGAGAATTGGGTGCCATTTGGGATACATACAGCCTATGATACATCTGGGACTATAATGCTTCCTTCCTTAGTCTGTGACTATAAGACCAACAGTACCTTAGTCTGGGTCTATAATGCCAACATTACCTCAGTCTGGGTCTACAAGGTCAACAGTACCTCAGTCTGGGTCTATAAGGTCAAAAGTACCTCAGTCTGGGTCTACAAGGTCAACAGTACCTCAGTCTGGGTCTATAATGCCAACAGTACCTCAGTCTGGGTCTATAATGCCAACAGTACCTTAGTCTGGGTCTATAAGGTCAACAGTACCTCAGTCTGGGTCTACAAGGTCAACAGTACCTCAGTCTGGGTCTATAAGGCTAACAGTACCTTAGTCTGGGTCTATAAGGCCAACAGTACCTCAGTCTGGGTCTACAAGGTCAACAGTACCTCAGTCTGGGTCTACAAGGTCAACAGTACCTCAGTCTGGGTCTACAAGGTCAACAGTACCTCAGTCTGGGTCTACAAGGTCAACAGTACCTCAGTCTGGGTCTATAAAGTCAACAGTATCTCAGTCTGGGTCTATAAAGTCAACAGTACCTCAGTCTGGGTCTACAAGGTCAACAGTACCTCAGTCTGGGTCTACAAGGTCAACAGTACCTCAGTCTGGGTCTATAAAGTCAACAGTATCTCAGTCTGGGTCTATAAAGTCACCAGTACCTCAGTCTGGGTCTACAAGGTCAACAGTACCTCAGTCTGGGTCTATAAAGTCAACAGTACCTCAGTCTGGGTCTACAAGGTCAACAGTATCTCAGTCTGGGTCTATAAGGCCAACGGTACCTCAGTCTGGGTCTACAAGGTCAACAGTACCTCAGTCTGGGTCTATAAGGCCAACAGTACCTTAGTCTGGGTCTATAAGGCCAACAGTACCTCAGACTGGGTCTACAAGATCAACAGTTCCTCAGTCTGGGTCTATAAGGCCAACAGTACCTTGGTCTGGGCAGCGTTGAGGTCCTGTGCTGGAGCTGCTCTCAGGCAGGAGCCCAGCTGTTCTGGGTCAGAGGAGGGGGGACAGCCCAGCTCCCGGGCCAGAGCCTCAGCCTGCCCCTGGGCTTTGGATACACTCAGCACTGAGGCAGGGGAGAACACAGAGCCACCCTGGGGAGAGAGAGAGAGGAGGGACAGAGTCAGAGAACCACTCAGCACTGAGGCAGGGGAGAACACAGAGCCACCCTGGGGAGAGAGAGTGGAGGGACAGAGTCAGAGAACCACTCAGCACTGAGGCAGGGGAGAACACAGAGCCACCCTGGGGAGAGAGAGAGTGGAGGGACAGAGTCAGAGAACCACTCAGCACTGAGGCAGGGGAGAACACAGAGCCACCCTGGGGAGAGAGAGAGTGGAGGGACAGAGTCAGAGAACCACTCAGCACTGAGGCAGGGGAGAACACAGAGCCACCGGGGGGGGGGGGCAAATTATTATTATTTATAGCTAAGCATTATTAGCTCCAAAATGGAATTACTTTTAATGTTAGACATACTACATACCAATTGGTTGCACACATCTTTCAAGTGTTTATTTGAATGCGGTCTGGTCATGCTTTAGCACTGTGGTGATTAGTCTGTCATCTATTGGCTACAGCACTGTGGTGATTAGTCTCATCTATTAGCTACAGCACTGTGATGATTAGTCTGTCATCTATTGGCTACAGCACTGTGGTGATTAGTCTGTCATCTATTGGCTACAACACTGTGGTGATTAGTCTGTCATCTATTGGCTACAGCACTGTGGTAATTAGTCTCATCTATTGGCTACAACACTGTGGTGATTAGTCTCATCTATTGGCTACAAGACTGTGGTGATTAGTCTCATCTATTGGCTACAGCACTGTAGTGATTAGTCTATTTCAGGAGTGGAAAAATGTGGTGAAAAACAAGTCACACAACTTCCCCATTAGTGAGGAAGTGACTAGATGAGATCAACAAAAACAGATTGGCAGGATGACTAGAATAGACTGATGAGCTGCTGCTTATCGCCGTTAAACAGTACCGTAGCATCATGCTAAGCTAATTCAGGCTATATTACATTATAATTCCGGCTATATTACACCAAATATTGGTTATATTAGGTATAACGACGGAGGCTGCTACAGACTGGTATGGTAAGTCTATCTGAGGAAAGGGTGATGATATCCACATCCTAAACTGGAGAATACCAGTGCTGGGCTAAATAGTGAGATGAAGGAATGAGAGGCAAGCACACATAGCACTGCTACTTCCCAGCTCTTTCTTCCTGCATTCAAATGATCAACAAGGCTCTCTGACCAGACATGGGGAACGTCTGGACCAGCCCAGTCTCTATGACAGGGAATGGAGATGACACCAACACCAGCTCTGATCCCTTTCTGAGAAGTAAGTCTCTCTGGTTAAGGAAGTCTGTACTTTGGTAATGATCGTTTTATTAATGAAAGGATCCTGTTAAAAGGGAAGATCTGGGATTCGAATTTGTTTTGTATTCTTCAAGATATCAATGTCTATAAAATTATTAATTTAAACGCTTGGAATCGCAGATTGTCTCTGATGGGAAATGGTTCATTTGATGTTACATTTTAAGTAAGGGTGGAGTGACTTGGTTTCATAAGCTGTACTGGCCCTGTACTGCTCGGTGTATGTGTAAACATTTGCATAATTTCCCCCAAAATAAATAAGGTTCCTCTCATGCAAACTGTGGCCAAACAACTGCAAGCTTATAAATGTATAATTAGGTCAAATGATCACTATGCAATATTTCCAACACTTTGTTTACACATTAAATTGTTGTGAGCATATATACAGTGTACTGTAGGACTTTCTGTTGTAGACGGCTTACTATTCCATTAGTCTGCACCTCTACCAACATGGGTGTGTCACCTCTTGCTATTTACTGGACCATCACGCAATAGAAAACATATTTCTTCATTAAATGAAATACCGAACAGCATCCTACCCCCCTACCCCTCCACAACATGTACTCATATCTACAAAAAAAAAAAAAAAAAGTATTTTTTAAAAATATTTTTGTAATAGCATCAGTGTGTGAGCATTCAGCATCTCGAAATGACCGTCCAATAGCTGTTGACTGAATGGAAAAATAATATAATCTTCATCTGATATGGATGACCCGATAACACTTTTGCTTTCACTGTGATTGGCAGATACTGTACAGATGTACTCTCTTAATTTGATCACCCTGTTGTCGCAGAGAATTTTCCTTTGCAGAAGGAAATGCAAATTGTTGTCTATTCAAGGTTTAAAAAGGCTTCTAACATTTGTAATTTCCACTTTAAAATGTCAGACTTCATTTTTCTTAACCTAAAATGAATCAACTACCTACAACAAAGTCCATTAATTATAATCCACATAATAATATACATTTCCTGCTGCTGCAGGATTATTTCCCTGCTGTGAGAAACTGGTCAAATTGAGATAGTACACCAGTACACGGCATTTGGAAAGGTGTTTTCGCCTGGTCACAGGCAGCTGATGTATTGTGCACTGAAGTCCACAAGCGAAAGGGGAAAAGGTGAGAGGAGGAGAGAGAGAGTAGATGCAATGAGTTATACAACTTCCAAAGGAATCATGCTGTTTGTATGTGGCTGCTATGAAAGAGAACTGTTTGCATGTGGCTGCTATGAAAGAGAACTGTTTGTATGTGGCTGCTATGAAAGAGAACTGTTTGTATGTGGCTGCTATGAAAGAGAACTGTTTGTATGTGGCTGCTATGAAAGAGAACTGTTTGTATGTGGCTGCTATGAAAGAGAACTGTTTGTATGTGGCTGCTATGAAAGAGAACTGTTTGTATGTGGCTGCTATGAAAGAGAACTGTTTGCATGTGGCTGCTATGAAAGAGAACTGTTTGTATGTGGCTGCTATGAAAGAGAACTGTTTGCATGTGGCTGCTATGAAAGAGAACTGTTTGTATGTGGCTGCTATGAAAGAGAACTGTTTGCATGTGGCTGCTATGAAAGAGAACTATTTGTATGTGGCTGCTATGAAAGAGAACTGTTTGTATGTGGCTGCTATGAAAGAGAACTGTTTGTATGTGGCTGCTATGAAAGAGAACTGTTTGCATGTGGCTGCTATGAAAGAGAACTGTTTGTATGTGGCTGCTATGAAAGAGAACTGTTTGCATGTGGCTGCTATGAAAGAGAACTGTTTGTATGTGGCTGCTATGAAAGAGAACTGTTTGCATGTGGCTGCTATGAAAGAGAACTGTTTGCATGTGGCTACTATGAAAGAGAACTGTTTGCATGTGGCTACTATGAAAGAGAACTGTTTGCATGTGGCTGCTATGAAAGAGAACTGTTTGTATGTGGCTGCTATGAAAGAGAACTGTTTGTATGTGGCTGCTATGAAAGAGAACTGTTTGCATGTGGCTGCTATGAAAGAGAACTGCTTGCATGTGATCAGGGGTGTATTCCTTCCTAGGTTTTGGCCTTTCTAGGGAGTTTTTCCTAGCCACCGTGCTTCTACACCTGCATTGCTTGCTGTTTGGGGTTTTAGGCTGGGTTTCTGTACAGCACTTTGAGATATCAGCTGATGTACGAAGTGCTATATAAATACATTTGATTTGATTCATTCCGCCGATTCTGTTGAAAATATTTCTTAAAACGGAATCAAAAGGAAAGAAACGGGGATAAATGCACCTGAATTTGTCCAATATAAACTCTTGTTTGCAACTGATTTACACTCTAGATCAGCTAGATGCAGGCAAGAGTGTGCAAGGGGTTAATGAATGTGTTACTGTCTGTCACCTTGATTGCTCACATTTTCTCTCGACCTGTGCACCTACCATTGTAAACTTTAATTCATAGGCTAGGTTGTAGCAACCTCATGATGGGTATAGGGGAAATTAGTGTATCATGTCGTAGCCTAAACCTATTGATGTTACATTGAGCTGGGTGAATGGAATATGAATGACAGTCATCTAATATGCTGTAAAAATATATATATATATATATTTACTCTTCTCTCCAGACAACGATACCCTGAGAGTCCTGTCTGACTGCACCTCTGCAGATGTCAGTGAAACCCTGGTAGTCTTGTCTGACTACCCCTCAGCAGACGTCAGCGTGCCTCTCTTCAGGATAGGAGAGAGACTGAGACTCCTGGCAGAGTGAGTGACTGAACCCAACTGAATCTAAGAACTGTGTCCCAAATGGCACCCTAGTCCCTAGATAGTGCCCTACTTTTGACCAGAGCCCTATAAGTCCTGATCAAAGGTAGGGAACTATCTAGGGACTAGGGGGCAATTTGGGACCAGACCTACTCTTCCACATTCAGTCTCTCAACACAACACCACCTCCTCTAAGAGCTGATCTGTTTGACTAGACTGACAGAGACAGGGGTCAAATCTGACCAATTCTACTTTTGACCAGAGCCCTATTGGTCTATAACAGTGCACTAAATAAGGAATAGGGTGCTATTCGGGACTCAACCTCCTTCTTCCCTTGTTTCTTCTCTTCTGTCAGGGAGGGTTACTGGTGGAGGGTTTCTTCTGTCCAAACAGGATATGAGAACTACATCCCCAACAACCATGTGGCCAAGGTCTATCACGGGTAGGTGAACTCACACTAACCTACCTGACAATGTCAAGGTCTATCATGGGTAGGTGAACTCACTAACACTAACCTACCTGACACTGTCAAGGTCTATCACAGGTAGGTGAACTCACACTAACCTACCTGACACTGTCAAGGTCTATCACGGGTAGGTGAACTCACACTAACCTACCTGACACTGTCAAGGTCTATCACAGGTAGGTGAACTCACACTAACCTACCTGACACTGTCAAGGTCTATCACGGGTAGGTGAACTCACACTAACCTAGCTGACACTGTCAAGGTCTATCACGGGTAGGTGAACTCACACTAACCTACCTGACACTGTCAAGGTCTATCACGGGTAGGTGAACTCACACTAACCTACCTGACACTGTCAAGGTCTATCACGGGTAGGTGAACTCACACTAACCTACCTGACACTGTCAAGGTCTATCACGGGTAGGTGAACTCACACTAACCTACCTGACACTGTCAAGGTCTATCACAGGTAGGTGAACTCACACTAACCTACCTGACACTGTCAAGGTCTATCACAGGTAGGTGAACTCACACTAACCTACCTGACACTGTCAAGGTCTATCACGGGTAGGTGAACTCACACTAACCTACCTGACACTGTCAAGGTCTATCACGGGTAGGTGAACTCACACTAACCTACCTGACACTGTCAAGGTCTATCACGGGTAGGTGAACTCACACTAACCTACCTGACACTGTCAAGGTCTATCACGAGTAGGTGAACTCACACTAACCTACCTGACACTGTCAAGGTCTATCACGGGTAGGTGAACTCACACTAACCTACCTGACACTGTCAAGGTCTATCACGGGTAGGTGAACTCACACTAACCTACCTGACACTGTCAAGGTCTATCACGGGTAGGTGAACTCACAGCAACAGTAGCATACCTGACACTGTCACAGTCCACTGTCAAGGTCTATCACAGGTAGGTGAACTCACACTAACCTAGCTGACACTGTCAAGG
This sequence comes from Oncorhynchus nerka, assembly GCF_034236695.1. Lineage (NCBI taxonomy): Eukaryota > Metazoa > Chordata > Actinopteri > Salmoniformes > Salmonidae > Oncorhynchus > Oncorhynchus nerka. The sequence continues at coordinate 11,084,163 of NC_088409.1, read as the reverse complement.
TCTATCACGGGTAGGTGAACTCACACTAACCTACCTGAAACTGTCAAGGTCTATCACGGGTAGGTGAACTCACACTAACCTACCTGACACTGTCAAGGTCTATCACGGGTAGGTGAACTCACACTAACCTACCTGACACTGTCAAGGTCTATCACGGGTAGGTGAACTCACACTAACCTACCTGACACTGTCAAGGTCTATCACGGGTAGGTGAACTCACAGCAACAGTAGCATACCTGACACTGTCACAGTCCACTGTCAAGGTCTATCACAGGTAGGTGAACTCACACTAACCTAGCTGACACTGTCAAGGTCTATCACGGGTAGGTGAACTCACACTAACCTACCTGACACTGTCAAGGTCTATCACGGGTAGGTGAACTCACACTAACCTACCTGACACTGTCAAGGTCTATCACGGGTAGGTGAACTCACACTAACCTACCTGACACTGTCAAGGTCTATCACGGGTAGGTGAACTCACACTAACCTACCTGACACTGTCAAGGTCTATCACGGGTAGGTGAACTCACACTAACCTACCTGACACTTTCAAGGTCTATCACGGGTAGGTGAACTCACACTAACCTACCTGACACTGTCAAGGTCTATCACGGGTAGGTGAACTCACACTAACCTACCTGACACTGTCAAGGTCTATCACGGGTAGGTGAACTCACACTAACCTACCTGACACTGTCAAGGTCTATCACGGGTAGGTGAACTCACACTAACCTAGCTGACACTGTCAAGGTCTATCACGGGTAGGTGAACTCACACTAACCTACCTGACACTGTCAAGGTCTATCACGGGTAGGTGAACTCACACTAACCTACCTGACACTGTCAAGGTCTATCACGGGTAGGTGAACTCACACTAACCTACCTGACACTGTCAAGGTCTATCACGGGTAGGTGAACTCACACTAACCTAGCTGACACTGTCAAGGTCTATCACGGGTAGGTGAACTCACACTAACCTACCTGACACTGTCAAGGTCTATCACGGGTAGGTGAACTCACACTAACCTACCTGACACTGTCAAGGTCTATCACGGGTAGGTGAACTCACAGCAACAGTAGCATACCTGACACTGTCACAGTCCACTGTCAAGGTCTATCACGGGTAGGTGAACTCACACTAACCTACCTGACACTTTCAAGGTCTATCACGGGTAGGTGAACTCACACTAACCTACCTGACACTGTCAAGGTCTATCACAGGTAGGTGAACTCACACTAACCTACCTGACACTGTCAAGGTCTATCACAGGTAGGTGAACTCACACTAACCTACCTGACACTGTCAAGGTCTATCACAGGTAGGTGAACTCACACTAACCTACCTGACACTGTCAAGGTCTATCACGGGTAGGTGAACTCACACTAACCTACCTGACACTGTCAAGGTCTATCACGGGTAGGTGAACTCACACTAACCTACCTGACACTGTCAAGGTCTATCACGGGTAGGTGAACTCACACTAACCTACCTGACACTGTCAAGGTCTATCACGGGTAGGTGAACTCACACTAACCTAGCTGACACTGTCAAGGTCTATCACGGGTAGGTGAACTCACACTAACCTACCTGACACTGTCAAGGTCTATCACGGGTAGGTGAACTCACACTAACCTACCTGACACTGTCAAGGTCTATCACGGGTAGGTGAACTCACACTAACCTACCTGACACTGTCAAGGTCTATCACGGGTAGGTGAACTCACACTAACCTACCTGACACTGTCAAGGTCTATCACAGGTAGGTGAACTCACACTAACCTACCTGACACTGTCAAGGTCTATCACAGGTAGGTGAACTCACACTAACCTACCTGACACTGTCAAGGTCTATCACGGGTAGGTGAACTCACACTAACCTACCTGACACTGTCAAGGTCTATCACGGGTAGGTGAACTCACACTAACCTACCTGACACTGTCAAGGTCTATCACGGGTAGGTGAACTCACACTAACCTACCTGACACTGTCAAGGTCTATCACGAGTAGGTGAACTCACACTAACCTACCTGACACTGTCAAGGTCTATCACGGGTAGGTGAACTCACACTAACCTACCTGACACTGTCAAGGTCTATCACGGGTAGGTGAACTCACACTAACCTACCTGACACTGTCAAGGTCTATCACGGGTAGGTGAACTCACAGCAACAGTAGCATACCTGACACTGTCACAGTCCACTGTCAAGGTCTATCACAGGTAGGTGAACTCACACTAACCTAGCTGACACTGTCAAGGTCTATCACGGGTAGGTGAACTCACACTAACCTACCTGAAACTGTCAAGGTCTATCACGGGTAGGTGAACTCACACTAACCTACCTGACACTGTCAAGGTCTATCACGGGTAGGTGAACTCACACTAACCTACCTGACACTGTCAAGGTCTATCACGGGTAGGTGAACTCACACTAACCTACCTGACACTGTCAAGGTCTATCACGGGTAGGTGAACTATCACCTGACACTAGGTGAACTCACGGGTAGGTGAACTCACTAACCTACCTGACACTGTCAAGGTCTATCACGGGTAGGTGAACTCACACTAACCTACCTGACACTGTCAAGGTCTATCACGGGTAGGTGAACTCACACTAACCTACCTGACACTGTCAAGGTCTATCACGGGTAGGTGAACTCACACTAACCTACCTGACACTGTCAAGGTCTATCACGGGTAGGTGAACTCACACTAACCTACCTGACACTGTCAAGGTCTATCACGGGTAGGTGAACTCACACTAACCTACCTGACACTGTCAAGGTCTATCACGGGTAGGTGAACTCACACTAACCTACCTGACACTGTCAAGGTCTATCACGGGTAGGTGAACTCACACTAACCTACCTGACACTGTCAAGGTCTATCACGGGTAGGTGAACTCACACTAACCTACCTGACACTGTCAAGGTCTATCACGGGTAGGTGAACTCACACTAACCTACCTGACACTGTCAAGGTCTATCACGGGTAGGTGAACTCACACTAACCTACCTGACACTGTCAAGGTCTATCACGGGTAGGTGAACTCACACTAACCTACCTGACACTGTCAAGGTCTATCACGGGTAGGTGAACTCACACTAACCTACCTGACACTCAAGGTCAAGGTCTATCACGGGTAGGTGAACTCACACTAACCTACCTGACACTGTCAAGGTCTATCACGGGTAGGTGAACTCACACTAACCTACCTGACACTGTCAAGGTCTATCACGGGTAGGTGAACTCACACTAACCTACCTGACACTGTCAAGGTCTATCACGGGTAGGTGAACTCACACTAACCTACCTGACACTGTCAAGGTCTATCACGGGTAGGTGAACTCACACTAACCTACCTGACACTGTCAAGGTCTATCACTACCTGGTAGGTGAACCTACCACACTCAAGGTCTATCACGGTAGGTGAACTCACACTAACCTACCTGACACTGTCAAGGTCTATCACGGGTAGGTGAACTCACACTAACCTACCTGACACTGTCAAGGTCTATCACGGGTAGGTGAACTCACACTAACCTACCTGACACTGTCAAGGTCTATCACGGGTAGGTGAACTCACACTACCTGACACTGTCAAGGTCTATCACGGGTAGGTGAACTCACACTAACCTACCTGACACTGTCAACAGTCACGGGTAGGTGAACTCACACTAACCTACCTGACACTGTCAAGGTCTATCACGGGTAGGTGAACTCACACTAACCTACCTGACACTGTCAAGGTCTATCACGGGTAGGTGAACTCACACTAACCTACCTGACACTGTCAAGGTCTATCACGGGTAGGTGAACTCACACTAACCTACCTGACACTGTCAAGGTCTATCACGGGTAGGTGAACTCACACTAACCTACCTGACACTGTCAAGGTCTATCACGGGTAGGTGAACTCACACTAACCTACCTGACACTGTCAAGGTCTATCACGGGTAGGTGAACTCACACTAACCTACCTGACACTGTCAAGGTCTATCACGGGTAGGTGAACTCACACTAACCTACCTGACACTGTCAAGGTCTATCACGGGTAGGTGAACTCACACTAACCTACCTGACACTGTCAAGGTCTATCACGGGTAGGTGAACTCACACTAACCTACCTGACACTGTCAAGGTCTATCACGGGTAGGTGAACTCACAGCAACAGTAGCATACCTGACACTGTCACAGTCCACTGTCAAGGTCTATCACAGGTAGGTGAACTCACACTAACCTAGCTGACACTGTCAAGGTCTATCACGGGTAGGTGAACTCACACTAACCTACCTGACACTGTCAAGGTCTATCACGGGTAGGTGAACTCACACTAACCTACCTGACACTGTCAAGGTCTATCACGGGTAGGTGAACTCACACTAACCTACCTGACACTGTCAAGGTCTATCACGGGTAGGTGAACTCACACTAACCTACCTGACACTGTCAAGGTCTATCACAGGTAGGTGAACTCACACTAACCTACCTGACACTTTCAAGGTCTATCACGGGTAGGTGAACTCACACTAACCTACCTGACACTGTCAAGGTCTATCACGGGTAGGTGAACTCACACTAACCTACCTGACACTGTCAAGGTCTATCACGGGTAGGTGAACTCACACTAACCTACCTGACACTGTCAAGGTCTATCACGGGTAGGTGAACTCACACTAACCTAGCTGACACTGTCAAGGTCTATCACGGGTAGGTGAACTCACACTAACCTACCTGACACTGTCAAGGTCTATCACGGGTAGGTGAACTCACACTAACCTACCTGACACTGTCAAGGTCTATCACGGGTAGGTGAACTCACACTAACCTACCTGACACTGTCAAGGTCTATCACGGGTAGGTGAACTCACACTAACCTACCTGACACTGTCAAGGTCTATCACGGGTAGGTGAACTCACACTAACCTACCTGACACTGTCAAGGTCTATCACGGGTAGGTGAACTCACACTAACCTACCTGACACTGTCAAGGTCTATCACGGGTAGGTGAACTCAGCAACAGTAGCATACCTGACACTGTCACAGTCCACTGTCAAGGTCTATCACGGGTAGGTGAACTCACACTAACCTACCTGACACTTTCAAGGTCTATCACGGGTAGGTGAACTCACACTAACCTACCTGACACTGTCAAGGTCTATCACAGGTAGGTGAACTCACACTAACCTACCTGACACTGTCAAGGTCTATCACAGGTAGGTGAACTCACACTAACCTACCTGACACTGTCAAGGTCTATCACAGGTAGGTGAACTCACACTAACCTACCTGACACTGTCAAGGTCTATCACGGGTAGGTGAACTCACACTAACCTACCTGACACTGTCAAGGTCTATCACGGGTAGGTGAACTCACACTAACCTACCTGACACTGTCAAGGTCTATCACGGGTAGGTGAACTCACACTAACCTACCTGACACTGTCAAGGTCTATCACGGGTAGGTGAACTCACACTAACCTAGCTGACACTGTCAAGGTCTATCACGGGTAGGTGAACTCACACTAACCTACCTGACACTGTCAAGGTCTATCACGGGTAGGTGAACTCACACTAACCTACCTGACACTGTCAAGGTCTATCACGGGTAGGTGAACTCACACTAACCTACCTGACACTGTCAAGGTCTATCACGGGTAGGTGAACTCACACTAACCTACCTGACACTGTCAAGGTCTATCACGGGTAGGTGAACTCACACTAACCTACCTGACACTGTCAAGGTCTATCACGGGTAGGTGAACTCACACTAACCTACCTGACACTGTCAAGGTCTATCACGGGTAGGTGAACTCACACTAACCTACCTGACACTGTCAAGGTCTATCACGGGTAGGTGAACTCACACTAACCTACCTGACACTGTCAAGGTCTATCACGGGTAGGTGAACTCACACTAACCTACCTGACACTGTCAAGGTCTATCACAGGTAGGTGAACTCACACTAACCTACCTGACACTGTCAAGGTCTATCACAGGTAGGTGAACTCACACTAACCTACCTGACACTGTCAAGGTCTATCACGGGTAGGTGAACTCACACTAACCTACCTGACACTGTCAAGGTCTATCACGGGTAGGTGAACTCACTAACCTACCTGACACTGTCAAGGTCTATCACGGGTAGGTGAACTCACACTAACCTACCTGACACTGTCAAGGTCTATCACGGTAGGTGAACTCACACTAACCTACCTGACACTGTCAAGGTCTATCACGGGTAGGTGAACTCACACTAACCTACCTGACACTGTCAAGGTCTATCACGGGTAGGTGAACTCACACTAACCTACCTGACACTGTCAAGGTCTATCACGGGTAGGTGAACTCACAGCAACAGTAGCATACCTGACACTGTCACAGTCCACTGTCAAGGTCTATCACAGGTAGGTGAACTCACACTAACCTAGCTGACACTGTCAAGGTCTATCACGGGTAGGTGAACTCACACTAACCTACCTGACACTGTCAAGGTCTATCACGGGTAGGTGAACTCACACTAACCTACCTGACACTGTCAAGGTCTATCACGGGTAGGTGAACTCACACTAACCTACCTGACACTGTCAAGGTCTATCACGGGTAGGTGAACTCACACTAACCTACCTGACACTGTCAAGGTCTATCACGGGTAGGTGAACTCACACTAACCTACCTGACACTGTCAAGGTCTATCACGGGTAGGTGAACTCACACTAACCTACCTGACACTGTCAAGGTCTATCACGGGTAGGTGAACTCACACTAACCTACCTGACACTGTCAAGGTCTATCACGGGTAGGTGAACTCACACTAACCTAGCTGACACTGTCAAGGTCTATCACGGGTAGGTGAACTCACACTAACCTACCTGACACTGTCAAGGTCTATCACGGGTAGGTGAACTCACACTAACCTACCTGACACTGTCAAGGTCTATCACGGGTAGGTGAACTCACACTAACCTACCTGACACTGTCAAAGTCTATCACGGGTAGGTGAACTCACACTAACCTAGCTGACACTGTCAAGGTCTATCACGGGTAGGTGAACTCACACTAACCTACCTGACACTGTCAAGGTCTATCACGGGTAGGTGAACTCACACTAACCTACCTGACACTGTCAAGGTCTATCACGGGTAGGTGAACTCACACTAACCTACCTGACACTGTCAAGGTCTATCACGGGTAGGTGAACTCACACTAACCTACCTGACACTGTCAAGGTCTATCACGGGTAGGTGAACTCACACTAACCTACCTGACACTGTCAAGGTCTATCACGGGTAGGTGAACTCACACTAACCTACCTGACACTGTCAAGGTCTATCACGGGTAGGTGAACTCACACTAACCTACCTGACACTGTCAAGGTCTATCACGGGTAGGTGAACTCACACTAACCTACCTGACACTGTCAAGGTCTATCACGGGTAGGTGAACTCACACTAACCTACCTGACACTGTCAAGGTCTATCACGGGTAGGTGAACTCACACTAACCTACCTGACACTGTCAAGGTCTATCACGGGTAGGTGAACTCACACTAACCTACCTGACACTGTCAAGGTCTATCACGGGTAGGTGAACTCACACTAACCTAGCTGACACTGTCAAGGTCTATCACGGGTAGGTGAACTCACACTAACCTACCTGACACTGTCAAGGTCTATCACGGGTAGGTGAACTCACACTAACCTACCTGACACTGTCAAGGTCTATCACGGGTAGGTGAACTCACACTAACCTACCTGACACTGTCAAGGTCTATCACGGGTAGGTGAACTCACACTAACCTACCTGACACTGTCAAGGTCTATCACGGGTAGGTGAACTCACACTAACCTACCTGACACCGTCAAGGTCTATCACGGGTAGGTGAACTCACACTAACCTACCTGACACCGTCAAGGTCTATCACGGGTAGGTGAACTCACACTAACCTACCTGACACCGTCAAGGTCTATCACGGGTAGGTGAACTCACACTAACCTAGCTGACACTGTCAAGGTCTATCACGGGTAGGTGAACTCACACTAACCTACCTGACACTGTCAAGGTCTATCACGGGTAGGTGAACTCACACTAACCTACCTGACACTGTCAAGGTCTATCACGGGTAGGTGAACTCACACTAACCTACCTGACACTGTCAAGGTCTATCACGGGTAGGTGAACTCACACTAACCTACCTGACACTGTCAAGGTCTATCACGGGTAGGTGAACTCACAGCAACAGTAGCATACCTGACACTGTCACAGTCCACTGTCAAGGTCTATCACAGGTAGGTGAACTCACACTAACCTAGCTGACACTGTCAAGGTCTATCACGGGTAGGTGAACTCACACTAACCTACCTGACACTGTCAAGGTCTATCACGGGTAGGTGAACTCACACTAACCTAGCTGACACTGTCAAGGTCTATCACGGGTAGGTGAACTCACACTAACCTACCTGACACTGTCAAGGTCTATCACGGGTAGGTGAACTCACACTAACCTACCTGACACTGTCAAGGTCTATCACGGGTAGGTGAACTCACACTAACCTACCTGACACTGTCAAGGTCTATCACGGGTAGGTGAACTCACACTAACCTAGCTGACACTGTCAAGGTCTATCACGGGTAGGTGAACTCACACTAACCTACCTGACACTGTCAAGGTCTATCACGGGTAGGTGAACTCACACTAACCTACCTGACACTGTCAAGGTCTATCACGGGTAGGTGAACTCACAGCAACAGTAGCATACCTGACACTGTCACAGTCCACTGTCAAGGTCTATCACGGGTAGGTGAACTCACACTAACCTACCTGACACTGTCAAGGTCTATCACGGGTAGGTGAACTCACACTAACCTACCTGACACTGTCAAGGTCTATCACAGGTAGGTGAACTCACACTAACCTACCTGACACTGTCAAGGTCTATCACAGGTAGGTGAACTCACACTAACCTACCTGACACTGTCAAGGTCTATCACGGGTAGGTGAACTCACACTAACCTACCTGACACTGTCAAGGTCTATCACGGGTAGGTGAACTCACACTAACCTACCTGACACTGTCAAGGTCTATCACGGGTAGGTGAACTCACACTAACCTACCTGACACTGTCAAGGTCTATCACGGGTAGGTGAACTCACACTAACCTAGCTGACACTGTCAAGGTCTATCACGGGTAGGTGAACTCACACTAACCTACCTGACACTGTCAAGGTCTATCACGGGTAGGTGAACTCACACTAACCTACCTGACACTGTCAAGGTCTATCACGGGTAGGTGAACTCACACTAACCTACCTGACACTGTCAAGGTCTATCACGGGTAGGTGAACTCACACTAACCTACCTGACACTGTCAAGGTCTATCACGGGTAGGTGAACTCACACTAACCTACCTGACACTGTCAAGGTCTATCACGGGTAGGTGAACTCACACTAACCTACCTGACACTGTCAAGGTCTATCACGGGTAGGTGAACTCACACTAACCTACCTGACACTGTCAAGGTCTATCACGGGTAGGTGAACTCACACTAACCTAGCTGACACTGTCAAGGTCTATCACGGGTAGGTGAACTCACACTAACCTACCTGACACTGTCAAGGTCTATCACGGGTAGGTGAACTCACAGCAACAGTAGCATACCTGACACTGTCACAGTCCACTGTCAAGGTCTATCACGGGTAGGTGAACTCACACTAACCTACCTGACACTGTCAAGGTCTATCACGGGTAGGTGAACTCACACTAACCTACCTGACACTGTCAAGGTCTATCACAGGTAGGTGAACTCACACTAACCTACCTGACACTGTCAAGGTCTATCACAGGTAGGTGAACTCACACTAACCTACCTGACACTGTCAAGGTCTATCACAGGTAGGTGAACTCACACTAACCTACCTGACACTGTCAAGGTCTATCACGGGTAGGTGAACTCACACTAACCTACCTGACACTGTCAAGGTCTATCACGGGTAGGTGAACTCACAGCAACACTAACCTACCTGACACTGTCACAGTCCACTGTCAAGGTCTATCACGGGTAGGTGAATACAACAGGTGTAGTAGACTTTACAGTGAAATGCTGAATACAACAGGTGTAGTAGACCTTACAGTGAAATGCTGAATACAACAGGTGTAGTAGACCTTACAGTGAAATGCTGAATACAACAGATGTAGTAGACCTTACAGTGAAATGCTGAATACAACAGGTGTAGTAGACCTTACAGTGAAATGCTGAATACAACAGATGTAGTAGACCTTACAGTGAAATGCTGAATACAACAGGTGTAGTAGACCTTACAGTGAAATGCTGAATACAACAGGTGTAGTAGACCTTACAGTGAAATGCTAAATAGAACAGGTGTAGTAGACCTTACAGTGAAATGCTGAATACAACAGGTGTAGTAGACCTCACAGTGAAATGCTGAATACAACAGATGTAGTAGACCCCACAGTGAAATGCTGAATACAACAGATGTAGTAGACCTTACAGTGAAATGCTGAATACAACAGGTGTAGTAGACCTCACAGTGAAATGCTGAATACAACAGGTGTAGTAGACCTTATAGTGAAATGCTGAATACAACAGGTGTAGTAGACCTTACAGTGAAATGCTGAATACAACAGGTGTAGTAGACCTTACAGTGAAATGCTGAATACAACAGATGTAGTAGACCCCACAGTGAAATGCTGAATACAACAGGTGTAGTAGACCTTACAGTGAAATGCTGAATACAACAGATGTAGTAGACCTTACAGTGAAATGCTGAATACAACAGATGTAGTAGACCTTACAGGGAAATGCTGAATACAACAGGTGTAGTAGACCTCACAGTGAAATGCTGAATACAACAGGTGTAGTAGACCTTACAGTGAAATGCTGAATACAACAGGTGTAGTAGACCTTACAGTGAAATGCTGAATACAACAGGTGTAGTAGACCTTACAGTGAAATGCTGAATACAACAGGTGTAGTAGACCTCACAGTGAAATGCTGAATACAACAGGTGTAGTAGACCTTACAGTGAAATGCTGAATACAACAGATGTAGTAGACCTTACAGTGAAATGCTGAATACAACAGGTGTAGTAGACCTTACAGTGAAATGCTGAATACAACAGATGTAGTAGACCTTACAGTGAAATGCTGAATACAACAGGTGTAGTAGACCTTACAGTGAAATGCTGAATACAACAGATGTAGTAGACCTTACAGTGAAATGCTGAATACAACAGGTGTAGTAGACCTCACAGTGAAATGCTGAATACAACAGGTGTAGTAGACCTCACAGTGAAATGCTAAATACAACAGGTGTAGTAGACCTCATAGTGAAATGCTGAATACAACAGATGTAGTAGACCTCACAGTGAAATGCTAAATACAACAGGTGTAGTAGACCTCACAGTGAAATGCTAAATACAACAGGTGTAGTAGACCTCACAGTGAAATGCTGAATACAACAGGTGTAGTAGACCTCACAGTGAAATGCTAAATACAACAGGTGTAGTAGACCTCACAGTGAAATGCTGAATACAACAGGTGTAGTAGACCTTACAGTGAAATGCTAAATACAACAGGTGTAGTAGACCTTACAGTGAAATGCTGAATACAACAGATGTAGTAGACCTTACAGTGAAATGCTGAATACAACAGGTGTAGTAGACCCCACAGTGAAATGCTGAATACAACAGGTGTAGTAGACCTTACAGTGAAATGCTGAATACAACAGGTGTAGTAGACCCCACAGTGAAATGCTGAATACAACAGGTGTAGTAGACCTTACAGTGAAATGCCGAATACAACAGGTGTAGTAGATCTTACAGTGAAATGCTGAATACAACAGGTGTAGTAGACCTTACAGTGAAATGCTGAATACAACAGGTGTAGTAGACCTTACAGTGAAATGCTGAATACAACAGGTGTAGTAGACCTTACAGTGAAATGCTGAATACAACAGGTGTAGTAGACCTTACAGTGAAATGCTGAATACAACAGGTGTAGTAGACCTTACAGTGAAATGCTGAATACAACAGATGTAGTAGACCTTACAGTGAAATGCTGAATACAACAGGTGTAGTAGACCTTACAGTGAAATGCTAAATAGAACAAGTGTAGTAGACCTTACAGTGAAATGCTAAATACAACAGGTGTAGTAGACGTCACAGTGAAATGCTGAATACAACAGGTGTAGTAGACCTTATAGTGAAATGCTGAATACAACAGGTGTAGTAGACCTTACAGTGAAATGCTAAATACAACAGGTGTAGTAGACGTCACAGTGAAATGCTGAATACAACAGGTGTAGTAGACCTTATAGTGAAATGCTGAATACAACAGGTGTAGTAGACCTTACAGTGAAATGCTAAATACAACAGGTGTAGTAGACCCCACAGTGAAATGCTGAATACAACAGGTGTAGTAGACCTTACAGTGAAATGCTGAATACAACAGATGTAGTAGACCTTACAGTGAAATGCTGAATACAACAGGTGTAGTAGACCTTACAGTGAAATGCTGAATACAACAGGTGTAGTAGACCTTACAGTGAAATGCTGAATACAACAGGTGTAGTAGACCTTACAGTGAAATGCTGAATACAACAGGTGTAGTAGACCTTACAGTGAAATGCTGAATACAACAGGTGTAGTAGACCTTACAGTGAAATGCTGAATACAACAGATGTAGTAGACCTTACAGTGAAATGCTAACTGCTAGCCTTTAACCAACAATGCAGTTTTAAGATAAAATAAGTGTTAAGTAAACATTTTTTTTTTAAATAGATATGTTTAAAAAAAATAAAAAATAAAAAGATATACTAACCTAACACTTTCCTAGTCCAGTGTCGGATTATAGCTGACGATAATGGTTTAAGGCTTGGTATTCTGAAAAGGGGAAGGTGATCGCATCTACGACGCCATTATGATTAAAACGGCCGGTGGTAACGGATGTGAAACGGCTAGCTTAGTTAGCGGTGGAATAGTGCGCGCTAAATAGCGTTTCAATCGGTGACGTCACTTGCTCTGAGACCTTGAAGTAGTAGTTCCCCTTGCTCTGCAAGGGCCGCGGTTGAATTGTATTCTGTATTCATTTAGCTGGTTGTTTGAAGGGGTGGCCCCTTGGTTGAATTGTATTCTGTATTCATTTAGCTGGTTGTTTGAAGGGGTGGCCCGACCCAAAGCAGAGGAACTGCTTCGTCTGCCCGGAAACAGAGCTGGCTCCTTCATGATCAGAGAAAGTCAAAAAGGTGAGTGGCCTAGAGACAGACGTCTGTACCGTAATTAAATGGAATGTAGGTGCTCCTTGTGGTGCTCCTTGTGGTGCCCCTTGTGGTGCTCCGTTCGTAGAGCATGGCGCTCGCAACGCGATGGTTGTGGGTACGCAAGCAACAACTACTGTAAGTCACTTAGGATAAAGGGGTTGGCTAAATGTCCTAAATAAATGGTACATATAAAAGCTCTATAGTTCTATACTTCGACTACGGGACTGCCGATAGATTCTCTCACAATCAACTACTAAAATTATCAACCAAAATCGACCAACTTTAAAAACAGATGTAATAATGTCTTGTTTTTCTTTGCCTGTGTGGTGTTGTAGGAGTGTATACCCTGTCTGTATGGCACAGGGTTATGGTACACTATCGTATTATACGCCTTCCCAACAACTGGTACTACATCTCTCCTGGTCTAACCTTCCAGTGTCTAGAGGACCTCGTCAACCACTACTCTGGTAAATAACCATCCCCGGTGACATGATCATGGACATTTAGTCCAAATCTATTCATCGGAAACCTTGTACCTCACTTTTTGTAGATTTAAAAAAGAAAATTAACAGAAATTGAAAGCAGTCATCCCTCTTCATATTCTGTGAAAGGTTCATGATTAAAGTAGTCATCCCTCTTCATATTCTGTGAAAGGTTCATGATTAAAGTAGTAATCCCTCTTCATATTCTGTGAAAGGTTCATGATTAAAGTAGTCATCCCTCTTCATATTCTGTGAAAAGTGAATGATTTGCAGGCATTATGTCTGACAATAGCCGTATCTGAAAATACATCTTTAAAAAATTATTTAAAAAAAAAATGTAATAAGAGTTTTTTTCCGGGACACCAACATATCTGATCTTATTACAATCTGACATTAAAGTCGAACACATGTAGACTCCATGTGAACCTATTTATAGGAACCATGAGCTGATAAGTATAGTATTATTATAAAGGGTGGAACTATTCATTATTTTTTAACTTGTGACACCACCGGTAGTTATCACTTTCTAACGTGGAATTATTGACTCTTTCAAGCCGCACCAACTCCAACGCACTGCAATGCTGCTACACTATATTCACTAAGTGGAGTCATATGAGCTGTATACTGTGGTTGAAGTACATTTCTGAAGTTGGCTATTTTGAGGATGTGGAAGATATTCAGCTCTAGTGCTCTGCTTGTGTCATTAATGTGTCCTTGTACATTTATATTTTTGTCACTGTATGGTTTCTGGTAGCTAACTGGTTATAACCACAGGATAGCTGCATATGGTTTCTGGTAATGACAGTGGCCCCTCCTCTTTGACAGATTGTGCAGACGGCCTGTGCTGTATTCTCACCACCCCATGTCAGGCTGTAACCAATGGCAACCTCAACCTGGCTTCCCAGGCACCCCCTGTGGTGATGCACAACAACTTCGACTGGAAAGACGTCAACAGGTACCTCTTTCTCTAACGTTGACCTCTCTTTCCCTCTCTACCCGCCTTCAGTCCCTCTCTCTCCCGCCTTCAGTTCCCCTCTCTCCCGCCTTCAGTTCCCCTCTCTCCCGCCTTCAGTCCCCCTCTCTCCCGCCTTCAGCACCTCTCTACCCGCCTTCAGCCCCTCTCTACCCGCCTTCAGCCCCTCTCTACCCGCCTTCAGCCCCTCTCTACCCGCCTTCAGCCCCCCTCTCCCCGCCTTCAGCCCCTCTCTACCCGCCTTCAGCCCCCCTCTCCCCGCCTTCAGCCCCTCTCTACCCGCCTTCAGCCCCTCTCTACCCGCCTTCAGCCCCTCTCTACCCGCCTTCAGTCCCCCTCTCTCCCGCCTTCAGTCCCTCTCTACCCGCCTTCAGTTCCCCTCTCTCCCGCCTTCAGTCCCTCTCTACCCGCCTTCAGCACCTCTCTACCCGCCTTCAGCCCCTCTCTACCCGCCTTCAGCCCCCTCTACCCGCCTTCAGCCCCTCTCTACCCGCCTTCAGCCCCTCTCTACCCGCCTTCAGCCCCTCTCTACCCCGCCTTCAGCCCCCTCTCCCCGCCTTCAGCCCCTCTCTACCCGCCTTCAGCCCCCCTCTCCCCGCCTTCAGCCCCTCTCTACCCGCCTTCAGCCCCTCTCTCCCGCCTTCAGCCCCTCTCTCCCGCCTTCAGCCCCTCTCTCCCGCCTTCAGCCCCTCTCTCCCGCCTTCAGTCCCTCTCTCTCCAACCTTGTTTCTCCCCATCCATCTGTATCTGTCACTACCCCTCTCTGGGAGTTTCATGGAGTCTGACAATTACATATGTGTTTGAGCTTATTTTTGAGTTTAGCTTTCAATGTACTTTATCAGTGATAGATAACAGACTAACGCTGCATCATATCTATTCTAACCCCAGCTCGGAGCTGACAGACCAGCCTCATCGTTACCCCGGCAACAGAGACTCTATGATCAGCTTTGGCCTGCGGAACACAGTCTCCTCCTACATGTCTCTGGGGGACATGAGGAAGGAGAGGAAGAGCACCAGCTGGAGGAGGAATAAGAGGAGGAGTGTGTGTGTAC
Source organism: Oncorhynchus nerka (assembly GCF_034236695.1). Classification (NCBI taxonomy): domain Eukaryota; kingdom Metazoa; phylum Chordata; class Actinopteri; order Salmoniformes; family Salmonidae; genus Oncorhynchus; species Oncorhynchus nerka. The sequence goes on along the minus strand of NC_088409.1, from coordinate 11,068,372 downwards.
CTCCCGGTCACGGACTCAGCACTACAGCACTGGAAGAGGAGGAGGAGGGGGAGTACGCACAAGCCATCCTCCTGAACTCTTAAGACTGGATATGGGCTTAAATGTAGAGGACATATCCTGCTGTATAGAGAGGACATGCCCTGCTGTATAGAGAGGACATACCGTGCTGTGTAGAGAGGACATAATCCTGCTGTATAGAGAGGACATGTCCTGCTGTATAGAGAGGACATATCGTGCTGTGTAGAGAGGACATAATCCTGCTGTATAGAGAGGACATGTCCTGCTGTATAGAGAGGACATGTCCTGCTGTGTAGAGAGGACATAATCCTGCTGTATAGAGAGGACATGTCCTGCTGTATAGAGAGGACATATCGTGCTGTGTAGAGAGGACATAATCCTGCTGTATAGAGAGGACATAATCCTGCTGTATAGAGAGGACATGTCCTGCTGTATAGAGAGGACATAGCATACTGGACTATGCCGTGAACGTGGAAGTAAAACTGTGATGACTGTCACACTGCATAATCAGTGACATTCGTACCATTAATCACAAGGGTGTTACTGCTTGACAGCCTAAACTAGTTGTAAACAGCTGGAATGGTTAAGACCGTTACTGTAACAGCATTATTTACACACGAGGGCTTAGTAACACATCCACAATAGCCCTATTTAGTGCACTACTATAGTGCACTACTTTTGATAGGGGCTCTGGTCAAAAGCAGTACACTATATAGGGAATAGGGCACCATTTGGTACTCTTAGTGAAGGTCAGTGAGGATCAGGGGTCACAGGTCAGCTTACCATGAGCAGCATCCTGTCGAAGAGACCACGCGAGGAGGGGGAGGTCAGATGTAGGCTGGCCACGTCGGCTCCACTCCGCTCTGCCCCCACCGTCACCAGCCTGGGGTCACCTCCGAACGCCTCAATGTTCTCCTGGACCCACTTCAGAGCGGCTACCTGGTCCTGGAAGCCGGCGTTACCTGGCAGGGCTGTGGAGCCTAGAGGCATTCAGTTCACACTGCTGTTATTTCATGTACCGTGTCAGGAGTCAAATCCATTCAAGAGATACACTTATATAACGTAATATGTTCTTTGGGTTGTGACTTGTGTTATCGTCTACATCATTTCCAAAAATATACAAACATGTTTTTATTCCATTTGGGTACCAAAAGCCACTGCAGCACATCAATACTGTAATTACCCACTAAGAATGGACCAAGAAACTATTGGATAGATTTCAAATATCATTTTACCAAAGCCTGGTAAGAATGTGAATACACTCAGCAACAGCAAACAGAAAGCATGGAACATTCCAAAGTGTTGCTTTAGAAAAGCTCCCTCTAGAAGACAATAGGTGGAGAGATATCTGGGACCAGTGGTTTAGTAGGTGTGGCTGTGTTGCAGGGCTTTATAGAAGAGCTGTGTGGGAGGGGCCAGTGGTTTAGTAGGTGTGGCTGTGTTGCAGGGCTTTATAGAAGAGCTGTGTGGGAGGGGCCAGTGGTTTAGTAGGTGTGGCTGTGTTGCAGGGCTTTATAGAAGAGCTGTGTGGGAGGGGCCAGTGGTTTAGTAGGTGTGGCTGTGTTGCAGGGCTTTATAGAAGAGCTGTGTGGGAGGGGCCAGTGATTTAGTAGGTGTGGCTGTGTTGCAGGGCTTTATAGAAGAGCTGTGTGGGAGGGGCCAGTGGTTTAGAGGTGTGGCTGTGTTGCAGGGCTTTATAGAAGAGCTGTGTGGGAGGGGCCAGTGGTTTACTAGGTGTGGCTGTGTTGCAGGGCTTTATAGAAGAGCTGTGTGGGAGGGGCCAGTGGTTTAGTAGGTGTGGCTGTGTTGCAGGGCTTTATAGAAGAGCTGTGTGGGAGGGGCCAGTGGTTTAGTAGGTGTGGCTGTGTTGCAGGGCTTTATAGAAGAGCTGTGTGGGAGGGGCCAGAGGTTTAGTAGGTGTGGCTGTGTTGCAGGGCTTTATAGAAGAGCTGTGTGGGAGGGGCCAGTGGTTTAGTAGGTGTGGCTGTGTTGCAGGGCTTTATAGAAGAGCTGTCTGGGAGGGGCCAGTGGTTTAGTAGGTGTGCTGTGTTGCAGGGCTTTATAGAAGAGCTGTGTGGGAGGGGCCAGTGGTTTAGTAGGTGTGGCTGTGTTGCAGGGCTTTATAGAAGAGATTGTGGGAGGGGCCAGTGGTTTAGTAGGTGTTGCTGTGTTGCAGGGCTTTATAGAAGAGCTGTCTGGGAGGGGCCAGTGGTTTAGTAGGTGTGGCTGTGTTGCAGGGCTTTATAGAAGAGCTGTCTGGGAGGGGCCAGTGGTTTAGTAGGTGTGGCTGTGTTGCAGGGCTTTATAGAAGAACTGTCTGGGAGGGGCCAATGGTTTAGTAGGTGTGGCTGTGCTGCAGGGTCTTCTAGAGTTGCTGGCTGAGGGCTCCTATCACCAAGACTACACATCACTCTAAAACAGAACGTGCCGTCTAGGATAATAAAGTTGAAACTTGAACACACACACACAGTCCTTCCACATGTCTGTGAGTGTGCCAGCTGTGTGCTATGGCTGGCTGCTAGCTGACTGTGGAGAGAGTCACTCCTCCCTCTCAGTGCCACATCAGCACAGAACACACCATCATCACAGAACACACCATCAGCACAGAACACACCATCAGCACAGAACACACCATCAGCACAGAAGACACCATCAGCACAGAACACACCATCAGCAGAGATGTATCTCCCCCCTCATCTCCCCATCTCTCCCTCATCCCCCCCGGGCCCTCTCAGCCCCCCACAGCAGCAGAATACCAACAGTAAACATGTCATCCTCTCCCCTTCACTTTCATCGTGACCTGATTCTAACTTCATGTCCACTGTCTTCCTCCTACATTTACATTCACTTATTAAGCCATTTCAGCAGCGTTCTCAGACCCAGTTGTGAGTTCAGATTTAGAAGGCAGCACTTGTTCGTGTCTTTTGTTACTTTTGAAAGCATATAACCTGTAAGATAACTGAATGCTGCTTCTGACGTGTGTTAAGAGGAGCACCTGTGCTGAGGAATCCGAACGCTGCAACCCTGGTGTTGACGGTAACCACGACGATGTTGCCGACGGCAGCCAGGTAGGAGCCGTCCAGTAGAGATGCTGTGTCATCGCTGGCTGCTCCAGACGGGTTATGGAAGAACACCAGGACCGCTGCACTCCCTCTCTATCAGAGGAAAAGACAAGAACAGGAATGACACGGCAGACTAACTGTCAATCTGAGGGACCGGTAGTGGAGTGGTGTTTGAGGTGTCTAGGGGTAACTAAAGGAGAGGTCAACAGGGCTTCTAGTGAAACAAAGATCTCTATCGGTACAATGTGACTTACGATGCCGCTGGGGACGAAGATGTTGAGGTACAGACAGTCCTCACTGCTGGCTGATGACTCCACAGCTCCAGGCTGCAGACAACTGGGTCTACCATGGGGAAACATCCATTACAACAGGGTTAGAGGACACATTAACACACTGCATGTGGTACAACTGGGTCTACCATGGAAACGTCCATAACAACAGGGTTAGAGGACACATTAACACACTGGGTCTACCATGGAAACATCCCATAACAACAGGGTTAGAGGACACATTAACACACTGGGTCTACCATGGAAACATCCCATAACAACAGGGTTAGAGGACACATTAACACACTGGGTCTACCATGGAAACATCCCATAACAACAGGGTTAGAGGACACATTAACACACTGGGTCTACCATGGAAACATCCATAACAACAGGGTTAGAGGACACATTAACACACTGGGTCTACCATGGAAACATCCATAACAACAGGGTTAGAGGACACATTAACACACTGGGTCTACCATGGAAACATCCATAACAACAGGGTTAGAGGACACATTAACACACTGCATGTGGTACAACTGGGTCTACCATGGGGAAACATCCCATAACAACAGGGTTAGAGGACACATTAACACACTGGGTCTACCATGGGGAAACATCCATAACAACAGGGTTAGAGGACACATTAACACACTGGGTCTACCATGGAAACATCCATAACAACAGGGTTAGAGGACACATTAACACACTGGGTCTACCATGGAAACATCCATAACAACAGGGTTAGAGGGCACATTAACACACTGGGTCTACCATGGAAACATCCATAACAACAGGGTTAGAGGACACATTAACACACTGGGTCTACCATGGGGAAACATCCATAACAACAGGGTTAGAGGACACGTTAACACACTGGGTCTACCATGGAAACATCCATAACAACAGGGTTAGAGGACACATTAACACACTGCATGTAGTACAACTGGGTCTACCATGGAAACATCCATAACAACAGGGTTAGAGGACACATTAACACACTGGGTCTACCATGGAAACATCCATAACAACAGGGTTAGAGGACACATTAACACACTGGGTCTACCATGGGGAAACATCCATAACAACAGGGTTAGAGGACACATTAACACACTGGGTCTACCATGGAAACATCCATAACAACAGGGTTAGAGGACACATTAACACACTGGGTCTACCATGGAAACGTCCATAACAACAGGGTTAGAGGACACATTAACACACTGGGTCTACCATGGAAACATCCCATAACAACAGGGTTAGAGGACACATTAACACACTGCATGTGGTACAACTGGGTCTACCATGGGGAAACATCCCATAACAACAGGGTTAGAGGACACATTAACACACTGCATGTAGTACAACTGGGTCTACCATGGAAACATCCATAACAACAGGGTTAGAGGACACATTAACACACTGCATGTGGTACAACTGGGTCTACCATGGAAACATCCATAACAACAGGGTTAGAGGACACATTAACACACTGGGTCTACCATGGAAACATCCATAACAACAGGGTTAGAGGACACATTAACACACTGCATGTGGTACAACTGGGTCTACCATGGAAACGTCCATAACAACAGGGTTAGAGGACACATTAACACACTGGGTCTACCATGGGGAAACATCCATAACAACAGGGTTAGAGGACACGTTAACACACTGGGTCTACCATGGGGAAACATCCATAACAACAGGGTTAGAGGACACGTTAACACACTGCATGTGGTACAACTGGGTCTACCATGGGGAAACATCCATAACAACAGGGTTAGAGGACACATTAACACACTGGGTCTACCATGGGGAAACATCCATAACAACAGGGTTAGAGGACACATTAACACACTGGGTCTACCATGGGGAAACATCCATAACAACAGGGTTAGAGGACACATTAACACACTGGGTCTACCATGGAAACATCCATAACAACAGGGTTAGAGGACACATTAACACACTGCATGTGGTACAACTGGGTCTACCATGGAAACATCCATAACAACAGGGTTAGAGGACACATTAACACACTGGGTCTACCATGGAAACATCCATAACAACAGGGTTAGAGGACACATTAACACACTGGGTCTACCATGGGGAAACATCCATAACAACAGGGTTAGAGGACACATTAACACACTGGGTCTACCATGGAAACATCCATAACAACAGGGTTAGAGGACACATTAACACACTGCATGTGGTACAACTGGGTCTACCATGGGGAAACATCCCATAACAACAGGGTTAGAGGACACATTAACACACTGCATGTAGTACAACTGGGTCTACCATGGGGAAACATCCATAACAACAGGGTTAGAGGACACATTAACACACTGCATGTAGTACAACTGGGTCTACCATGGAAACATCCATAACAACAGGGTTAGAGGACACATTAACACACTGGGTCTACCATGGAAACATCCATAACAACAGGGTTAGAGGACACATTAACACACTGCATGTGGTACAACTGGGTCTACCATGGAAACGTCCATAATAACAAGCTGTTTCTCAACTAGACACTAATGTACTTGTCCTCTTGCTCAGTTGTGCACCGGGGCCTCCCACTCCCCTTTCTATCTGGTTAGAGCCAGTTTGCACTGTTCTGTGAAGGCAGCGGTACACAGCGTTATACGAGAACTTCAGTTTTTTTGGCAATTTCTCACATGGAATAGCCTTAATTTCTCAGAACAAAAATAGACTAATGCTTTTCAGAAGAAAGGTGTGTGTCTGGCCATTTTGAGCCTGCAATCGAACCCACAAATGCTGATGCTCCAGATGCTCAGCTCGTCTAAAGAAGGCCAGTTGTATTGCTTGTTTAATCAGAACAACAGTTTTCAGCTGTGCTAACATAATTGCAAAAGGGTTTTCTAATGATCAATTAGCGTTTTAAAATGATAAACTTGGATTAGCTAACACAACGTGCCATTGGAACACAGAAGTGATGGTTGATGATAATGGGCCTCTGTTCGCCTATGTAGATATTCCATAAAAAAATCTGCTGTTTCCAGCTACAATAGTCATTTACAACAATTTCTGATAAATTGTGTTATTTCAAAAAAATGTGCTTTTCTTACAAAAACAAGAACATTTCTAAGTGGCCCCAAACATTTTAATGGCAGTGTGTGTATATATTAAAATTTCCAGGATGTAACATTTCCTAGTGGTTAGCGTGTCGGACCAGTAACCGAAAGGTTGCTAGATTGAATCCCCGAGCTGACAAGGTAAAAATCTGTCGTTCTGCCCCTGAACAAGGCAGTTAGCCCACTGTTCCTAGGCAGTCATTGTGAATAATAATTTGTTCTTGCCTACTTAAATAAAAGTTATATTATGGTTTTTCATTTTTTTAAATAACATTTTCAGGGACCCGTTTTGGCTTGTGAACACCCCTTTCCAAACTACTGGATGAAATTATACAAAACCTTTATAACGCATCTTTAAAAACAGAGTCATTGTTTACCTGGTAACCGTGGCGTTCCATGTGCCACTCCATTCAGCAGGCTGTGGGGGTACGAAACGGAGGGCTCTGATAGGAGGACGAGCGTACGGAACTCCCAAGAACTGTCTGACTGTCTTCCTGTCTGACCCGAGCAGCGTTGTCACGGCCGATCCCTGGAGCGTTCCGTGAGCCGGGATAAACACTGACGTCAACGCCGCCTTGGGTTCTGGATCCCACAGAAAACATAACCATCAGTCAGAGGGAAGCCTGGACTGACACTGACAACTATGGGCCCTGGTCAAAAGTAATGCACCATATAGGGAACAGGGTGCCATTTGGGACAGAGATACTGTCTGCATTGGAATCAACCAGCTGTAAAACTCCTTCAGCACCTCTCAGATGATAAATCACCCTTTCTAATAATAATGACCATTACAGGAAGTAGGCTGCAGTGATTGACACGACCTAACCCACCAATAAACATCTCTGTTTCTTCAAACACTAGTCACATTAGCAGCAGTAAAGTGAGCAAGGGTCAGGGATGTATAGTGAGCCAGGGATGTATAGTGAGTCAGGGATGTATAGTGGGTCAGGGATGTATAGTGAGCCAGGGCCAGGGATGTATAGTGAGTCAGAGTCAGGGATGTATAGTGAGTCAGGGATGTATAGTGAGTCAGGGTCAGGGATGTATAGTGAGCCAGGGTCAGGGATGTATAGTGAGCCAGGGATGTATAGTGAGCCAGGGATGTATAGTGAGGCAGGGATGTATAGTGACCCAGGGATGTATAGTGAGTCAGGGATGTATAGTGAGCCAGGGTCAGGGATGTATAGTGAGTCAGGGTCAGGGATGTATATTGAGTCAGGGTCAGGGATGTATAGTGAGCCAGGGTCAGGGATGTATAGTGAGCCAGGGTCAGGGATGTATAGTGAGTCAGGGTCAGGGATGTATAGTGAGCCAGGGTCAGGGATGTATAGTGAGCCAGGGTCAGGGATGTATAGTGAGCCAGGGATGTATAGTGAGGCAGGGATGTATAGTGACCCAGGGATGTATAGTGAGTCAGGGATGTATTGTGAGCCAGGGTCAGGGATGTATAGTGAGTCAGGGATGTATAGTGAGCCAGGGTCAGGGATGTATAGTGAGGCAGGGTCAGGGATGTATAGTGAGTCAGGGTCAGGGATGTATAGTGAGCCAGGGTCAGGGATGTATAGTGAGCCAGGGTCAGGGATGTATAGTGAGTCAGGGTCAGGGATGTATAGTGAGCCAGGGTCAGGGATGTATAGTGAGCCAGGGTCAGGGATGTATAGTGACCCAGGGATGTATAGTGAGTCAGGGATGTATAGTGAGCCAGGGTCAGGGATGTATAGTGAGTCAGGGATGTATAGTGAGCCAGGGTCAGGGATGTATAGTGAGGCAGGGTCAGGGATGTATAGTGAGTCAGGGTCAGGGATGTATAGTGAGCCAGGGTCAGGGATGTATAGTGAGTCAGGGATGTATAGTGAGTCAGGGTCAGGGATGTATAGTGAGGCAGGGTCAGGGATGTATAGTGAGTCAGGGATGTATAGTGAGTCAGGGTCAGGGATGTATAGTGAGCCAGGGTCAGGGATGTATAGTAAGCCAGGGTCAGGGATGTATAGTGAGTCAGGGATGTATAGTGAGTCAGGGATGTATAGTGAGTCAGGGATGTATAGTGAGTCAGGGTCAGGGATGTATAGTGAGCCAGGGTCAGGGATGTATAATAAGCCAGGGTCAGGGATGTATAGTGAGCCAGGGATGTATAGTGAGCCAGGGTCAGGGATGTATAGTGAGCCAGGGTCAGGGATGTATAGTGAGTCAGGGTCAGGGATGTATAGTGAGTCAGGGATGTATAGTGAGTCAGGGATGTATAGTGAGTCAGGGTCAGGGATGTATAGTGAGCCAGGGTCAGGGATGTATAGTGAGTCAGGGTCAGGGATGTATAGTGAGCCAGGGTCAGGGATGTATAGTGAGTCAGGGATGTATAGTGAGTCAGGGTCAGGGATGTATAGTGAGTCAGGGTCAGGGATGTATAGTGAGCCAGGGTCAGGGATGTATAGTGAGGCAGGGTCAGGGATGTATAGTGAGTCAGGGTCAGGGATGTATAGTGAGCCAGGGTCAGGGATGTATAGTGAGTCAGGGATGTATAGTGAGTCAGGGTCAGGGATGTATAGTGAGGCAGGGTCAGGGATGTATAGTGAGCCAGGGATGTATAGTGAGTCAGGGATGTATAGTGAGCCAGGGATGTATAGTGAGCCAGGGTCAGGGATGTATAGTGAGCCAGGGATGTATAGTGAGTCAGGGTCAGGGATGTATAGTGAGCCAGGGTCAGGGATGTATAGTGAGTCAGGGTCAGGGATGTATAGTGAGCCAGGGTCAGGGATGTATAGTGAGCCAGGGTCAGGGATGTATAGTGAGCCAGGGTCAGGGATGTATAGTGAGCCAGGGTCAGGGATGTATAGTGAGTCAGGGTCAGGGATGTATAGTGAGCCAGGGTCAGGGATGTATAGTGACCCAGGGTCAGGGATGTATAGTGACCCAGGGTCAGGGATGTATAGTGACCCAGGGTCAGGGATGTATAGTGAGCCAGGGTCAGGGATGTATAGTGAGCCAGGGTCAGGGATGTATAGTGAGCCAGGGTCAGGGATGTATAGTGAGCCAGGGTCAGGGATGTATAGTGACCCAGGGTCAGGGATGTATAGTGACCCAGGGTCAGGGATGTATAGTGACCCAGGGTCAGGTATGTATAGTGAGCCAGGGTCAGGGATGTATAGTGAGCCAGGGTCAGGGATGTATAGTGAGCCAGGGATGTATAGTGAGTCAGGGTCAGGGATGTATAGTGAGTCAGGGTCAGGGATGTATAGTGAGCCAGGGTCAGGGATGTATAGTGAGTCACTCCTCTCCTCTTTTGACCTCTCCCTCTCACCTTCCCCCCCTACTCACAAGGCAGGCAATACGCTCGACCTCATCTTTACTAGATGCTGTTCTTCCACTAACCTCATTGCAACTCCCCTCCAAGTCTCCGACCACTACCTTGTATCCTTTTCCCTCTCGCTCTCATCCAACACTTCCCACACTGCCCCTACTCGGATGGTATCGCGCCGTCCAACCTTCGCTCTCTCTCCCATCCTATCATCTCTTCCCTCTGCTCAAACCTTCTCCAACCTATCTCCTGATTCTGCCTCCTCAACCCTCCTCTCCTCCCTTTCTGCATCCTTTGACTCTCTATGTCCCCTATCCTCCAGGCCGGCTCGGTCCTCCCCTCCCGCTCCGTGGCTCGACGACTCATTGCGAGCTCACAGAACAGGGCTCCGGGCAGCCGAGCGGAAATGGAGGAAAACTCGCCTCCCTGCGGACCTGGCATCCTTTCACTCCCTCCTCTCTACATGTTCCTCTTCTGTCGCTGCTGCAAAAGCCACTTTCTACCACTCTAAATTCCAAGCATCTGCCTCTAACCCTAGGAAGCTCTTTGCCACCTTCTCCTCCCTCCTGAATCCTCCTCCCCCCCTCCTCCCTCTCTGCAGATGACTTCGTCAACCATTTTGAAAAGAAGGTCGACGACATCCGATCCTCGTTTGCTAAGTCAAACGACACCGCTGGTTCTGCTCACACTGCCCTACCCTGTGCTCTGACCTCTTTCTCCCCTCTCTCTCCAGATGAAATCTCGCGTCTTGTGACGGCCGCCGCCCAACAACCTGCCCGCTTGACCCTATCCCCTCCTCTCTTCTCCAGACCATTTCCGGAGACCTTCTCCCTTACCTCACCTCGCTCATCAACTCATCCCTGACTGCTGGCTACGTCCCTTCCGTCTTCAAGAGAGCGAGAGTTGCACCCCTTCTGAAAAAACCTACACTCGATCCCTCCGATGTCAACAACTACAGACCAGTATCCCTTCTTTCTTTTCTCTCCAAAACTCTTGAACGTGCCGTCCTTGGCCAGCTCTCCCGCTATCTCTCTCAGAATGACCTTCTTGATCCAAATCAGTCAGGTTTCAAGACTAGTCATTCAACTGAGACTGCTCTTCTCTGTATCACGGAGGCGCTCCGCACTGCTAAAGCTAACTCTCTCTCCTCTGCTCTCATCCTTCTAGACCTATCGGCTGCCTTCGATACTGTGAACCATCAGATCCTCCTCTCCACCCTCTCCGAGTTGGGCATCTCCGGCGCGGCCCACGCTTGGATTGCGTCCTACCTGACAGGTCGCTCCTACCAGGTGGCGTGGCGAGAATCCGTCTCCTCACCACGTGCTCTCACCACTGGTGTCCCCCAGGGCTCTGTTCTAGGCCCTCTCCTATTCTCGCTATACACCAAGTCACTTGGCTCTGTCATAACCTCACATGGTCTCTCCTATCATTGCTATGCAGACGACACACAATTAATCTTCTCCTTTCCCCCTTCTGATGACCAGGTGGCGAATCGCATCTCTGCATGTCTGGCAGACATATCAGTGTGGATGACGGATCACCACCTCAAGCTGAACCTCGGCAAGACGGAGCTGCTCTTCCTCCCGGGGAAGGACTGCCCGTTCCATGATCTCGCCATCACGGTTGACAACTCCATCGTGTCCTCCTCCCAGAGCGCTAAGAACCTTGGCGTGATCCTGGACAACACCCTGTCGTTCTCAACTAACATCAAGGCGGTGGCCCGTTCCTGTAGGTTCATGCTCTACAACATCCGCAGAGTACGACCCTGCCTCACACAGGAAGCGGCGCAGGTCCTAATCCAGGCACTCGTCATCTCCCGTCTGGATTACTGCAACTCGCTGTTGGCTGGGCTCCCTACCTGTGCCATTAAACCCCTACAACTCATCCAGAACGCCGCAGCCCGTCTGGTGTTCAACCTTCCCAAGTTCTCTCACGTCACCCCGCTCCTCCGCTCTCTCCACTGGCTTCCAGTTGAAGCTCGCATCCGCTACAAGACCATGGTGCTTGCCTACGGAGCTGTGAGGGGAACGGCACCTCAGTACCTCCAGGCTCTGATCAGGCCCTACACCCAAACAAGGGCACTGCGTTCATCCACCTCTGGCCTGCTCGCCTCCCTACCACTGAGGAAGTACAGTTCCCGCTCAGCCCAGTCAAAACTGTTCGCTGCTCTGGCCCCCCAATGGTGGAACAAACTCCCTCACGACGCCAGGACAGCGGAGTCAATCACCACCTTCCGGAGACACCTGAAACCCCACCTCTTTAAGGAATACCTAGGATAGGATAAAGTAATCCTTCTCACCCCCCCCCCTTAAAAGATTTAGATGCACTATTGTAAAGTGGCTGCTCCACTGGATGTCATAAGGTGAATGCACCAATTTGTAAGTCACTCTGGATAAGAGCGTCTGCTAAATGACTTAAATGTTAAATGTAATGTATAGTGAGCCAGGGATGTATAGTGAGTCAGGGTCAGGGATGTATAGTGAGTCAGGGATGTATAGTGAGCCAGGGATGTATAGTGAGTCAGGGTCAGGGATGTATAGTGAGCCAGGGTCAGGGATGTATAGTGAGCCAGGGTCAGGGATGTATAGTGAGCCAGGGATGTATAGTGAGTCAGGGTCAGGGATGTATAGTGAGCCAGGGATGTATAGTTAGACAGGGTCAGGGATGTATAGTGAGCCAGGGTCAGGGATGTATAGTGAGCCAGGGTCAGGGATGTATAGTGAGCCAGGGTCAGGGATGTATAGTGAGCCAGGGTCAGGGATGTATAGTGAGCCAGGGTCAAGGATGTATAGTGAGCCAGGGTCAGGGATGTATAGTGAGCCAGGGTCAGGGATGTATAGTGAGCCAGGGTCAAGGATGTATAGTGAGTCAGGGTCAGGGATGTATAGTGAGCCAGGGTCAGGGATGTATAGTGAGCCAGGGTCAGGGATGTATAGTGAGCCAGGGTCAGGGATGTATAGTGAGCCAGGGTCAGGGATGTATAGTGAGCCAGGGTCAGGGATGTTGCCCACCTTTGTAGAGGTAGATCTGGAGAGCTGACTCTCTGATGACCAGCCGACAGTCCTGACCTCCGGTGGTGGTAGTGGAGGGGCCACAGGCCAGGGTGTCTGGGTAGAGGACACAGCGGACAGCCGAGTCGGTCCGCCCCACTGACACCACAACACAGGACTCAGCCTCCTCACAGGCTGAGGGGAGACACACACACACAGTTTAACAGACAGAAAAGGAGGAGAGTAGTAAAGAGGTAAATACAAGGATTGGGGCTCAGACAGGAGAGACCGAGGAGGGGCACAGATGAGGGGTACAGACAGGAGAGACCGAGGAGGGGCACAGATGAGGGGCACAGACAGGAGAGACCGAGGAGGGGCACAGATGAGGGGTACAGACAGGAGAGACCGAGGAGGGGCACAGATGAGGGGCACAGACAGGAGAGACCGAGGAGGGGCACAGATGAGGGGCACAGACAGGAGAGACCGAGGAGGGGCACAGATGAGGGGCACAGACAGGAGAGACCGAGGAGGGGCACAGATGAGGGGCACAGACAGAAGAGACCGAGGAGGGGCACAGACAGGAGAGACCGAGGAGGGGCACAGACAGGAGAGACCGAGGAGGGGCTTAAACCCCTCTTGCCAGGGGACATGTGTGGTCCTGAGTTGGGGGACGTTGACCGTTAGACTAGACTCTGGCACACGATGAAGATGTTTCTCACCAGACAGACACCAGTCTCTGGTCCTGTCCAGGTCCTCAGCGATGTCTTTACTGATGTGAATAATGTCAAACGTGGAGACGGACGGATCCACCAGAGTAGAGGACGCATCCAGGAGTCTCCACTCACTCAAACTCACTGGCAGAGAGACACACATCTTTATCAGCAAGGGATGCATCTAACACATTGTCTACATCTAACACAGTGTCTACATCTAACACAGTGTCTGCATCTAACACAGTGTCTGCATCTAACACAGTGTCTGCATCTAACACAGTGTCTGCATCTAACACAGTGTCTGCATCTAACACAGTGTCTGCATCTAACACACTGTCTGCATCTAACACACTGTCTGCATCTAACACAGTGTCTGCATCTAACACAGTGTCTGCATCTAACACAGTGTCTGCATCTAACACAGTGTCTGCATCTAACACAGTGTCTGCATCTAACAGTGTCTGCATCTAACACAGTGTCTGCATCTAACACAGTGTCTGCATCTAACACAGTGTCTGCATCTAACACAGTGTCTGCATCTAACACAGTGTCTGCATCTAACACAGTGTCTGCATCTAACACAGTGTCTAACACAGTGTCTAATCTAACAGTGTCTGCATCTAACACAGTGTCTGCATCTAACACAGTGTCTGCATCTAACACAGTGTCTGCATCTAACACAGTGTCTGCATCTAACACAGTGTCTGCATCTAACACAGTGTCTGCATCTAACACAGTGTCTACATCTAACACAGTGTCTGCATCTAACACAGTGTCTGCATCTAACACAGTGTCTGCATCTAACACAGTGTCTACATCTAACACAGTGCATCTAACACAGTGTCTGCATCTAACACAGTGTCTGCATCTAACACAGTGTCTACATCTAACACAGTGTCTGCATCTAACACAGTGTCTGCATCTAACACAGTGTCTACATCTAACACAGTGTCTGCATCTAACACACTGTCTGCATCTAACACAGTGTCTGCATCTAACACAGTGTCTAACACAGTGTCTGCATCTAACACAGTGTCTGCATCTAACACAGTGTCTGCATCTAACACAGTGTCTGCATCTAACACAGTGTCTACATCTAACACAGTGTCTACATTGTCTGCATCTAACACATTGTCTGCATCTAACACAGTGTCTGCATCTAACACAGTGTCTGCATCTAACACAGTGTCTGCATCTAACACAGTGTCTGCATCTAACACAGTGTCTGCATCTAAACACATCTAACACAGTGTCTGCATCTAACACAGTGTCTACATCTAACACAGTGTCTACATCTAACACAGTGTCTACATCTAACACAGTGTCTACATCTAACACAGTGTCTGCATCTAACACAGTGTCTACATCTAACACAGTGTCTGCATCTAACACAGTGTCTGCATCTAACACAGTGTCTGCATCTAACACAGTGTCTACATCTAACACAGTGTCTGCATCTACATCTAACACAGTGTCTACATCTAACACAGTGTCTGCATCTAACACAGTGTCTACATCTAACACAGTGTCTACATCTAACACAGTGTCTGCATCTAACACACAGTGTCTGCATCTAACACAGTGTCTGCATTGTCTACATCTAACACAGTGTCTACATCTAACACAGTGTCTGCATCTAACACATTGCCCCATAGGACTCTGTTCAGAAGCAGTGTCTGTTCAGTGTCCTGCACAAGGTAAAAGGCTCCATATTTGGGATGCAGCCATTGAAATGTATTTTAATGTCAAAAGGACAGAGATCTCTTAAGCATCCAATTCCAACACTATCCACTGTGCTAGATAGTAATGAGAGCAGCTGAAAGCCTGTACTCTCCTCTGTCTAATGGACAGGTTTCTAGCTACTGGAGCCGTTAGAGACAGTATCTCCTCTGTCTAATGGACAGGTTTCTAGCTACTGGAGCCGTTGGAGACAGTATCTCCTCTGTCTAATGGACAGGTTTCTAGCTACTGGAGCTGTTGGAGACAGTATCTCCTCTGTCTAATGGACAGGTTTCTAGCTACTGGAGACAGTATCTCCTCTGTCTAATGGACAGGTTTCTAGCTACTGGAGCCGTTATCTCCTCTGCCTAATGGACAGGTTTCTAGCTACTGGAACCGTTATCTCCTCGGTCTAATGGACAGGTTTCTAGCTACTGGAGCCATTATCTCCTCTGTCTAATGGACAGGTTTCTAGCTACTGGAGCCGTTATCTCCTCTGCCTAATGGACAGGTTTCTAGCTACTGGAGCCGTTATCTCCTCTGTCTAATGGACAGGTTTCTAGCTACTGGAGACAGTATCTCCTCTGTCTAATGGACAGGTTTCTAGCTACTGGAGCCGTTATCTCCTCTGTCTAATGGACAGGTTTCTAGCTACTGGAGACAGTATCTCCTCTGTCTGATGGACAGGTTTCTAGCTACTGGAGCCGTTATCTCCTCTGTCTAATGGACAGGTTTCTAGCTACTGGAGCCATTATCTCCTCTGTCTAATGGACAGGTTTCTAGCTACTGGAGCCGTTGGAGACAGTATCTCCACTGTCTAATGGACAGGTTTCTAGCTACTGGAGCCGTTATCTCCTCTGTCTAATGGACAGGTTTCTAGCTACTGGAGCCATTATCTCCTCTGTCTAATGGACAGGTTTCTAGCTACTGGAGCCGTTGGAGACAGTATCTCCTCTGTCTAATGGACAGGTTTCTAGCTACTGGAACCATTATCTCCTCTGTCTAATGGACAGGTTTCTAGCTACTGGAGCCGTTGGAGACAGTATCTCCTCTGTCTAATGGACAGGTTTCTAGCTACTGGAGGGTATGGAGGAAGTGAGTCTAATTAAAGGCTAACTGGAAAACACTGTGGCTTGTAAACATTTCAGCACGTCAGCACAATGAAAGCTTGATGACCATGTTAGTTTGTCTCTTTGATGTGAGGGGGGGGGGGTCCCTTTGAACACACACAAATGTGAAATGGGATGTCGCCCAAACAGCACCCCATTCCCCATAATGCACTATTTTTTAACAGAGCCCTATGGGCCCGGGTCAAAAGTGGAGCACTATATAAGGAATAGGCTCCCGAGTGGTGCAGTGGTCTAAGGCGCTACATTGCAGTGCTAGAGGCGTCACTACAGACCCTGGTTCTATCCCGGGCTGTATCACAACCGGCCGTGATCGGGAGTCCCAGGGCGGTGTACAATTGGCCCAGTGCTGTCTGGGTTAGGGGAGGGTTTGGCCGGGGGGGGAGGTTTGGCCGGGGGGGGGAGGGTTTGGCCGGGGGGGCCCGTCATTGTAAATAATAATTTCTTCTGAACTGACGTGCCTTGTTAAATAAAGGTTAAATAAATCAAACACATACAGAAGGAACTGGGGGGCCTCATCCAGAGACAGAAAGGATGACGTGGTTCTATTCAACCGTTTACAGGAGGATGACAGCAGGAATAAACACACAGTCAGTCTGTGTATTGTAGCAGACGTATCAAACGAACAGTGTGATGTTATTGTACATTCTAACTCCTGAGGTGAAATATTAACTGCACTCTCACCGTTCTCTGAAGGACGTAGTTGGAAACTGGGGCACAACCGTGGTGATTCAGTCCACTGGTTCACTGTGGAGAACAATGGAAACGTCTGAGTCATTACGTAACAATGGAAACGTCTGAGTCATTACGTAACAATGGAAACGTCTGAGTCATTACGTAACAATGGAAACGTCTGAGTCATTACGTAACAATGGAAACGTCTGAGTCATTACGTAACAATGGAAACGTCTGAGTCATTACGTAACAATGGAAACGTCTGAGTCATTACGTAACAATGGAAACGTCTGAGTCATTACGTAACAATGGAAACGTCTGAGTCATTACGTAACAATGGAAACGTCTGAGTCATTACGTAACAATGGAAACGTCTGAGTCATTACGTAACAATGGAAACGTCTGAGTCATTACGTAACAATGGAAACGTCTGAGTCATTACGTAACAATGGAAACGTCTGAGTCATTACGTAACAATGGAAACGTCTGAGTCATTACGTAACAATGGAAACGTCTGAGTCATTACGTAATAAACTCCTTAACGATCAGACAACTACTTGGTTAAATAAATGTGTCTGCTAGATCACGTGGCTCAGCAACACCAACTGGACATAATAGTTATTACCGCTATGTCCCGAATAGCACCCTAGTGCACGACATAGAAACAGAAACAAAAGTGTGAGCTATAAAGGGACTCTTAAGAATAGAAAAATGACCAGCGAGTCTGAGAATTTCTCCCCCCCAAAAAAGTAAGAACAATTTGTAGTCTCTGCAATCCTTACCAGGTGACAAAATATAACCCACGAAATGAGATGAACAGCTGAGGTATAATAACACGTTTCTGTTTGAATCAGTGTGCAGCTGTGTCCCAAATAGCACACTATTCCTCCAATGGGCTCTGGTCAAATGTAGTGCACTATATAAAGAGAAGGTGCCATTTGGGACACACAGACTGTAATCAGGGCAACGCCACTGTCACTATTCTCCAGAAGAGAAAGTAACATCAAGACATCAAACTTAAAAGGTAAGAGACAACTCAAGATGTTGGCCAGAAGTTCGAACAAGATGTGTTTCATGCCTCCTCGCTGAGTAAGCTACCCTAAACGTTGTAGAGTTTCAAACGGCACCCTATTCCCTATGTAGTGCACTACTTTTGACCAGGAGCCCATAGGGAATAGGGTGCCATTTGGGAGTCACCCTGTACCTCCTTATCCTCGGACGTTTACACACACCTGGTTTCTCGTACCAGCCAAGCGGATACACTCCGGTTTCTACTTTGGAGGGGGTGCAGTCCTGGACTCTCCACATTGTCCGTTCTCCTTCACCACACGTCTGGATACCAAAGCTGTTCAGAGTCAGGCAGAGAACGTCTGATCCTGGATGGAGACAACAAACACACACACACAAAGACACACACACACACAAAGACACACACACACACACACACAAAGACACACACACACACACACACACACAAAGACACACACACACACACACACACACACACACACACACACACACAAAGACACACACACACACACAAAGACACACACACACACACAAAGACACACACACACACACACAAAGACACACACACACAAAGACACACACACACACACACACAAAGACACACACAAAGACACACACAAAGACACACACACAAAGACACACACACAAAGACACACACACTTTAGAGGAAATATTTGTGTCTCCTTTGGACTTTGGAGCTATATTGTGATTGTTTCCCTCTTCCCCCTTGAACTTTGAATGTCGGAGAAATTGTCAGCACTGTAAAAAACATGTCAGTTAATATGTTGACTGAAATAACAACTGACCAGGTGACTGTGTGTCCCTGACGTATCCGATTCCACGGCAACACGGGTCTTCATCACATCTCCGTTCACACTCACGGAACCTGGTACAAACACAAAGCAGGCACACACCTTTTCTTTGGGGAAACTAAACAGGAAATGTCTAACACTTTTCCTAAAGACTTATTATCCTAAAGAAGATGTTTGATGCTTGAAGTCGTGAATTATAACAGAACCAGTGGGACCCAGGTAACACTGCCCTAAGGTCTCTCAGCCCCAGAACCAGTGGGACCCAGGTAACACTGCCCTAAGGTCTCTCAGCCCCAGAACCAGTGGGACCCAGGTAACACTGCCCTAAGGTCTCTCAGCCCCAGAACCAGTGGGACCCAGGTAACACCGCCCTAAGGTCTCTCAGCCCCAGAACCAGTGGGACCCAGGTAACACCGCCCTAAGGTCTCTCAGCCCCAGAACCAGTGGGACCCAGGTAACACCGCCCTAAGGTCTCTCAGCCCCAGAACCAGTGGGACCCAGGTAACACCGCCCTAAGGTCTCTCAGCCCCAGAACCAGTGGGACCCAGGTAACACTGCCCTAAGGTCTCTCAGCCCCAGAACCAGTGGGACCCAGGTAACACCGCCCTAAGGCCTCTTACCCCTCAGTGATAGGCTTGGCACTCAGGTAACACCGCCCTAAGGCCTCTTACCCCTCAGTGATAGGCTTGGCACTCAGGTAACACCGCCCTAAGGCCTCTTACCCCTCAGTGATAGGCTTGGCACTCAGGTAACACCGCCCTAAGGCCTCTTACCCCTCAGTGATAGGCTTGGCACTCAGGTAACACCGCCCTAAGGCCTCTTACCCCTCAGTGATAGGCTTGTCACTCAGGTTGACACCGCCCTAAGGCCTCTTACCCCTCAGTGATAGGCTTGTCACTCAGGTTGACACCGCCCTAAGGCCTCTTACCCCTCAGTGATAGGCTTGTCACTCAGGTTGACGCGGCTACGGACGGAATAAGACACCATCTTCTTAAAGGGAACACGGCTGTAAAAACTCTCCACACTTCCAGTCAGATCAACTGTTAAAACACAACAGACAGAACAACACAAATGAGCTCCTGAAATAATAGCAAATGTTATTTTTTTCTGGAGAAAAACTGTTTGCTTCCTTCCGCTGTTTTAATGGGGATAAGTTGATGACGTTTTAGAGGCTAATGTATTATTCTGGTAAATAATATGGTAGTGGGATAAGTTGAAGAAGACCTACAGCACCACACTACAACATACTGACCATGAACCTACCAGGGATCTCATCCTGCAGAACCTCATTACAACATACTGACCATGAACCTACCAGGGATCTCATCCTGCAGAACCTCACTACAACATACTGACCATGAACCTACCAGGGATCTCGTCCTGCAGCACCACACTACAACATACTGACCATGAACCTACCAGGGATCTCGTCCTGCAGCACCTCACTACAACATACTGACCATAAACCTACCAGGGATCTCATCCTGCAGCACCTCACTACAACATACTGACCATAAACCTACCAGGGATCTCATCCTGCAGCACCTCACTACAACATACTGACCATGAACCTACCAGGGATCTCATCCTGCAGCACATCACTACAACATACTGACCATGAACCTACCAGGGATCTCGTCCTGCAGAACCTCACTACAACATACTGACCATGAACCTACCAGGGATCTCATCCTGCAGAACCTCACTACAACATACTGACCATGAACCTACCAGGGATCTCATCCTGCAGAACCTCACTACAACATACTGACCATGAACCTACCAGGGATCTCGTCCTGCAGAACCTCACTACAACATACTGACCATGAACCTACCAGGGATCTCGTCCTGCAGCACCTCACTACAACATACTGACCATGAACCTACCAGGGATCTCGTCCTGCAGAACCTCACTACAACATACTGACCATGAACCTACCAGGGATCTCGTCCTGCAGCACCTCACTACAACATACTGACCATGAACCTACCAGTGACCTCATCCTGCAGCACATCACTACAACATACTGACCATGAACCTACCAGGGATCTCGTCCTGCAGCACCTCACTACAACATACTGACCATAAACCTACCAGGGATCTCATCCTGCAGCACATCACTTTCTACAACATACTGAACCATGAACCTACTCTTTGCCTGACTGGACTCTCATCCTGCAGCATCAATGTTTACCTAACAGAAAGATTCAATGCCAGTACAGTCCTCTGACCAGGGTTACTGGGTCTGACTGGACTCTGTCTAACTGAGCTCAATGTTTACCTAACCAGTATGATTCATTATGACTGGGCTACAGTACAGTCCTCTGACCAGGGTTACTGGGTCTGAGTGAATCTGGCTGTGGTCTTGAAGTACAGGATGTTCCAGAGAGAGCCATGTTCCTGTCTGAACACCCCAGATGTCAACAGCCCAGAACCCTTTAATGAGAGGAAATGAGGGTTTAATGAGCAAATCAAGGAGAGACGTAACTAGCTGTCTGCTTGGAAATGAGTTTTATACAGAGGGAAGCACAGTTTTGGACAATATGTTACTGACCCCATTTACTATAAGGCCCAGCATTTTGGTCTGGTGGGCGTTTTCTGTACGTACAACATGTCTCTCATAACAACAGGCAACAGGTTGCTGTTAAACGGGATGAGTTGGGGGGTACTTGTGATAATATTAAGTGATCTTGACTAGATAAAGTCTTCACTACTGTGGATAAGAAACTACTACAAATCATTTCCCACAAAATCAAGTGGATCATTTTATTTCATTTTCCATCTGGTCTGCATCTATAAATGACTCTGGTACATAGGCAGGCAGACTCCCCTCAGAGTGAGAGAGAAGTGACAGTATCATTTTACACACCTCTAGTAGCGTCGTGGTTAGAGCGTTGGGACAGTAACCGAAAGGTTGCTGGATCAAATCCCTGAGCTGACAAGGTAAAAAATCTGTCGTTCTGCCCCTGAACAAGGAAGTTAACCCACTGTTCCCCGAAGACGTGCATGTCAATTAAGGCAGGCCCCCCCCCGCTCTATAATGACAGACAGACCTGTATAGAAGCTCTATAATACAGACAGACCTGTATAGAAGCTCTATAATACAGACAGACCTGTAGAGAAGCTCTATAATACAGACAGACCTGTAGAGAAGCTCTATGATACAGACAGACCTGTAGAGAAGCTCTATAAGCAGACAGACCTGTAGAGAAGCTCTATGCCAGACAGACCTGTAGAGAAGCTCTATAATACAGACAGACCTGTGGAGAAGCTCTATGATACAGACAGAACTGTAGAGAAGCTCTATAGCAGACAGACCTGTAGAGAAGCTCTATAATACAGACAGACCTGTAGAGAAGCTCTATGATACAGACAGACCTGTAGAGAAACTCTATAGCAGACAGACCTGTAGAGAAGCTCTATAGCAGACAGACCTGTAGAGAAGCTCTATAGCAGACAGACCTGTAGAGAAGCTCTATAGCAGACAGACCTGCTCTATGATAGACAGAAGAAGCTCTAGCAGACAGACCAGACAGACCTGTAGAGAAGCTCTATAGCAGACAGACCTGTAGAGAAGCTCTATAGCAGACAGACCTGTAGAGAAGCTCTATAGCAGACAGACCTGTAGAGAAGCTCTATAGCAGACAGACCTGTAGAGAAGCTCTATGATACAGACAGACCTGTAGAGAAGCTCTATAGACAGACAGACCTGTAGAGAAGCTCTATAGCAGACAGACCTGTAGAGAAGCTCTATGATACAGACAGACCTGTGTGGAGAAGATAGCAGACAGACCTGTGGAGAAGCTCTATATAGCAGACAGACCTGTAGAGAAGCTCTATGATACAGACAGATACAGACAGACCTGTAGAGAAGCTCTATGATACAGACAGACCTGTAGAGAAGCTCTATGATACAGACAGACCTGTAGAGAAGCTCTATGATACAGACAGACCTGTAGAGAAGCTCTATAGCAGACAGACCTGTAGAGAAGCTCTATAGCAGACAGACCTGTAGAGAAGCTCTATAGCAGACAGACCTGTAGAGAAGCTCTATAGCAGACAGACCTGTAGAGAAGCTCTATGATACAGACAGACCTGTAGAGAAGCTCTATAGCAGACAGACCTGTAGAGAAGCTCTATAGCAGACAGACCTGTAGAGAAGCTCTATAGCAGACAGACCTGTAGAGAAGCTCTATAGCAGACAGACCTGTAGAGAAGCTCTATGATACAGACAGACCTGTAGAGAAGCTCTATGATACAGACAGACCTGTAGAGAAGCTCTATGATACAGACAGACCTGTAGAGAAGCTCTATGATACAGACAGACCTGTGGAGAAGCTCTATGATACAGACAGACCTGTAGAGAAGCTCTATGACAGACAGACCTGTAGAGAATCTCTATAGCAGACAGACCTGTAGAGAAGCTCTATGACAGACAGACAGACATGTGGAGAAGCTCTATAGCAGACAGACCTGTGGAGAAGCTCTATAGCAGACAGACCTGTAGAGAAGCTCTATGATACAGACAGACCTGTAGAGAAGCTCTATGATACAGACAGACCTGTAGAGAAGCTCTATGATACAGACAGACCTGTAGAGAAGCTCTATGATACAGACAGACCTGTGGAGAAGCTCTATAGCAGACAGACCTGTAGAGAAGTCATAAAGCATGTGCAGACAGAGGTCAATAGTAAAGAGGAGATGGGATAGCCCCTGTTGAAGCTTACAGACTCACACACGTGTATCGCAGGAGGTTGGTGGCACCTTAATTGGGGAGGACTGGGCTCGTGGTAATGACTGGAGTGGAATCAGTGGAATGGAATCAAATACATCAAACACATGGTTTCCATGGTTTCCAGATGTTTGATACCATTCCATTTACTCCGTTTCGGCCATTATTATGAGCTGTTGTCCTCTCAGCAACCACCTGTAGTGTGTATATTACAACTGTCTGTGTTCAGAGATCTGTAAGAGCAGTAGAGATGACATGCAGCTGTCATAACAGAATCTGTCTGTACATCTTAATGTACTGATAGATGAGAGACGAGACACATTTATGCAAACGTCTATCCCCAATAATATAAATTGGATGAAGAACTTTCTAACTTTGCAAACAAAGCATGTTCATCTACACTCAGTTCCCAGAAAGCCTTTGGAAAGATATTTGATTGGCCTGTTAGCCCATCAGCTGGTGGTAAATCTGCTGCTGGAGTTAACAAGGGAACAATTGTTTTGGGCCGTGAGGGGAGTGTGAGTGTGTGTGTGTGTGTGTATACGTGTGTGTGTATGTGTATACGTGTGTGTGTATATATATATATATACGTGTGTGTGTGTGTGTGTGTGTGTGTGTGTGTGTGTGTGTGTGTGTGTGTGTGTGTGTGTGTAATAATGGTCCTTCTCCAGTGCTGAGTTACAGTGGGTATGTTCCCCTGCAGATATCAAAGGGTTCTTTATAACGACGTCCCAGACAGTCACTGGTTCCACAGAGTCATGTTAATGAGGGAACCTCCACCTGCCGTACACCTCAGCAAGCATATTAAACACGTTCTTTAAGGTAAAGGTACTACTGAGCTAGCTAGCTGTTTTCAATGCAACAGAAGCACACAGAGCACCATTCAGAAGGACAAGACACACAGCTGAAAATCATATGGTTTGAATTAATCCACAACAAGGCTCATTCTGTTTCACTGCTGCTGTGATGAGCACGATAATAATAACAAGAGCTCTGGGTTACAGGCAAATGAATAGTCTGACAGCAGAGAGAGAAGGGGAGGGAACGGTAGAGAGGGAGAGAGGGGGGGGAAAGGGAGAGAGGGGGAGGGAAAGGTAGAGAGGAGGGGAAGGTAGAGGGAAAGGTAGAGAGGGAGGGAAGGGGGGGGTAGGGCTCTAGGGAGAGGGAAAGGAGGGAGGGAGGGAGGGAGGGACAGGAGGGAGGGAGGAGGGAGGGAGGGAGGGAGGGAGGGAGCAGATGCTCTTCAGAGAGCTGTATTGAATTGAACAGGACACTCAGGTTAGCTGTGACCACCAGTAGAACCAGTGGATGTGTCCACAAATGGTCATAGGGCTCTGGTCAAAAGTAGTGCACTACATAGGGAATAGGGTCCCCATAGGGCTCTGGTCAAAAGTAGTGCACTACATAGGGAATAGGGTCCCCATAGGGCTCTGGTCAAAAGTAGTGCACTACATAGGGAATAGGGTCCCCATAGGGCTCTGGTCAAAAGTAGTGCACTACATAGGGAATAGGGTCCCCATAGGGCTCTGGTCAAAAGTAGTGCACTACATAGGGAATAGGGTCCCCGTAGGACTCTGGTCAAAAGTAGAGTACTACATAGGGAATAGGGTTCCATTTGAATCACAGCATCTGACACAGACGACTAACTCACGGCACAACATATTAAAAAACACAGACAATTCTGAAGAAGTCAGTGGTGCTCAGTCAGTGGTACTCAGGCAGTGGTACTCAGTCAGTGGTGCTCTGTCAGTGGTACTCTGCTCTGTCAGTGGTACTCTGCTCTGTCAGTGGTGCTCTGTCAGTGGTGCTCTGTCAGTGGTGCTCTGTCAGTGGTGCTGTCAGTGGTGCTCTGTCAGTGGTGCTCTGTCAGTGGTGCTCTGTCAGTGGTGCTCTGTCAGTGGTGCTCTGTCAGTGGTGCTCTGTCAGTGGTACTCAGCTCTGTCAGTGGTACTCTGCTCTGTCAGTGGTACTCTGTCAGTGGTACTCTGTCAGTGGTACTCTGTCAGTGGTACTCTGTCAGTGGTACTCTGTCAGTGGTACTCTGCTCTGTCAGTGGTACTCTGCTCTGTCAGTGGTACTCTGTCAGTGGTACTCTGCTCTGTCAGTGGTGCTCTCTGTCAGTGGTGCTCTGCTCTGTCAGTGGTGCTCTGTCAGTGGTGCTCTGTCAGTGGTGCTCTGTCAGTGGTGCTCTGTCAGTGGTGCTCTGTCAGTGGTGCTCTGTCAGTGGTGCTCTGTCAGTGGTACTCAGCTCTGTCAGTGGTACTCTGCTCTGTCAGTGGTACTCTGTCAGTGGTGCTCTGTCAGTGGTACTCAGTCAGTGGTACTCAGTCAGTGGTACTCAGCTCTGTCAGTGGTACTCAGCTCTGTCAGTGGTGCTCTGCTCTGTCAGTGGTGCTCTGCTCTGTCAGTGGTGCTCTGCTCTGTCAGTGGTACTCTGCTCTGTCAGTGGTGCTCTGCTCTGTCAGTGGTACTCTGCTCTGTCAGTGGTACTCTGCTCTGTCAGTGGTGCTCTGCTCTGTCAGTGGTGCTCTGTCAGTGGTGCTCTGTCAGTGGTGCTCTGTCAGTGGTGCTCTGTCAGTGGTGCTCTGTCAGTGGTGCTCTGTCAGTGGTGCTCTGTCAGTGGTGCTCTGCTCTGTCAGTGGTGCTCTGCTCTGTCAGTGGTACTCTGCTCTGTCAGTGGTACTCTGCTCTGTCAGTGGTACTCTGCTCTGTCAGTGGTGCTCTGTCAGTGGTGCTCTGTCAGTGGTGCTCTGTCAGTGGTGCTCTGTCAGTGGTGCTCTGTCAGTGGTGCTCTGTCTGTGTTCAGTGGTGCTCTGCTCAGTCAGTGGTGCTCTGTCTGCTCTGTCAGTGGTGCTCTGTCATCTGTCAGTGGTGCTCTGTCTGCTCTGTCAGTGGTGCTCTGTCAGTGGTACTCTGTCAGTGGTGCTCTGTCAGTGGTGCCTGTCAGTGGTGCTCTGTCAGTGGTGCTCTGTCAGTGGTGCTCTGTCAGTGGTGCTCTGTCAGTGGTGCTCTGTCAGTGGTGCTCATCTGCTCTGTCAGTGGTGCTCTGTCAGTGGTGCTCTGTCAGTGGTGCTCTGTCAGTGGAAAGTCAGTGGTCTGTCAGTGGTGCTCTGTCAGTGGTGCTCTGCTCTGTCAGTGGTGCTCTGCTCTGTCAGTGGTGCTCTGCTCTGTCAGTGGTGCTCTGCTCTGTCAGTGGTGCTCTGTCAGTGGTGCTCTGTCAGTGGTGCTCTGTCAGTGGTGCTCTGTCAGTGGTGCTCTGTCAGTGGTGCTCTGTCAGTGGTGCTCTGTCAGTGGTGCTCTGTCAGTGGTGCTCTGTCAGTGGTGCTCTGTCAGTGGTACTCTGTCAGTGGTACTCTGTCAGTGGTACTCTGTCAGTGGTACTCTGTCAGTGGTGCTCTGTCAGTGGTGCTCTGTCAGTGGTGCTCTGTCAGTGGTGCTCTGTCAGTGGTGCTCTGTCAGTGGTGCTCTGTCAGTGGTGCTCTGTCAGTGGTGCTCTGTCAGTGGTACTCTGTCAGTGGTACTCAGTCAGTGGTACTCTGTCAGTGGTACTCTGTCAGTGGTACTCAGTCAGTGGTACTCTGTCAGTGGTACTCTGTCAGTGGTACTCTGTCAGTGGTATGCACTACGCATATAAACACAGACAGGAAACCTTCAAAACTGTCTTTTGTTAGTTTTAAACCTCTTGCCAATTCACACAAGCTGAGAGATAAAAGCAAGAGACAGTATCCCTGAGCCCTGGTCAAAAGTAGTGCTCTATATAGGGAATAGGGTGCCATTTTGGGAGTCGCCCAGAGCCAAGCAGTGGCAGTCGTCCTAACTTCTGATATACAGCCTTGTTGACCTGTTGCTAGGAACAAGACCAAAACAAGCCTAGAATCACAAACAGCGAGGCTGCTGGGATTCCCAACTTCATCAGTCATTATGAAGTAGAGGGAGGAAGGGAAGACAACACTAGTGATGGCTGGGCCAGTCATTATGAAGTAGAGGGAGGAAGGGAAGACAACACTAGTGATGGCTGGGCCAGTCATTATGAAGTAGAGGGAGGAAGGGAAGACAACACTAGTGATGGCTGGGCCAGTCATTATGAAGTAGAGGGAGGAAGGGAAGACAACACTAGTGATGGCTGGGCCAGATCTTATGAAGTAGAGGGAGGAAGGGAAGACAACACTAGTGATGGCTGGGCCAGTCATTATGAAGTAGAGGGAGGAAGGGAAGACAACACTAGTGATGGCTGGGTCAGTCATTATGAAGTAGAGGGAGGAGGGGAAGACAACACTAGTGATGGCTGGGCCAGTCATTATGAAGTAGAGGGAGGAAGGGAAGACAACACTAGTGATGGCTGGGTCAGTCATTATGAAGTAGAGGGAGGAGGGGAAGACAACACTAGTGATGGCTGGGCCAGTCATTATGAAGTAGAGGGAGGAAGGGAAGACAACACTAGTGATGGCTGGGCCAGTCATTATGAAGTAGAGGGAGGAGGGGAAGACAACACTAGTGATGGCTGGGCCAGTCATTATGAAGTAGAGGGAGGAAGGGAAGACAACACTAGTGATGGCTGGGCCAGTCATTATGAAGTAGAGGGAGGAAGGGAAGACAACACTAGTGATGGCTGGGCCAGTCATTATGAAGACAACACTAGTGATGGCTAGGGCCAGTCATTATGAAGTAGAGGAAGGGAAGACAACACTAGTGATGGCTGGGCCAGTCATTATGAAGTAGAGGGAGGAAGGGAAGACTGCTCTGGGTCAGTGGTACACAACACTAGTGATGGCTGGGCCAGTCATTATGAAGTCAGGGAAGACAACACTAGTGATGGCTGGCTCTGTCATTATGAAGTCTGAGGGAAGACAACACTAGTGATGGCTGGGCCAGTCATTATGAAGTAGAGGGAGGAAGGGAAGACAACACTAGTGATGGCTGGGCCAGTCTTATGAAGTAGAGGGAGGAGGGAAGTCTAGTGATGGCTCAGTCATTATGAAGTAGAGGGAGGAAGGGAAGACAACACTAGTGATGGCTGGGCCAGTCATTATGAAGTAGGGAAGACAACACTAGTGATCAGTGGTGCTCTGTTAGTGGTAGAGGGAAGACAACTCTAGTGATGGCTGGGGTCATTATGAAGTAGAGGGAGGAAGGGAAGACAACTCTAGTGATGGCTGGGCCAGTCATTGGTGAAGTAGAGGGAGGAAGGGAAGACAACACTAGTGATGGCTGGGCCAGTCATTATGAAGTAGAGGGAGGAAGGGAAGACAACACTAGTGATGGCTGGGTCAGTCATTATGAAGTAGAGGGAGGAAGGGGAAGACAACACTAGTGATGGCTGGGTCAGTCATTATGAAGTAGAGGGAGGAAGGGAAGACAACACTAGTGATGGCTGGGTCAGTCATTATGAAGTAGAGGGAGAAGGGAAGACAACACTAGTGATGGCTGGGTCAGTCATTATGAAGTAGTGGGAGGCTCTGGGAAGACAACACTAGTGATGGCTGGGTCAGTCATTATGAAGTAGAGGGAGGAAGGGAAGACAACACTAGTGATGGCTGGGTCAGTCATTATGAAGTAGAGGGAGGAAGGGAAGACAACACTAGTGATGGCTGGGTCAGTCATTATGAAGTAGAGGGAGGAAGGGAAGACAACACTAGTGATGGCTGGGCCAGTCATTATGAGGTGAAGACAACACTAGTGATGGCTGGGCCAGTCATTATGAGGTAGGGAGGAAGGAAGACAACACTAGTGATGGCTGGGCCAGTCATTATGAAGTAGAGGGAGGAAGGGAAGACAACACTAGTGATGGCTGGGCCAGTCATTATGAAGTAGAGGGAGGAAGGGAAGACAACACTAGTGATGGCTGGGTCAGTCATTATGAAGTAGAGGGAGGAAGGGAAGACAACACTAGTGATGGCTGGGCCAGTCATTATGAGGTAGAGGGAGGAAGGGAAGACAACACTAGTGATGGCTGGGCCAGTCATTATGAGGTAGAGGGAGGAAGGGAAGACAACACTAGTGATGGCTGGGTCAGTCATTATGAAGTAGAGGGAAGAAGGGAAGACAACACTAGTGATGGCTGGGCCAGTCATTATGAAGTAGAGGGAGGAAGGGAAGACAACACTAGTGATGGCTGGGCCAGTCATTATGAAGTAGAGGGAGGAAGGGAAGACAACACTAGTGATGGCTGGCTCAAGTCATTATGAAGTAGAGGGAGGAGGGAAGACAACACTAGTGATGGCTGGGCCAGTCATTATGAAGTAGAGGGAGGAAGGGAAGACAACACTAGTGATGGCTGGGCCAGTCATTATGAGGTAGAGGGAGGAAGGGAAGACAACACTAGTGATGGCTGGGCCAGTCATTATGAAGTAGAGGGAGGAAGGGAAGACAACACTAGTGATGGCTGGGCCAGTCATTATGAAGTAGAGGGAGGAAGGGAAGACAACACTAGTGATGGCTGGGTCTGTCATTGGTGAAGTAGAGGAGGAAGGGAAGACAACACTAGTGATGGCTGGGCCAGTGGTGCTATGAGGTAGAGGGAGGAAGGGTGCTCACTAGTGATGGCTGGGCCAGTCATTATGAAGTAGAGGGAGGAAGGGAAGACAACACTAGTGATGGCTGCTCAGTCATTATGAAGTAGAGGGAGGAAGGGAAGACAACACTAGTGATGGCTGGGTCAGTCATTATGAAGTAGAGGGACTCTGGGAAGACAACACTAGTGATGGCTGGGCCAGTCATTATGAGGTGGAGTGAGGAAGTGGAAGACAACACTAGTGATGGCTGGGTCAGTCATTATCTAGAGTGAGGTGGAAGACAACACTAGTGATGGCTGGGCCAGTCATTATGAGGTAGAGGGAGGAAGGGAAGACAACACTAGTGATGGCTGGGTCAGTCATTATGAGGTAGAGTGAGGAAGGGAAGACAACACTAGTGATGGCTGGGCCAGTCATTATGAAGTAGAGGGAGGAAGGGAAGACAATTTGTAAGTCGCTCTGGATAAGAGCGTCTGCTAAATGACTTAAATGTAAATGTAAATGTAACACTAGTGATGGCTGGGCCAGTCATTATGAGGTAGAGTGAGGAAGGGAAGACAACACTAGTCTGGGCCAGTTTTATGAGGTCTTGAGGAAGGGAAGACAACACTAGTGATGGCTGGGCCAGTCATTATGAAGTAGAGGGAGGAAGGGAAGACAACACTAGTGATGGCTGGGCCAGTCATTATGAAGTAGAGGGAGGAAGGGAAGACAACACTAGTGATGGCTGTCAGTCATTATGAAGTAGAGGGAGGAAGGAAGACAACACTAGTGATGGCTGGGCCAGTCATTCATGAGGTAGAGGAGGAAGGGAAGACAACACTAGTGATGGCTGGGCCAGTCATTATGAGGTAGAGGGAGGAAGGGAAGACAACACTAGTGATGGCTGGGTCAGTCATTATGAAATAGAGGGAAGAAGGGAAGACAACACTAGTGATGGCTGGGCCAGTCATTATGAAGTAGAGGGAGGAAGGGAAGACACACAGTGATGGCTGGGCCAGTCATTATGAAGTATAGGGAAGACAACTTGTGATGGCTGGGTTGTCATTATGAAGTAGAGGGAGACCAAAACAACACTAGTGATGGCTGGGATTCCCAACTTCCAGTCATTATGAAGTAGAGGGAGGAAGGGAAGACAACACTAGTGATGGCTGGGCCAGTCATTATGAAGTAGAGGGAGGAAGGGAAGACAACACTAGTGATGGCTGGGCCAGTCATTATGAAGTAGAGGGAGGAAGGGAAGACAACACTAGTGATGGCTGGGCCAGTCATTATGAAGTAGAGGGAGGAAGGGAAGACAACACTAGTGATGGCTGGGCCAGTCATTATGAAGTAGAGGGAGGAAGGGAAGACAACACTAGTGATGGCTGGGCCAGTCATTATGAGGTAGAGGGAGGAAGGGAAGACAACACTAGTGATGGCTGGGCCAGTCATTATGAAGTAGAGGGAGGAAGGGAAGACAACACTAGTGATGGCTGGGCCAGTCATTATGAAGTAGAGGGAGGAAGGGAAGACAACACTAGTGATGGCTGGGTCAGTCATTATGAAGTAGAGGAGGAAGGAAGACAACACTAGTGATGGCTGGGCCAGAAGGTAGAGGGAGGAAGGGAAGACAACACTAGTGATGGCTGGGCCAGTCATTATGAGGTAGAGTGAGGAAGGGAAGACAACACTAGTGATGGCTGGGCCAGTCATTATGAGGTAGAGTGAGGAAGGGAAGACAACACTAGTGATGGCTGGGCCAGTCATTATGAGGTAGAGGGAGGAAGGGAAGACAACACTAGTGATGGCTGGGCCAGTCATTATGAAGTAGAGGGAGGAAGGGAAGACAACACTAGTGATGGCTGGGCCAGTCATTATGAGGTAGAGTGAGGAAGGGAAGACAACACTAGTGATGGCTGGGCCAGTCATTATGAGGTAGAGTGAGGAAGGGAAGACAACACTAGTGATGGCTGGGCCAGTCATTATGAAGTAGAGGGAGGAAGGGAAGACAACACTAGTGATGGCTGGGCCAGTCATTATGAGGTAGAGTGAGGAAGGGAAGACAACACTAGTGATGGCTGGGCCAGTCATTATGAAGTAGAGGGAGGAGGGGAAGTGGGAAGACAACACTAGTGATGGCTGGGCCAGTCATTATGAGTAGAGGAGGAAGGGAAGACAACACTAGTGATGGCTGGGTCAGTCATTATGAGGTAGAGTGAGGAAGGAAGACAACACTAGTGATGGCTGGGCTCTGGAGGAAGGGAAGACAACTGCTAAAATGACTTAAATGTAAATGTAAATGTAACACTAGTGATGGCTGGTAGAGTGGGGGAAGGGAAGTCAACACTAGTGATGTGAGGGTAGTGAGTGAGGAAGGGGGAAGGGAAGACAACACTAGTGATGGCTGGGCCAGTCATTATGAGGTAGAGTGAGGAAGGGAAGACAACACTAGTGATGGCTGGGCCAGTCATTATGAGGTAGAGTGAGGAAGGGAAGACAACACTAGTGATGGCTGGGCTTCATGTTCAGATGATTGTTAACAGTTTGGATTGATAATAACTTGTGTAGTATATCAAGTCCGTAGTGTAATTTGTCTAAATGTTTTAAATAGAAGGCTCTTAAACTAACCATTCATTTGCTTTCAGGGTAACCTCCCTTTACCAATATGTACAGTATAAATACCTCTACCGTAGAATTATATATAGAGCTTCAATAGGACTCTGTGGACTCACCCTTCTTGGTGTGTGAGGTGTGGGGTTGCTGGAGTTAAAAACTCACCCTTCTTGGTGTGTGAGGTGTGGGGTTGCTGGAGTTAAAGACTCACCCTTCTTGGTGTGTGAGGTGTGGGGTTGCTGGAGTTAAAGACTCACCCTTCTTGGTGTGTGAGGTGTGGGGTTGCTGGAGTTAAAAACTCACCCTTCTTGGTGTGAGCGGTGTGGGGTTGCTGGGGGAGCACAGGGCTGCAGGCCTGTCTCAGGGGTTTGTCGTAGGCCCCACACACCTGGGTGTCTGGGTACAGGGCACAGGTAAAGTACACTGAGCTCTCATCTCTCACATCAGCCAAGTGGCACAGCTCCTCCTCCTCACAGCCTGAAACACACAGAGAACACCTGAAACACACCTAAAACACACAGAGGACACATGAAACACACCTAAAACACACAGAGGACACCTGAAACACACCTAAAACACACAGAGGACACATGAAACACACCTAAAACACACAGAGGACACATGAAACACACCTAAAACACACAGAGGACACCTGAAACACACATAAACACACAGAGGACACCTGTAACACACCTAAAACACACATAGGACACATAAAACACACATAGGACACATGAAACACACAGAGAACACCTGAAACACACAGAGGACACATGAAACACACAGAGGACACATGAAACACACAGAGAACACCTGAAACACACAGAGAGCACCTGAAACACACAGAGGACACCTGAAACACACAGAGGACACCTGAAACACACAGAGGACACCTGAAACACACAGAGGACACCTGAAACACACAGAGGACACCTGAAACACACATTATACAAGTGCTAAAGATGAAGGCCATGTGATAGTAGTGAGAAACAACTAAAATATTCAGTGTATGAGATTCAAGGTGAATTGCTTTTGCAAAAGGCAAGCCATGAAGCTGATATATCCTACGTTTCAGACACCACAGCTGAGCCTCCTGTGCAGAGAACTGATGTTTAAAGATCCAGTATTGCAGGCTGGGGATGTCCCGTTCAGAGTCCACAACAACAGCACTGCTGTCCAGGGCCACAAACGTCTCCTTCACTGCATCTACGGGACGGGACAGGATGAGGTACAGCGTAACAAACAGTTGGTTTAGGTTTTGGCTCCTAGTAATAGGAGAATTAAGAAGGCTAAACTAACCCGACAGAACGACTCTGGGGGCTTGTTGTGGGAGGACACTGCTACAGGCTGGGGAGGTCTTGGGACGAGTGGTCATGTCAGACTCTGAAAGATGGATCATTTTAGCATGTGAGAAAGATAAGTCAAGACAACACAGTAATGTTTATTCAGAAGTACATTGGTTTATAAATCTGCATAAGGAATTAAATGTGCAATACCTTTCCAGAGGTAAATGCCTTGGAACCCAATAATGGTGGCCTGGTAGTCAGTTTTGTTCTTGCTTGATGTTGGCAGAGCTGTATCAGCTGTGAGAGAAACATACTGACCATTACATCACTTCATAACCACTTAGTTACAGAGTAACACTTCATAACCACTTAGTTACAGAGTAACACTTCATAACCACTTAGTTACAGAGTAACACTTCATAACCACTTAGTAACAGAGTAACACTTCATAACCACTTAGTTACAGAGTAACACTTCATAACCACTTAGTTACAGAGTAACACTTCATAACCACTTAGTTACAGAGTAACACTTCATAACCACTTAGTTACAGAGTAACACTTCATAACCACTTAGTTACAGAGTAACACTTCATAACCACTTAGTTACTGAGTAGAGTAACACTTCATAACCACTTAGTTACAGAGTAACACTTCATAAACCACTTAGTTACAGAGTAACACTTCATAAACACTTAGTTACAGAGTAACACTTCATAAACACTTAGTTACTGAGTAGAGTAAAACTTCATAACCACTTACAGAGTAACACTTCATAACCAGTTAGAGTATAGTAACACTTCATAACCACTAAGTTACAGAGTAACACTTCATAACCACTAAGTTACAGAGTAACACTTCATAACCACTTAGTTAGAGAGTAACAGTTCATAACAACTTAGTAACACTTCATAACCACTTAGTTAGAGAGTAACACTTCATAACCACTTAGTTACAGAGTAACACTTCATAACCACTTAGTTACAGAGTAGAGTAAAACTTCATAACTCAGTAGAGTAACACTTCATAACCACTTAGTTACAGAGTAGAGTAACACTTCATAACAACTCAGTAACAGAGTAACACTTCATAACCACTTAGTTACAGAGTAACACTTCATAACCACTTAGTAACAGAGTAACACTTCATAACCACTTAGTTACAGAGTAACACTTCATAACCACTTAGTAACATTTCATAACCACTTAGTTACAGAGTAGAGTAACACTTCATAACCACTTAGTTAAAGAGTAACACTTCATAACAACTTAGTAACACTTCATAACCACTTAGTTACAGAGTAGAGTAACACTTCATAACCACTCAGTTACAGAGTAACACTTCATAACCACTTAGTTACAGAGTAACACTTCATAACAACTCAGTAACAGAGTAACACTTCATAACCACTTAGTTACAGAGTAACACTTCATAACCAGTTAGAGTAGAGTAACACTTCATAACCACTTAGTTACAGAGTAACACTTCATAACCACTTAGTAACAGAGTAGAGTAACACTTCATAACCACTTGGTTACAAAGTAGAGTAACACTTCATAACCACTTAGTTACAGAGTAGAGTAACACTTCATAACCACTTAGTTACAGAGTAGAGTAACACTTCATAACCACTTAGTTACAGAGTAGAGTAACACTTCATAACCACTTAGTTACAGAGTAGAGTAACACTTCATAACCACTTAGTTACAGAGTAGAGTAACACTTCATAACCACTTGGTTACAGAGTAGAGTAACACTTCATAACCACTTAGTTACAGAGTAGAGTAACACTTCATAACCACTTAGTTACAGAGTAGAGTAACACTTCATAACCACTTAGTTACAGAGTAGAGTAACACTTCATAACCACTTAGTTACAGAGTAGAGTAACACTTCATAACCACTTGGTTACAAAGTAGAGTAACACTTCATAACCACTTAGTTACAGAGTAGAGTAACACTTCATAACCACTTGGTTACAGAGTAGAGTAACACTTCATAACCACTTAGTTACAGAGTAGAGTAACACTTCATAACCACTTAGTTACAGAGTAGAGTAACACTTCATAACCACTTAGTTACAGAGTAGAGTAACACTTCATAACCACTTGGTTACAGAGTAGAGTAACACTTCATAACCACTTGGTTACAGAGTAGAGTAACACTTCATAACCACTTAGTTACAGAGTAGAGTAACACTTCATAACCACTTGGTTACAGAGTAGAGTAACACTTCATAACCACTTAGTTACAGAGTAGAGTAACACTTCATAACCACTTAGTTACAGAGTAGAGTAACACTTCATAACCACTTAGTTACAGAGTAGAGTAACACTTCATAACCACTTAGTTACAGAGTAGAGTAACACTTCATAACCACTTAGTAACAGAGTAACACTTCATAACCACTTAGTTACAGAGTAACACTTCATAACCACTTGGTTACAGAGTAGAGTAACACTTCATAACCACTTAGTTACAGAGTAGAGTAACACTTCATAACCACTTAGTAACAGAGTAACACTTCATAACCACTTAGTTACAGAGTAGAGTAACACCTCATAACCACTTAGTAACAGAGTAACACTTCATAACCACTTAGTTACAGAGTAGAGTAACACTTCATAACCACTTAGTTACAGAGTAGAGTAACACTTCATAACCACTTAGTTACAGAGTAGAGTAACACTTCATAACCACTTAGTAACAGAGTAACACTTCATAACCACTTAGTTACAGAGTAGAGTAACACTTCATAACCACTTAGTAACAGAGTAACACTTCATAACCACTTAGTTACAGAGTAGAGTAACACCTCATAACCACTTAGTAACAGAGTAACACTTCATAACCACTTAGTTACAGAGTAGAGTAACACTTCATAACCACTTAGTTACAGAGTAGAGTAACACTTCATAACCACATACTGTAGTTAGAGTATAGTATCATCATCTATTCCATCTATACTGTACAGGCAGGTTTCCTGGACACAGCTTCAGCCTAGTCTTTGACCCCAAAATATTTCCAATGGAGATCCTTAATTGAGCTTTTAAGTCCAGGAATAGGTTTAATCTGTGTCTGGGAAACGGTCCTTAAATGTTACGGTAATAGTCTAGGTAGATATCCTTACTGATGGAGAAGTCTTGTCCTCCAAAGTTAAAGATGAACTGTTTCTGCAGTTTATTGTAGGTGACTCCAGCCCCACAGATCCTGTTCGCCTTGGCCAGGCCAGATACGTCCCAGTCTGTCTCACTGCATAGCAACATGTCTGGGTAGCTCAGCAGACCACACATAATGGTACCTGGACGGACAGAGAGACAGAGAGAGAGAAAGAGAGAGAGAGAGAGAGAAAGAGAGACAGATAGACAGAGAGAAAGAGAGAGAGAGGGAGAAAGAGAGAGAGAGGAGGGCGAGATTTGAAGAATTTAATTGCTCATCAATGATAATAAAATATAATATATTGAGATTTACATTGGTTCAGGATGTGCATTGTTTTTTATAAACTGGGTGGTTCGAGCCCTGAATGCTGATTGGCTGTAAGCCGTGGTATATTAGACCATATATCATGGGTATGACAAAATGTTTATTTGTACTGCTCTAATTAAGTAGGAAACCTGTTTATAATAGCAATAAGGCACCTGGGAAGTTTGTGATATATGGCCAATACAGTGCCTTGCGAAAGTATTCGGCCCCCTTGAACTTTGCGACCTTTTGCCACATTTCAGGCTTCAAACATAAAGATGTAAAACTGTATTTTTTTGTGAAGAATCAACAACAAGTGGGACACAATCATGAAGTGGAACGACATTTATTGGATATTTCAAACTTTTTTAACAAATCAAAAACTGAAAAATTGGGCGTGCAAAATTATTCAGCCCCTTTACTTTCAGTGCAGCAAACTCTCTCCAGAAGTTCAGTGAGGATCTCTGAATGATCCAATGTTGACCTAAATGACTAATGATGCTAAATACAATCCACCTGTGTGTAATCAAGTCTCCGTATAAATGCACCTGCACTGTGATAGTCTCAGAGGTCCGTTAAAAGCGCAGAGAGCATCATGAAGAACAAGGAACACACCAGGCAGGTCCGAGATACTGTTGTGAAGAAGTTTAAAGCCGGATTTGGATACAAAACGATTTCCCAAGCTTTAAACATCCCAAGGAGCACTGTGCAAGCGATAATATTGAAATGGAAGGAGTATCAGACCACTGCAAATCTACCAAGACCTGGCCGTCCCTCTAAACTTTCAGCTCATACAAGGAGAAGACTGATCAGAGATGCAGCCAAGAGGTCCATGATCACTCTGGATGAACTGCAGAGATCTACAGCTGAGGTGGGAGACTCTGTCCATAGGACAACAATCAGTCGTATATTGCACAAATCTGGCCTTTATGGAAGAGTGGCAAGAAGAAAGCCATTTCTTAAAGATATCCATAAAAAGTGCTGTTTAAAGTTTGCCACAAGCCACCTGGGAGACACACCAAACATGTTGAAGAAGGTGCTCTGGTCAGATGAAACCAAAATTGAACTTTTTGGCAACAATGCAAAACGTTATGTTTGGCGTAAAAGCAACACAGCTCATCACCCTGAACACATCATCCCCACTGTCAAACATGGTGGTGGCAGCATCATGGTTTGGGCCTGCTTTTCTTCAGCAGGGACAGGGAAGATGGTTAAAATTGATGGGAAGATGGATGGAGCCAAATACAGGACCATTCTGGAAGAAAACCTGATCGAGTCTGCAAAAGACCTGAGACTGGGACGGAGATTTGTCTTCCAACAAGACAATGATCCAAAACATAAAGCAAAATCTGGTTCAAAAATAAACATATCCAGGTGTTAGAATGGCCAAGTCAAAGTCCAGACCTGAATCCAATCGAGAATCTGTGGAAAGAACTGAAAACTGCTGTTCACAAATGCTCTCCATCCAACCTCACTGAGCTCGAGCTGTTTTGCAAGGAGGAATGGGATAAAATGTCAGTCTCTCGATGTGCAAAACTGATAGAGACATACCCCAAGCGACTTACAGCTGTAATCGCAGCAAAAGGTGGCGCTACAAAGTATTAACTTAATTAAGGGGGCTGAATAATTTTGCACGCCCAATTTTTCAGTTTTTGATTTGTTAAAAAAGTTTGAAATATCCAATAAATGTCGTTCCACTTCATGATTGTGTCCCACTTGTTGTTGATTCTTCACAAAAAAATACAGTTTTATATCTTTATGTTTGAAGCCTGAAATGTGGCAAAAGGTCGCAAAGTTCAAGGGGGCCGAATACTTTCGCAAGGCACTGTATACCACGTCTAAGGGCTGTATCTTAGGGCCCCTGAGTGACGCCGCGGTCTAAGGCACTGCATCTCAGTGCAAGATGCATCACTACAGTCCCTGGTTTGAATCCAGGCTGTATCACATCTAGCCGTGATTGGCAGTCCCATAGGGCGGCGCACAATTGGCCCAGCATCGTTCGGGTTTGACCGGGGTAGGCCGTCATTGTAAATAAGAATTTGTTCTTAACTGACTTGCCTAGTTAAACTAAGGTTAAATAAATAATAATTAAAAACAGCCATTAGTCATGTTATATTGGCCATATACCACACCCCCTCAGGCCTTATTGATGAAATATCCAACCTATTGGAAATGGGCTAAGATTCAATAAGTGTATGAGCTTCCTCACTAAGCAGCATCACACAATGTGGTTCTGGATGCTGTCTTCACATATGACCACTTAGTAACAGCATCACACAATGTGGT
Organism: Oncorhynchus nerka; assembly: GCF_034236695.1. Classification (NCBI taxonomy): domain Eukaryota; kingdom Metazoa; phylum Chordata; class Actinopteri; order Salmoniformes; family Salmonidae; genus Oncorhynchus; species Oncorhynchus nerka. Next base: position 11,028,683 of record NC_088409.1, on the reverse strand, counting down.
TCTGGATGCTGTCTTCACATATGACCACTTAGTAACAGCATCACACAATGTGGTTCTGGATGCTGTCTTCACATATGACCACTTAGTAACAGCATCACACAATGTGGTTCTGGATGCTGTCTTCACATATGACCACTTAGTAACAGCATCACACAATGTGGTTCTGGATGCTGTCTTCACATATGACCACTTAGTAACAGCATCACACAATGTGGTTCTGGATGCTGCCTTCACATATGACCACTTAGTAACAGCATCACACAATGTGGTTCTGGATGCTGTCTTCACATATGACACAGCCTTTTTAGCTCGGTCCGTTTGTGCTCTTGTCCACTCCATTGATGTCTTGGCATGACAAGGAGTTGGGCATGTTAGCACACACAGACTGGCACTCAGGCTACAGGCTTTTACCTCCGCTGAGAACGTTCTGGTTGAGGATGAAGCCGTCACAGCAGGTGTTCTGGGTACACTCGTCCTGACAGAAACGATGGACGTCGGTCAGAGTGGTTCCTTCAGCTGCAAACACCACGGTACGGTACACACCAGAACTGGCCTTACGGAAACTCAACCTTTCAAAGGTCTTCTGGGCCTTAGTGGTGAATTCATGACCTGTGATACAGAGAGAGACTGATTCTCATGGTCTGGTAGAGAAACACAGCTACATTCAGAGCAGGACAAAATGAAACAGATTCATGTCTGATTGTGCAGTAGGTGAATTCCTTATTCTATTGAGAGGAGCTAGAGAGAGAGAGAGAGAGAGGACTTCATGGACTGTTGTGAGAGAGAGAGAGAGAGAGAGAGGACTTCATGGAATGTTGTGAGAGAGAGAGGACTTCATGGACTGTTGTGAGAGAGAGAGAGGACTTCATGGACTGTTGTGAGAGAGGAGGACAGAATGAAACAGATTCATGTCTAATTGTGCAGTAGGTGAATTCCTTATTCTATTGAGAGGAGCTAGAGAGAGAGAGAGAGAGAGAGGACTTCATGGACTGTTGTGAGAGAGAGAGGACTTCATGGACTGTTATGAGAGAGAGAGGACTTCATGGACTGTTATGAGAGAGAGAGAGGACTTCATGGACTGTTGAGAGAGAGAGAGAGAGGACTTCATGGACTGTTGTGAGAGAGAGAGGACTTCATGGACTGTTATGAGAGAGAGAGAGGACTTCATGGACTGTTGTGAGAGAGAGAGAGAGAGAGAGAGGAATTCATGGACTGTTGTGAGAGAGGAGGACAGAATGAAACAGATTCATGTCTAATTGTGCAGTAGGTGAATTCCTTATTCTATTGAGAGGAGCTAGAGAGAGAGAGGGCTTCATGGACTGTTGTGAGAGACGAGGACAAAGAACAGGATGGACGTTGTGGAGTTCAGCAGAGTCACTTTGTAAGAGGACAAACAAGCTCATACTGAACCTTTCTTCCTGATGACCGTGACGTTCTGTCTGTCAGCCCCGTTCACCTTCAGAGAACAGCTCAGGTTCTGGAACATATCAGCACCTGCATTTCCCAGGAACCCTTTGGTCTGGGAATCACAAGCAAAGGGGACACTTGAAAGAGTTATCACACAACCCAACAATATCTAATGGAAACAGCAGTCACAGCCAAACAGTTTCGAAAGCATCAAACCTACTATGTCAATTTGGTGTGTTGATTTGTTCTGCAATGAATAATTGAATATAATACGATAGAAACATTTCTGAGAGATTATAGTGATGTTCCTCATTTGATTAGATGAGCCCTAATAACCATGTAACCCTCTTCTATCTCCTGTAGTGTGAATCAGGGGTCCAGAGCCCTCTTCTATCTCCTGTAGTGTGAATCAGGGGTCCAGAGCCAGCTAATGACCCTGTAACCCTCTTCTATCTCCTGTAGTGTGAATCAGGGGTCCAGAGCCCTCTTCTATCTCCTGTAGTGTGAATCAGGGGTCCAGAGCCAGCTAATGACCCTGTAACCCTCTTCTATCTCCTGTAGTGTGAATCAGGGGTCCAGAGCCCTAATGACCCTGTAACCCTCTTCTATCTCCTGTAGTGTGAATCAGGGGTCCAGAACCCTCTTCTATCTCCTGTAGTGTGAATCAGGGGTCCAGAGCCAGCTAATGACCCTGTAACCCTCTTCTATCTCCTGTAGTGTGAATCAGGGGTCCAGAGCCAGCTAATGACCCTGTAACCCTCTTCTATCTCCTGTAGTGTGAATCAGGGGTCCAGAGCCTGCCGTGTAGGTGATGCCTGATGAAAGCTCAGTGTACAACACACCAACATGACATAGGTTGCTTCCCAAATAGCACCCTACACCCTTTATAGAGCACTGCTTTAGACCAGTGGTGTAAAGTACTTCACTAAAAACACTTTAAAGTACTCCTTAAGTTTTTTTTTTACGGTATCTGCACTTAAATTAAATTATGGATGACTTTCACTTTGACTTGAGTTATTTTCTATAAAAGGTATCTTCCACTTTGACTTGAGTTATTTTCTATAAAAGGTATCTCCACTTTGACTTGAGTTATTTTCTATAAAAGGTATCTTCACTTTGACTTGAGTTATTTTCTATAAAAGGTATCTCCACTTTGACTTGAGTTATTTTCTATAAAAGGTATCTCCACTTTGACTTGAGTTATTTTCTATAAAAGGTATCTCCACTTTGACTTGAGTTATTTTCTATAAAGGTATCTCCACTTTGACTTGAGTTATTTTCTATAAAAGGTATCTTCACTTTGACTTGAGTTATTTTCTATAAAAGGTATCTTCACTTTGACTTGAGTTATTTTCTATAAAAGGTATCTTCACTTTGACTCAAGTATAACACTTGAGTACTTTTTCCATCACTGCTTTTGACCAGAGCCCACAGAGCACGATATAAGAAATGTGGGTCCCATTTGGGACGGGTCCACATTGCGGACGGAGAAAAAGACAGATTGTGGACGTCCCATACTTGCTCAGAGGTTTGGCATCGGATGTTAGCGGCGTCGGTGCTGTAGAGTTCACAGTGACGTTGTCCTTCTTCAGCGTAAAGGACGACGTAAAGACAAGTCTGGACCTGGGCGCAAGCTGGGGAGTGACACAAACATAACCAATGTTTTACACTAGTGGTTTTGGTATATAAACACTTGTAGTGAGTCAGAAATTGCACCCTATTCCCTATATAGTGTATGACTTTTGACTAGGGTCCATAGGCCTGTAGTGAGTAACACACACATACTACAGGGAATTGGGTGCCATTTGTGACACATCCTTTTATTGTGGAAAGACGACAACTTGTTTTTTTGTAAATGTAACCTTGCACAGTGACCTCACCTGACACACACGTCCTGAGTTGTTTCTCCATGGTCGTGTTTGACGTCTCTGAGCTGAGGACGACATAGTCTTCTGCTGCTAGAGAAAACGCTGATCTGGGAACTGTCTCAAACCTCTCCAGAACTGCAGAAGGAGAAAGGGAAATATTAGGATACACAACAACAACAACAAATGAAGGTGTCTTGACTCACAAAAAAATTGCCAAACTTCAGAAATTCATTTTTTTGTTTTTGAATGTGTTTTTCTCTTGCTTTACACAACAACGTCACATTGCTCTTAGCACTTCAGTCATTCCTGTACTGTATATATAATATGTAGAAATATACCACTTGACGTAATACGAGTTCCTTTTAGTAAAAAAAGAAAGAAAGCGAAATAAAGTTCAAGAAAGGTTGTAACTGAACTGTTGACTAAGAGCATAGCAGCACAAGTAGAGGTCCCACACAAAACTCTTAACCTCAGTTGTCAGTGATTCAAATCCTCATAACATTGTTGAACATGATTCCTTTGTTTAGTCTCTCTCTAGTGATCCTCGGACAGAACCTGAGTCACAGGAGGTGGTCCAACTGGCACCCTACGCAGTGCACTACTTTTGACCAAAGCCCAATGGTCCCTGGCCAAAACAGGAAGTATGGCTCCATTTGGGACGCATACAGTGTGACTCAGGTATCTGTTGATGTTTCAGCCATGTGTTAAAACACTGGTCCACAAAAAATACTTCAATAGACCTGAGTCACCTGACTAAGAACTTCACGCTCAAACTGTTTGTTTGTGTCCAGTCCACAGAGACAATACATTCACTTTCTGGGGCAGCAATACAACATACTCTTTGTTCTTAAAACGCTGACCCAGACAGTACCTGAACATTCTCCCTCAGACAGAGGTTGGCCAGTGGTTGTCCACTCCAGCTGTTCTCCGCTGGATGTGACACAGCGCCACCTCCTGGTCTGGATGTCCTGCTGGGCCGACAGGAAGTCCCCTCCCTCTGAACACCTCAGGCCACTGAGCTGGCACTCTGTCAAACCTGGACATTACAAAACAGTGGTGAGTTGAGCAGTTAAGCTGCCTATGTTTAGGGGATAGGACCACGGTCCTAGACCTTAGTAAATATACATCTACATAATAATAGTGCTCTCTAACACTGGGTGAGCTGAGCAACAGTTAAGCTGCCTATGTTTAGGGGATGGGACCACGGTCCTGGACCTTAGTAAATATCATACATCTACATAATAATAGTGCTCTCTAACACTGGGTGAGCTGAGCAGTATAGCTGCCTATGTTTAGGGGATGGGACCACGGTCCTGGACCTTAGTAAATATCATACATCTACATAATAATAGTGCTCTCTAACACTGGGTGAGCTGAGCAACAGTTAAGCTGCCTATGTTTAGGGGATGGGACCACGGTCCTGGACCTTAGTAAATATCATACATCTACATAATAATAGTGCTCTCTAACACTGGGTGAGCTGAGCAACAGTATAGCTGCCTATGTTTAGGGGATGGGACCACGGTCCTAGACCTTAGTAAATATCATACATCTACATAATAATAGTACTCTCTAAGACTGGGTGAGCTGAGAGGTATAGCTGCCTATGTTTAGGGGATGGGACCACGGTCCTGGACCTTAGTAAATATACATCTACATAATAATAGTGCTCTCTAACACTGGGTGAGCTGAGCAGTATAGCTGCCTATGTTTAGGGGATAGGACCACGGTCCTAGACCTTAGTAAATATCATACATCTACATAATAATAGTGCTCTCTAACACTGGGTGAGCTGAGCAGTATAGCTGCCTATGTTTAGGGGATGGGACCACGGTCCTGGACCTTAGTAAATATCATACATCTACTGCCTATGTTTAGGGGATGGGACCACGGTCCTGGACCTTAGTAAATATCATACATCTACTGCCTATGTTTAGGGGATGGGACCACGGTCCTGGACCTTAGTAAATATCATACATCTACTGCCTATGTTTAGGGGATGGGACCACGGTCCTGGACCTTAGTAAATATCATACATCTACATAATAATAGTGCTCTCTAACACTGGGTGAGCTGAGCAACAGAAAGCCAGTGGTAATAGGGAACGTGTTCCATGTCTCCCATCTCCTCACTCACACTGTGTGGCAGTGGAAGCACCGTTAGTGGACGTGCCTGTAGGACACATGGTACATAATAATAGTGCTCCCTAACACTGGTCTTGAGCTAGGAGCTGCCCTGTTTAGGGGGACAGGGAGAACAGTAAACCTCCACTGGAAAACATGCCCTAACATGGGACACACCACTATAGGGGAGAGGGAGAAGGGGAGTAAAGAGCAACAGGGAGATGTTTAGGGATGGGACCACGGTCCTAGAAAGTAAATATCATACATCTACATAATAATAGTGCTCTCTAACACTGGGTGAGCTGAGACAGTAGAGCTGCCTATGTTTAGGGGATGGGACCACGGTCCTAGACCTTAGTAAATATCATACATCTACATAATAATAGTGCTCTCTAACACTGGGTGAGCTGAGAACAGTAGAGCGCTATGAGGGATGGGAGAGTCCGACCTTAGTAAATATCATACAGGGAGATAAAATAGTGCTCTCTAACACTGAGAGAGCTGAGCAACAGAAGCTGCCTAGATGGATGGGACCACGGAGACCTTAGTAAAGAATGATCTACATAATAAAGTGCTCTCTAAATGAGCTGAGCAGTATAGCTGCCTATGTTTAGGGAAGCACGGGGAGTAAAGAAAGATCTATAATAAGAGTGCTCTCTAACACTGGGAGAGCTGAGCAAAATAGCTGCCTATGTTTAGAGAGATGGGACCAGAGAGAGACCTTAGTAAATATATACAGGGGAAAAAAGCTCTCTAACACTGGGTGAGCTGAGAGAGTGTTTAGGATGGGAGTCCTAGACACTGGGTGAGCTGAGCAGTATAGCTGCCTTAGGGAGATGGACCACGGTCCTGACCTTAGAAAAGAGGAAGAGAGGACAGAGAGAAAAGAGAGGGTGTGTTATACATTCAGTTATTAATAATGCTGTCAACCGGGTCGTGACCTTTAGTAAATCAGTCAGTATGCACTTTCATTTCATATGAACTGATATACAGTAGTTCAGGCCAGGTTGTGTTTTAGGGGGAAATGTAATAAGGACGTACCACATCCGGTTCCAACACGCTGGTAGCCATGGAAACAGCCAAAGTTGGGTGCTGAGGTAGAGAGGACTCTGGGTTCAGAGGTCAAGAGAGAGCGGTAGGGGTCACTACCCATCAGGCCTAGCAGCCCATCCAACAGCCTGTCCTCACTGAGCGCTACATCTGGAAACAGATAAATCACTAATGACTCAAATCCACAAATACTTCTGTTGTTCCATTAAATGAAACATGAAAATGCACTTTGGCCGACCTCCAATAAAATATACACACAAAGTCAGAGTTTAAAATGTATAAACTAGTCTTGAGACGTACTTAAAGGGTGTGAGACAGTATTTGTTGTTTTTCATTGAGAAATATTTCTGAAATGTTGTCTGTGCTCCTTACCGACGTCATGCAGGTCAGGCAGAACAGAGACAGGAAGGTCTGAGAGAAGAGCCCTCCAGCTGACCTGAACACTGAGTTATTCCTCACTCTGTCAACAGTCTGACTTTAGTAAATCAGTCAGATGCACTTTCATCATACACTGACACAGAGTTCAGGACGTCAGCTAGGGGAAATGGAGAGACACAGTAGTCAGACAACCTGTAGCCAGACTCATCACACACTGACACAGAGACGGACTCTGGGTTCAGAGTCACAGTAGAAGCTGTACAGGGGTCATCACCACTCAGGCTAGTCAGCCCATCCAACACCTGTACAGACTCATCACACACTAAACACAGACTGAACAAATCCACAAATCTTCTGTTGTTCCAGTAGTCAGACAACCTGTACAGACTCATACACACAGTCTGACACAGAGTCTTGAGACATATTTAAAGGGTGTGAGACAGTAGACTTTTTCATTGAGATTTCTGAAACCTGTACTCAGACTGCAGGTCAGGCAGAACTGACACAGGAAGTCTGAGAGAAGCCCTCCAGCTGACCTGAACAGTAGTCAGACAACCTGTACAGACTCATCACACACTGACACAGAGACTGACGTCAGCTAGAACAGGAGAGACACAGTAGTCAGACAACCTGTACAGACTCATCACACACTGGCACAGAGCTGAACATCCCAGTAGTCAGACAACCTGTACAGACTCATCACACACTGACACAGAGCTGAACATCCCAGTAGTCAGACAACCTGTACAGACTCATCACACACTGACACAGAGCTGAACATCCCAGTAGTCAGACAACCTGTACAGACTCATCACACACTGACACAGAGCTGAACATCACAGTAGTCAGACAACCTGTACAGACTCATCACACACTGACACAGAGACTGACGTCAGCTAGAACAGGAGAGACACAGTAGTCAGACAACCTGTACAGACTCATCACACACTGACACAGAGCTGAACGTCACAGTAGTCAGACAACCTGTACAGACTCATCACACACTGACACAGAGCTGAACATCCCAGTAGTCAGACAACCTGTACAGACTCATCACACACTGACACAGAGCTGAACATCCCAGTAGTCAGACAACCTGTACAGACTCATCACACACTGACACAGAGCTGAACATCACAGTAGTCAGACAACCTGTACAGATGTAGGATCTTAATTTGATCTCCCTGCTGCAGGTGAACTTTCCTGCAACGCAGGACATTTTAAATTTGTAGAGTATTTGAGGTTTAAAAAGGCATCTGAAGTTTGTAATTCCCACTTTCAGACTTGATTTTCCTTTATGAAAACGATATCAACCATTACAAAATTGCACAATACTTATAATCAACAAAACAATGAATATTTCCTGTTGCTGGAAGACTATTTTCCTGCTGTAGCAAACGGGCTCAAATGAAGATCCTACATCTGTAGCTAGTCAACCAGCGTCCTGTCCAGTGGGGGTCCTTGTGCATCAAGCTGCTCTACGCTACAGTTCTGTCTCAGACAAGACTTCCTTAGTCAACTATAGACAACTAGCTGTGGTACAAAACAGTCATATGCAAATCAATAAAGTCCATATCATTAAATCAATAAATCAGACATGTATATTTTCTAGAGGGTTTATAGGGCTGCGTTTATGAATACATCTGTAGTTAATGAGTTGAGCGTTTTCTAAGAACATATGTTTTGCATTAGTTCAGGTTCTGGAATATCTCCTGCAGGCACCTTTCCATTCAAAGCAAGTTACACATGGTTTTCACTATCGTTTATTGCAACAGTAGATGGCAGACACTCGGACACACACACACAGACACACACGCACACGCACACACACACACACACACACACACACACACACACCAACCTGCAGGCTGCAGAGACCCTTGGCCCTCATGTCGTGGAGTAGAGAGGTCTGCAGGCTGGAGTGGAGGGAGGAGCTGCAGGGTCCCTGGCCTGGAGGCAGGGTGAGCTGGAGCACCACAGAGGTCTGGACGGTCTGCAGCACCTGAAGTCCTGGAACACACAGAGACATGACACAGAGACATGACACAGAGACACAGACAGAGACATGACACAGAGACACAGACAGAGACAGACACAGACACAGATACAGATACAGATACAGAGACAGACGAGACATGACGTAATGAAGTCTAGGCTCCCTGCCAAACACACAGTGATTCCATCAAACTGTACACAGCACTGATTACAGTGTGACACATCAACGGTCCAAGCAACAACTGAACACTGAGGGAGAAAACAACTTCCCTTTACAGTCAGACAAGAGCAACAACTGAACACTGAGGGAGAAAACAACTTCCCTTTACAGTCAGACAAGAGCAACAACTGAACGCTGAGGGAGAAAACAACTTCCCTTTACAGTCAGACAAGAGCAACAACTGAACGCTGAGGGAGAAAACAACTTCCCTTTACAGTCAGACAAGAGCAACAACTGAACACTGAGGGAGAAAACAACTTCCCTTTACAGTCAGACATGAGCAACAACTGAACACTGAGGGAGAAAACAACTTCCCTTTACAGTCAGACAAGAGCAACAACTGAACGCTGAGGGAGAAAACAACTTCCCTTTACAGTCAGACAAGAGCAACAACTGAACACTGAGGGAGAAAACAACTTCCCTTTACAGTCAGACAAGAGCAACAACTGAACACTGAGGAGAAAACAACTTCCCTTTACAGTCAGACAAGAGCAACAACTGAACACTGAGGGAGAAAACAACTTCCCTTTACAGTCAGACAAGAGCAACAACTGAACACTGAGGGAGAAAACAACTTCCCTTTACAGTCAGACAAGAGCAACAACTGAACGCTGAGGGAGAAAACAACTTCCCTTTACAGTCAGACAAGAGCAACAACTGAACACTGAGGGAGAAAACAACTTACAGTCCTGAGCAACAACTTACAGTCAGACAAGAGCAACAACTGAACACTGAGGGAGAAAACAACTTCCCTTTACAGTCAGACAAGAGCAACAACTGAACACTGAGGGAGAAAACAACTTCCCTTTACAGTCAGACAAGAGCAACAACTGAACACTGAGGGAGAAAACAACTTCCCTTTACAGTCAGACAAGAGCAACAACTGAACACTGAGGGAGAAAACAACTTCCCTTTACAGTCAGACATGAGCAACAACTGAACGCTGAGGGAGAAAACAACTTCCCTTCAACATCAGGACACTTTCACTACTAGATAGTCTATGAGTGTTATGACTGAATGTCAACTCCTGTGAGCATTTGTCATGTTACCCTGTTTTTCAGACAGACAGGAAGTCTGGGCATTCTGTGTTATACTACACACTGTGGAGGTCTGGTCATTCTGTGTTATACTACACACTGTGGAGGTCTGTCTGGTCATTCTGTGTTAGACTACACACTGTGGAGGTCTGGTCATTCTGTGTTATACTACACACTGTAGAGGTCTGTCTGGTCATTCTGTGTTATACTACACACTGTGGAGGTCTGGTCATTCTGTGTTACACTACACACTGTGGAGGTCTGGTCATTCTGTTACACTACACACTGTGGAGGTCTGTCTGGTCATTCTGTGTTAGACTACACACTGTGGAGGTCTGTCTGGTCATTCTGTGTTAGACTACACACTGTGGAGGTCTGTCTGGTCATTCTGTGTTATACTACACACTGTGGAGGTCTGGTCATTCTGTGTTATACTACACACTGTGGAGGTCTGTCTGGTCATTCTGTGTTAGACTACACACTGTGGAGGTCTGTCTGGTCATTCTGTGTTAGGTCTGGTCATTCTGTGAGGTACACACTGTCTGGTCATTCTGTGTTAGACTACACACTGTAGAGGTCTGTCTGGTCATTCTGTGTTAGACTACACACTGTGGAGGTCTGGTCTGGTCATTACACACTGTGTTATTCTGTGTTACTACACACTATGGAGGTCTGGTCATTCTGGTCATTCTGTCTGGTCATGTTACACTACACACTGTGGAGGTCTGGTCATTCTGTGTTGGTCATTCTGTCAGTCTACACTACACACTGTGGAGGTCTGGTCATTCTGTGTTATACTACACACTGTGGAGGTCTGGTCATTCTGTGTTAGACTACACACTGTGGAGGTCTGTCTGGTCATTCTGTGTTACACTACACACTGTGGAGGTCTGGTCATTCTGTGTTAGACTACACACTGTAGAGGTCTGGTCATTCTGTGTTAGATTACACACTGTAGAGGTCTGGTCATTCTGTGTTAGATTACACAGTGTAGAGGTCTGGTCATTCTGTGTTAGATTACACACTGTGGTAAAATAGACTACACACTACACACATCTGCTAAATTAGATAATGTCAAGCTTGGCAGAAGTTACATCTTATAACAGGAAGCTTGAGATAATTTTCTAGGTCATTGAGGCAAACCAAAAGTCCCAATACAGCTTGAATATTCAGAAATTGAGAGAGAGACAGATAGAGAGACAGACAGGGAGAGACAGACAGATAGAGAAAGAGAGTGAGACACAGATAGAGAGAGAGGCACAGAGAGAGAGAGACAGAGAGAGAAGAGAGAGATAGAGAGATAGAGATACAGACAGAGAGAGAGAGAGATCTTGGCCTAAACATCAGCGCCACAGGTAACTTCCACAAAGCTGTGAACGATCTGAGAGACAAGGCAAGAAGGGCATTCTATGCCATCAAAAGAAACATACATTTCAACATACCAATTAGGATTTGGCTAAAAATACTTGAATCAGTCATAGAGCCCATTGCCCTTTATGGTTGTGAGGTCTGGGGTCCGCTCACCAACCAAGACTTCACAAAATGGGACAAACACCAAATTGAGACTCTGCACACAGAATTCTGCAAAAATATCCTCCGTGTACAACGTAAAACACCAAATAATGCATGCAGAGCAGAATTAGGCCGATACCCACTAATTATCAAAATCCAGAAAAGAGCCGTTAAATTCTACAACCACCTAAAAGGAAGCGATTCACAAACCTTCCATAACAAAGCCATCACCTACAGAGAGATGAACCTGGAGAAGAGTCCCCTAAGCAAGCTGGTCCTGGGGCTCTGTTCACAAACACAAACACACCCTACAGAGCCCCAGGACAACAGCACAATTAGACCCAACCAAATCATGAGAAAACAAAAATATAATTACTTAACACATTGGAAAGAATTAACAAAAAAACAGAGCAAACTAGAATTCTATTTGGCCCTACACAGAGAGTACACAGCAGCAGAATACCTGACCACTGTGACTGACCCAAAATTAAGGAAAGCTTTGACTATGTACAGACTCAGTGAGCATAGCCTTGCTATTGAGAAAGGCCGCCGTAGGCAGACATGGCTCTCAAGAGAAGACAGGCTATGTGCTCACTGTCCACAAAATGAGGTGGAAACTGAGCTGCACTTCCTAACCTCCTGCCCAATGTATGACCATATTAGAGAGACATATTTCCCCCAGATTACACAGATCCACAAAGAATTCTAAAACAAATCCAATTTTGAAAAACTCCCATATCTTTTGGGTGAAATTCCACAGTGTGCCATCACAGCAGCAATATTTGTGACCTGTTGCCACGAGAAAAGGGCAACCAGTGAAGAACAAACACCATTGTAAATACAACCCATATTTATGCTTATTCATTTTATCTTGTGTCCTTTAACTATTTGTACATTGTATATATATATATAATATGACATTTGTAATGTCTTTACTGTTTTGAAACTTCTGTATGTGTAATGTTTACTGTTAATTTTTGTTGTTTTTCACTTTATATATTCACTTTGTATGTTGTCTACCTCACTTGCTTTGGCAATGTTAACACATGTTTCCCATGCCAATAAAGCCCTTGAATTGAATTGAGAGAGAGAAACAGAGAGAGACACAGAGAGACACAGAGAGACACAGAGAGACACAGAGAGACACAGAGAGACACAGAGAGACACAGAGAGAGAGACAGAGAGAGAGAGAGAGAGAGCGAGAGAGAGACACAGAGAGACACAGAGAGAGTGAGACACAGAGAGCGAGACACAGAGAACGAGAGACATATTGCATTTTAGGGATAATAAAGAATCTCTACTGTACAGAGCCAGAGAGAGGTAGAGAGCCAGACAGACAGACAGACAGACAGAATATGGGGTGTTTGTTTGATGTGGTGTGTGGTTAGTTACTCTGGCAGGCTTGAGGAAGTGGGGCCTCTGTCACCCAGGCTCTGGTCTCCACGTCACACAGAAACTGCATGTTTACAGGAAGTGTGCTTTCGTAACCCAGGTGACAGATGAGGTCACAGTTCTGCTGGCCACCAATCACGTCAGAGCGACAGACCACGTCACCGTAGGTAACAGGGATGTCAGAGAACGGAGAGGGACACTGGGGACCTGGAGACAGAGAGAATACAGGTAAATAGATGGAAGACAAAGTTTTACTGAGATGCGTAAATAAATAGTGAATTTTAATATGATGTGTTTTTCTTTCTTTTTGTACAGCTAGAATAAACTTTTGGTAACAGATGGAATATTGTTATTGGCCAACTAAACGCTTTTGCGTGCGTGTGTGTGTGTGTGCTTATGTAAACATCTGTGGCCATCTTTAAACATCCAGGACATATATACCAGACTTACTGTCACAGGCAGGCGTCTTCCCGGTGCCGTGTGGCGTCCTGGTTCCAGGCAGCTCCTGTCCATCTTTAAACATCCAGGACATATATACCAGACTTACTGTCAGAGGCAGGGGTCTTCCCGGTGCTGTGTGGCGCCCTGGTTCCAGGCAGCTCCTGTCCATCTTTAAACATCCAGGACATATATACCAGACTTACTGTCACAGGCAGGCGTCTTCCCGGTGCCACGTGGCGCCCTGGTTCCAGGCAGCTCCTGTCCATCTTTAAACATCCAGGACATATATACCAGACTTACTGTCACAGGCAGGGGTCTTCCCAGGTCCATCTTTAAACATCCAGGACATATATACCAGACTTACTGTCACAGGCAGGGGCGTCCTGGTTCCAGGCAGCTCCTGTCCATCTTTAAACATCCAGGACATATATACCAGACTTACTGTCACAGGCAGGGGTCTTCCCGGTGCCGTGTGGCGTCCTGGTTCCAGGCAGCTCCTGTCCATCTTTAAACATCCAGGACATATATACCAGACTTACTGTCACAGGCAGGGGTCTTCCCGGTGCCACGTGGCGTCCTGGTTCCAGGCAGCTCCTGTCCATCTTTAAACATCCAGGACATATATACCAGACTTACTGTCACAGGCAGGGGTCTTCCCGGTGCTCCTGTCCATCTTTAAACATCCAGGACATATATACCAGACTTACTGTCACAGGGCGCCCTGGTTGCCACGTGGCGCCCTGGTTCCAGGCAGCTCCTGTCCATCTTTAAACATCCAGGACATATATACCAGACTTACTGTCACAGGCAGGGGTCTTCCCGGTGCCGTGTGGCGTCCTGGTTCCAGGCAGCTCCTGTCCATCTTTAAACATCCAGGACATATATACCAGACTTACTGTCACAGGCAGGGGTCTTCCCGGTGCCACGTGGCGTCCTGGTTCCAGGCAGCTCCTGTCCATCTGTCTGAGACACACACCAGCAGTCTGTCTGGTCACACTGCAGCGGGGAGAACAGCCTTCCATCCACCTGACACTCCGGTTCATAACCCACCACAGACTGACCACTGTCTGTCAACAACTGACACCAGCTAGGACCTAGAGAGACACATGGAGGACAGAGAGGAGATGGTTTAAAGATCATCCTGTTATACATGTTCAACTTTTGATTTAGCAAACTGCAAACGGCAAACAAGATGTGAAGTAGTTGAGTCCTTCAGATGGATTTTATAAACAATGTGATAAACAATGAAATGATATTTCTTGAAAAGGGAAGTATATGAACATGTCTGTCCCAAAATGGTTGGACCACTAAGTGATTGATTGTTATAAGTGATTGATTGTTATATGTGATTGATTGTAATAAGTGATTGATTGTTATAAGTGATTGATTGTAATAAGTGATTGATTGTTAAATGTGATTGATTGTAATAAGTGATTGATTGTAAAAAGTGATTGATTGTAATAAGTGATTGATTGTAATAAGTGATTGATTGTAATAAGTGATTGATTGTTATAAGTGATTGATTGTAATAAGTGATTGATTGTATAAGTGATTGATTGTTATAAGTGATTGATTGTAATAAGTGATTGATTGTTATAAGTGATTGATTGTAATAAGTGATTGATTGTAAAAAGTGATTGATTGTAATATGTGATTGATTGTAATATGTGATTGATTGTTATAAGTGATTGATTGTTATATGTGATTGATTGTTATAAGTGATTGATTGTAATAAGTGATTGATTGTAATATGTGCAGTGTGTTAACATGTCAGTACATGTGAGGTCTCCACTGGGACTCAGGGTAGCAGGCTGGATGGTTTCCCCAGAAACAGGACTGACACACCAGGCTCCACCTCCACCTGAAGACCCCTTCTGGAGCACAGAGAACTGGCCACTCTGGAAACACACAGACAGCACCACAACCGCTGTTATCAAGGACACATACTGTACATACAGGACAATAGAAGAAGACTTTATTGTCCAATAGAAACTAGTGTCGTGCTTTATACCAACCCCTCTGAGAGACACAGATAGACGTTACAACAAGGAGGAGACAGACAGACGTTACAACAAGGAGGAGACAGAAGTTACACCAAGGAGACAGACAGAAGTTACAAGGAGGAGACAGAAGTTACAACAAGGAGGAGACAGAAGTTACAACAAGGAGGAGACCGACAGAAGTTACAACAAGGAGGAGACCGACAGAAGTTACAACAAGGAGACAGACAATTTCCTGATATTTATGCTCAACATTCTGACGAGGATATTCACCACTTCACAAGTTGGGTTGTAGGAGGACTGTGTCCAATCAGAGAGCAGAGCCTGAGCATAACCTCTCTGACACCGGGTCTGGCCTGGAAGACGAGAGGACATTTCCAGAAAACAACTCAAATCATTGAACACCGACAAAAGCAGATCGGAGGAGTGCTATCCTTACATACAGAACAATGGGTGCTATCCTTACATACAGAACAATGGGTGCTATCCTTACATACAGAACAATGGGTGCTATCCTTACATACAGAACAATGGGTGCTATCCTTACATACAGAACAATGGGTGCTATCCTTACATACAGAACAATGGGTGCTTACATCCTTACATACAGAACAATGGGTGCTATCCTTACATACAGAACAATGGGTGCTATCCTTACATACAGAACAATGGGTGCATACAGAACAATGGGTGCTATCCTTACATACAGAACAATCCTGCTACATACAGAACAATGGGTGCTATCCTTACATACAGAACAATGGGTGCTATCCTTACATACAGAACAATGGGTGCTATCCTTACATACAGAACAATGGGTGCTATCCTTACAGACAGAACAATGGGTGCTATCCTTACATACAGAACAATGGGTGCTATCCTTACATACAGAACAATGGGTGCTATCCTTACATACAGAACAATGGGTGCTATCCTTACATACAGAACAATGGGTGCTATCCTTACATACAGAACAATGGGTGCTATCCTTACATACAGAACAATGGTCTCTGCGACTGGTCAGGGAAGCTGGGATGTATCCTCCTTCCTCATCCACACACCAACACTGACCTGGAGACATACAGAACAATGGGTGCTATGACCTTACATACAGAACAATGGAGACAGTGTCAATATAACACTGACCTGGAGACAGTTCTCAATCAATATAACACTGACCTACAGAACAATGGGTATCACAACTCAGTCAATATAACACTGACCTGGAGACAGTTACAACTCAGTCAATATAACACTGACCTGGAGACAGTTACAACAGTCAATAAAACACTGATGGACAGTTACAACTCAGTCAATATAGACTGACCTGACAGTTCCTCAGTCAATTACACTGACCTGGAGACAGTTGGTCAATATAACACTGACCTGAGACAGGGATAACACTGACCTGGGTTACAACTCAGTCAATATAACACTGACCTGGAGACAGTTACAACTCAGTCAATATAACACTGACCTGGAGACAGTTACAACTCAGTCAATATAACACTGACCTGGAGACAGTCAATATACTGAACAGTTACACTTCAATATAACACTGACCTGGAGACAGTTACAACTCAGTCAATATAACACTGACCTGGAGACAGTTACAACTCAGTCAATATAACACTGACCTGGAGACAGTTCAGTCAATATAAACTGACCAGTTCAATATAACACTGACCTGGAGACAGTTACAACTCAGTCAATATAACACTGACCTGGAGACAGTTACAACTCAGTCAATATAACACTGACCTGGAGACAGTTACAACTCAGTCAATATAACACTGACCTGGAGACAGTTACAACTCAATCAATATAACACTGACCTGGAGACAGTTACAACTCAGTCAATATAACGCCACTGTAGCTACTTCATTATTCTTATCTGTTTCCAATCAACATATTATGAATGAAACAATGAGACGTTGCTCATTATGAGAGGTGTCCTTCTAGAAGGGTCTAGAGAAGGTATACTGTACTGTGGCTTGTGTTACACTACTACAGTTACAATGTAGAGTTGGGTTGGAGGTCAGAGGTCGGAGGTGTGACTATGACCTGTGCTGGGGTGGCACTGGGTGGGCAGCCACTGTCTGTGGGCATCACACTGGGGCCTGTAGGGCTGGTAGCCCAGCAGTAGAGACGGTCTCTCCTCCACAGATGCTGCCTGCTGGCTCTGCCAATAGAACCGCAGAGCTGGGAGAGAAAATACAACACGTATGTTCACAGCGTGTTTGACTGCAATATTAACGACATGTTTCAGTTAATAACAACAACAACAACAACACTATGACAGAGAAACAATGACATTGAGATGACACTAAATATTACAACAGTAGCCACCTAACACTCATTAGTAGTTAACTCCTGGCAATGAAAGAAACAAGTAGTAGAGCACGTCACGCAGAAAAGGATATGACGACATATCCAGAGGATATGACATCACACCAGACACATACTGGAGTGGGCAGCAAGTCGTAGAGCAGAGTGTGAGTGGCTCAGCAGCCTATCAGAGAGCAGCGTGGTCTGGTCGGAGGAGGAGAGGGCGTGGAGTAGCTCGTCAGAGGTCAGACGGAGACCTTCAGCCAGCAGGTAGCTGGTACCCCAGAGGAGAACATCCAGCAGAAGAGCATGAGTTGACACACAAACATGTTGGAGAGGTTCTGACTAACGGAACAGTACAGTGTCTTTATTTAAAATACAACATATTATTAATATTATAAATAAATATAGTCACACTCTATACATGGTCCAATAATGTGCTGGGTAAACACCCAGGTGTCTTCAGGGTTACCTGTAGCCCAGAGGGATGTGGGAGCTGTTGGAGAGGAGGACCAGACGCTCAGCCTCCTCCTGGAATTGGTCCACCTCAGCCATCGCCAGGGAACAGGAGCCTGGAGCTGACCCTGGGGAGGGAAGGGGAGAGAGGGGGAGGACCTGGAGACAGAGGAATAGCTCAAACAATTGTTATGTCCAAAATGGCACCCTACCGCCTTAATTAATAATGTAGTGGTTTGGACCAGGGCACCCTACCCCCTTAATAATGTAGTAGTTTGGACCAGGGCACCCTACCCCCTTAATAATGTAGTAGTTTGGACCAGGGCACCCTACCCCCTTAATAATGTAGTAGTTTGGACCAGGGCACCCTACCCCCTTAATAATGTAGTAGTTTGGACCAGGGCACCCCTTAATAATGTAGTAGTTTACCCCCTTAATAATGTAGTAGTTTGGACCAGGGCACCCTACCCCCTTAATAATGTAGTAGTTTGGACCAAGGCACCCTACCCCCTTAATAATGTAATGTAGTAGTTTGGACCAGGGCACCCTACCCCCTTAATAATGTAGTAGTTTGGACCAAGGCATCCTACCCCCTTAATAATGTAGTGGTTTGGACCAGGGCACCCACCCCTATAATGTAGTAGTTTCCATTAATAATGTAGTGGTTTGGACCAGGCATCCTACCCCCTTAATAATGTAGTGGTTTGGACCAGGGCACCCTACCCACTTAATAATGTAGTGGTTTGGACCAGGGCACCCTACCCCCTTAATAATGTAGTGGTTTGGACCAGGGCACCCCTACCCCCTTAATAATGTAGTGGTTTGGACCAGGGGCTTAATAATGTAGTAGTTTGGACCAGGGCACCCTACCCCTTAATAATGTAGTGGTTTGGACCAGGGCACCCTACCCCTTTAATAATGTTTAGTGGTTTAACCAGGGCACCCTATGTAGTGGTTTGGACCAGGGCACCCTAATAATGTAGTGGACCAGGGCACCCTACCCCTTAATAATGTAGTGGTTTGGACCAGGGCACCCTACCCCTTAATAATGTAGTGGTTTGGACCAGGGCACCCTACCCCCTTAATAATGTAGTGGTTTGGACCAGGGCCTACCCCCTTAATAATGTAGTGGTTTGGACCAGGGCACCCTACCCCTTAATAACGTAGTGGTTTGGACCAGGGCACCCTACCCCCTTAATAATGTAGTGGTTTGGACCAGGGCACCCTACCCACTTAATAACGTAGTGGTTTGGACCAGGGCACCCTACCCACTTAATAATGTAGTGGTTTGGACCAAGGCATCCTACCCCCCTTAATAACGTAGTGGTTTGGACCAGGGCACCCTACCCCTTAATAATGTAGTGGTTTGGACCAAGGCACCTTAATAATGTAGTGGTTTACTACCCACTTAATAATGTAGTGGTTTGGACCAGGGCACCCCCCGTAGTGGTTTGGACCAGGGCACCCACTTAATAATGTAGTGGTTTGGACCAAGGCATCCTACCCTACCCCTTAATAATGTAGTGGTTTGGACCAGGGCACCCTACCTTAATAATGTAGTGGTTTGGACCAAGGCATCCTACCCCCCTTAATAACGTAGTGGTTTGGACCAGGGCACCCTACTCCATTAATAATGTAGTGGTTTGGACCAGGGCAAGGTAATACAGCTAGATGGACTGCACACTATGGGCCAGTTTACCGGACACAGATTAAACCTGGTCTTGGACTAAGAAGCAATTTCAATCTCCACGGAACATGCTTTTCAGTCCAGGCCTAGGCTTAATCTGTGTCTGACGTGTGGTGGATCTGCCTACTCACACTGAACAGTCTGTCCTGAAGGGATAGTGGCGTGTCTCTCTCCCAGGAGGTCCAGACAGAAGCAACTCTTTCCCAGACACTGCAAAGCCACGTAGCTCCCGTCCTCCGCACACTTCGGCATGAACACCTCTACCCCAGCAGCCTGGCCTGACTTCACCTTCCAATTGGATCAAAGTTGATTTGCATATGCACATCGTAGGTTTACACAGTACACTACAATGAAACGCTTACTCTCAAGCTCTCTGCACAAACAGCGCAACCAACATGTAAAGTATTCAACAAAGATAAAATAAAATCAATACAAAGTGAGTTCAAATACATCACAGAAAGAAGAGTCAGTACTGTAGTTATTTACAATACAGTACAGAAAGAAGAGTCAGTACTGTAGTTATTTACAATACAGTATAGAAAGAAGAGTCAGTACTGTAGTTATTTACAGACAGGATGCAGGTAGAGAAGAGTCAGTACTGTAGTTATTTACAGACAGGATGCAGGTAGAGAAGAGTCAGTACTGTAGTTATTTTAGAGACAGGATAGGAAGAGTCAGTACTGTAGTTATTTACAGACAGTATGAAAGAAGAGTCAGTACTGTAGTTATTTACAGACAGGATGCAGGTAGAGAAGAGTCAGTACTGTAGTTATTTACAATACAGTACAGAAAGAAGAGTCAGTACTGTAGTTATTTACAGACAGGATGCAGGTAGAGAAGAGTCAGTACTGTAGTTATTTACAGACAGGATGCAGGTAGAGAAGAGTCAGTACTGTAGTTATTTACAATACAGTACAGAAAGAAGAGTCAGTACTGTAGTTATTTACAATACAGTACAGAAAGAAGAGTCAGTACGGTAGTTATTTACAGACAGGATGCAGGTAGAGAAGAGTCAGTACGGTAGTTATTTACAGACAAGATGCAGGTAGGGAAGAGTCAGTACTGTAGTTATTTACAATACAGTATAGAAAGAAGAGTCAGTACGGTAGTTATTTACAGACAGGATGCAGGTAGAGAAGAGTCAGTACTGTAGTTATTTACAATACAGTATAGAAAGAAGAGTCAGTACTGTAGTTATTTACAGACAGGATGCAGGTAAAGAAGAGTCAGTACGGTAGTTATTTACAGACAGGATGCAGGTAGAGAAGAGTCAGTACTGTAGTTATTTACAGACAGGATGCAGGTAGAAGAGTCAAAGAGTTATTTACAATACAGTACAGAAAGAAGAGTCAGTACTGTAGTTATTTACAGACAGGATGCAGGTAGAGAAGAGTCAGTACTGTAGTTATTTACAGACAGACAGAAAGAAGAGTCAGTACGGTAGTTATTTACAGACAGGATGCAGGTAGAGAAGAGTCAGTACTGTAGTTATTTACAGACAGGATGCAGGTAGACAAGAGTCAGTACTGTAGTTATTTACAATACAGTACAGAAAGAAGAGTCAGTACTGTAGTTATTTACAGACAGGATGCAGGTAGAGAAGAGTCAGTACTGTAGTTATTTACAATACAGTACAGAAAGAAGAGTCAGGTAGAGAACGGTAGTTATTTACAGACAGGATGCAGGTAGAGAAGAGTCAGCACTGTAGTTATTTACAGACAGGATGCAGGTAGAGAAGAGTCAGTACTGTAGTTATTTACAGACAGGATGCAGGTAGGGAAGAGTCAGTTCATTAGTTATAAACAGACAGGATGCAGGTAGAGAAGAGTCAGTACTGTAGTTATTTACAGACAGGATACAGAAGGGAAGAGTCAGTTCATTAGTTATAAACAGACAGGATGCAGGTAGAGAAGAGTCAGTACGGTAGTTATTTACAGACAGGATGCAGGTAGGGAAGAGTCAGTACTGTAGTTATTTACAGACAGGATGCAGGTAGGGAAGAGTCAGTTCATTAGTTATAAACAGACAGGATGCAGGTAGGGAAGAGTCAGTACTGTAGTTATTTACAGACAGGATGCAGGTAGAGAAGAGTCAGTTCGGTAGTTATTTACAGACAGGATGCAGGTAGAGAAGAGTCAGTTCGGTAGTTATTTACAGACAGGATGCAGGTAGAGAAGAGTCAGTACTGTAGTTATTTACAATACAGTACAGAAAGAAGAGTCAGTACTGTAGTTATTTACAGACAGGATGCAGGTAGAGAAGAGTCAGTACTGTAGTTATTTACAATACAGTACAGAAAGAAGGGTCAGTTATTTACAGACAGGACTGTAGTTATTTACAATACAGTACAGAAAGAAGAGTCAGTACGGTAGTTATTTACAGACAGGATGCAGGTAGAGAAGAGTCAGTACGGTAGTTATTTACAGACAAGATGCAGGTAGGAAGAGTCAGTACTGTAGTTATTTACAATACAGTATAGAAAGAAGAGTCAGTACGGTAGTTATTTACAGACAGGATGCAGGTAGAGAAGAGTCAGTACAGGTAGTTATTTACAGACAAGATGCAGGTAGGGAAGAGTCAGTACTGTAGTTATTTACAATACAGTATAGAAAGAAGAACGGTAGTTATTTTAAGACAGGTCAGGTAGAGAAGAGTCAGTACTGTAGTTATTTACAGACAGGATGCAGGTAGGGAAGAGTCAGAAAGAAGACAGTCAGTAAAGAAGAGTCGGTAGTTATTTACAGACAGGATGCAGGTAGAGAAGAGTCAGTACTGTAGTTATTTACAGACAGGATGCAGGTAGAAAGAAGAGTCAGTTATTTACAGACAGGATGCAGGTAGAGAAGAGTCAGTACGGTAGTTATTTACAGACAGGATGCAGGTAGAGAAGAGTCAGTACTGTAGTTATTTACAGACAGGATGCAGGTAGAGAAGAGTCAGTACTGTAGTTATTTACAATACAGTACAGAAAGAAGAGTCAGTACTGTAGTTATTTACAGACAGGATGCAGGTAGAGAAGAGTCAGTACTGTAGTTATTTACAATACAGTAGGTAGAAAGAAGAGTCAGTACTGTAGTTATTTACAGACAGGATGCAGGTAGAGAAGAGTCAGTACTGTAGTTATTTACAGACAGTACAGTACAGAAGAAGAAGAGTCAGTACTGTAGTTATTTACAGTACAGTACAGGATGAGGTAGAGAAGAGTCAGTACGGTAGTTATTTACAGACAGGATGCAGGTAGAGAAGAGTCAGTACGGTAGTTATTTACAGACAGATGCAGGTAGGGAAGAGTCAGTACTGTAGTTATTTACAAGACAGATAGTAAAGAAGAGTCAGTACGGTAGTTATTTACAGACAGGATGCAGGTAGAGAAGAGTCAGTACGGTAGTTATTTACAGACAGGATGCAGGTAGAGAAGAGTCAGTACTGTAGTTATTTACAGAGTACAGTATAGAAAGAAGAGTCAGTACTGTAGTTATTTACAGACAGGATGCAGGTAGAGAAGAGTCAGTACTGTAGTTATTTACAATACAGTACAGAAAGAAGAGTCAGTACTGTAGTTATTTACAGACAGGATGCAGGTAGAGAAGAGTCAGTACTGTAGTTATTTACAGACAGGATGCAGGTAGAGAAGAGTCAGTACTGTAGTTATTTACAGACAGGATGCAGGTAGGAAGAGTCAGTTCATTAGTTATAAACAGACAGGATGCAGGTAGAGAAGAGTCAGTACTGTAGTTATTTACAGACAGTACAGAAGGTAGGGAAGAGTCAGTTCATTAGTTATAAACAGACAGGATGCAGGTAGAGAAGAGTCAGTACGGTAGTTATTTACAGACAGGATGCAGGTAGGGAAGAGTCAGTACTGTAGTTATTTACAGACAGGATGCAGGTAGGGAAGAGTCAGTTCATTAGTTATAAACAGACAGGATGCAGGTAGGGAAGAGTCAGTACTGTAGTTATTTTTACAGACAGTTATGCAGGTAGAGAAGAGTCAGTACTGTAGTTATTTACAGACAGGATGCAGGTAGGGAAAGAGAATTAGTTATAAACAGACAGGATGCAGGTAGGGAAGAGTTACTGTAGTTATTTACAGACAGGATGCAGGTAGAGAAGAGTCAGTTCGGTAGTTATTTACAGACAGGATGCAGGTAGAGAAGAGTCAGTACTGTAGTTATTTACAGACAGGATAGAAGAGAAGAGTCAGTACTGTAGTTATTTACAGACAGGCAGGTAAAGAAGAGTCAGTACTGAGTTATTTACAATACAGTACAGAAAGAAGAGTCAGTACGGTAGTTATTTACAGACAGGATGCAGGTAGAGAAGGTAGTTATTTACAGACAGGATGCAGGTAGGGAAAGAGTCAGTACTGTAGTTATTTACAGACAGGATGCAGGTAGGGAAGAGTCAGATGCAGGTAGGGGAAGAGTCGGTAGTTATTTACAGACAGGATGCAGGTAGAGAAGAGTCAGTACGGTAGTTATTTACAGACAGGATGCAGGTAGGGAAGAGTCAGTACTGTAGTTATTTACAGACAGGATGCATAGGGAAGAGTCAGTTCATTAGTCAGTATAATTTACAGACAGGATGCAGGTAGACAAGAGAAGAGTCAGTACTGTAGTTATTTACAGACAGGATGCAGGTAGAGAAGAGTCAGTACGGTAGTTATTTACAGACAGGATGCAGGTAGAGAGAGAGTCAGTACAGACAGGACTGTAGTTATTTACAGACAGGATGCAGGTAGAAGAGTCAGTACTGTAGTTATTTACAATACAGTACAGAAAGAAGAGTCAGTACTGTAGTTATTTACAGACAGGATGCAGGTAGAGAAGAGTCAGTACTGTAGTTATTTACAATACAGTACAGAAAGAAGAGTCAGTACGGTAGTTATTTACAGACAGGATGCAGGTAGAGAAGAGTCAGTACGGTAGTTATTTACAGACAGGATGCAGGTAGGAGAAGAGTCAGTACTGTAGTTATTTACAGACAGGATGCAGGTAGGGAAGAGTCAGTGCAGGAAAGAAGAGTCATTAGTTATAAACAGACAGGATGCAGGTAGAGAAGAGTCAGTACTGTAGTTATTTACAGACAGGATGCAGGTAGGGAAGAGTCAGTTCATTAGTTATAAACAGACAGGATGCAGGTAGAGAAGAGTCAGTACGGTAGTTATTTACAGACAGGATGCAGGTAGGGAAGAGTCAGTACTGTAGTTATTTACAGACAGGATGCAGGTAGAAGGTCAACTGTAGTGCAGGGAAGAGTCATTAGTTATAAACAGACAGGATGCAGGTAGGGAAGAGTCAGTACTGTAGTTATTTACAGACAGGATGCAGGTAAAGAAGAGTCAGTACTGTAGTTATTTACAGACAGGATGCAGGTAGAGAAGAGTCAGTACTGTAGTTATTTACAGACAGGATGCAGGTAGACAAGAGTCAGTACTGTAGTTATTTACAGACAGATACAGAAAGAAGAGTCAGTACTGTAGTTATTTACAGACAGGATGCAGGTAGAGAAGAGTCAGTACTGTAGTTATTTACAATACAGTACAGAAAGAAGAGTCAGTACGGTAGTTATTTACAGACAGGATGCAGGTAGAGAAGAGTCAGTACGGTAGTTATTTACAGACAGGATGCAGGTAGGGAAGAGTCAGTACTGTAGTTATTTACAGACAGGATGCAGGTAGGGAAGAGTCAGTTCATTAGTTATAAACAGACAGGATGCAGGTAGAGAAGAGTCAGTACGGTAGTTATTTACAGACAGGATGCAGGTAGGGAAGAGTCAGTACTGTAGTTATTTACAGACAGGATGCAGGTAGGAAGAGTCAGTTCATTAGTTATAAACAGACAGGATGCAGGTAGGGAAGAGTCAGTACTGTAGTTATTTACAGACAGGATGCAGGTAGAGAAGAGTCAGTTCGGTAGTTATTTACAGACAGGATGCAGGTAGAGAAGAGTCAGTTCGGTAGTTATTTACAGACAGGATGCAGGTAGACAAGAGTCAGTACTGTAGTTATTTTTACAATACAGTTATAAACAGACAGGAGAAAGAAGAGTCAGTACTGTAGTTATTTACAGACAGGATGCAGGTAGAGAAGAGTCAGTACTGTAGTTATTTACAATACAGTACAGAAAGAAGGGTCAGTACTGTAGTTATTTACAATACAGTACAGAAAGAAGAGTCAGTACGGTAGTTATTTACAGACAGGATGCAGGTAGAGAAGAGTCAGTACGGTAGTTATTTACAGACAAGATGCAGGTAGGGAAGAGTCAGTACTGTAGTTATTTACAATACAGTATAGAAAGAAGAGTCAGTACGGTAGTTATTTACAGACAGGATGCAGGTAGAGAAGAGTCAGTACGGTAGTTATTTACAGACAAGATGCAGGTAGGGAAGAGTCAGTACTGTAGTTATTTACAATACAGTATAGAAAGAAGAGTCAGTACGGTAGTTATTTACAGACAGGATGCAGGTAGAGAAGAGTCAGTACTGTAGTTATTTACAATACAGTATAGAAAGAAGAGTCAGTACTGTAGTTATTTACAGACAGGATGCAGGTAAAGAAGAGTCAGTACGGTAGTTATTTACAATACAGTATAGAAAGAAGAGTCAGTTATTTACAATACAGTACGGTAGTTATTTACAGACAGGATGCAGGTAGAGAAGAGTCAGTACTGTAGTTATTTACAGACAGGATGCAGGTAGAGAAGAGTCAGTACTGTGCAGGTAGGGAAGAGTCAGTTATTTACAGACAGGATGCAGGTAGAGAAGAGTCAGTACTGTAGTTATTTACAGACAGGATACAGTACAGAAAGAAGAGTCAGTACTGTAGTTATTTACAGACAGGATGCAGGTAGAGAAGAGTCAGGATGCAGGTAGAGAAGAGTCAGTGCAGTTATTTACAATACAGTACAGAAAGAAGAGTCAGTACTGTAGTTATTTACAGACAGGATGCAGGTAAAGAAGAGTCAGTACGGATAGTTCAGTTATAGAAAGAAGAGTCAGTACTGTAGTTATTTACAGACAGGGATGCAGGTAGAGAAGAGTCAGTACGGTAGTTATTTACAGACAGGATGCAGGTAGAGAAGAGTCAGTACTGTAGTTATTTACAGACAGGATGCAGGTAGACAAGAGTCAGTACAGTTATTTACAATACAGTACAGAAAGAAGAGTTACTGTAGTTATTTACAGACAGGATGCAGGTAGAGAAGAGTCAGTACTGTAGTTATTTACAATACAGTACAGAAAGAAGAGTCAGTACTGTAGTTATTTACAGACAGGATGCAGGTAGGGAAGAGTCAGTTCATTATTTACAGACAGGATGCAGGTAGAGAAGAGTCAGTACGGTAGTTATTTACAGACAGGATGCAGGTAGGGAAGAGTCAGTACTGTAGTTATTTACAGACAGGATGCAGGTAGGGAAGAGTCAGTTCATTAGTTATAAACAGACAGGATGCAGGTAGGAAGAGTCAGTAGTTATTTACAGACAGGATGCAGGTATAGAAAGAAGAGTCAGTACTGTAGTTATTTACAGACAGGATGCAGGTAGAGAAGAGTCAGTACGGTAGTTATTTACAGACAGGATGCAGGTAGAGAAGAGTCAGTACTGTAGTTATTTACAGACAGGATGCAGGTAGGGAAGAGTCAGTACTGTAGTTATTTACAATACAGTACAGAAAGAAGAGTCAGTACTGTAGTTATTTACAGACAGGATGCAGGTAGAGAAGAGTCAGTACTGTAGTTATTTACAATACAGTACAGAAAGAAGAGTCAGTACGGTAGTTATTTACAGACAGGATGCAGGTAGAGAAGAGTCAGTACGGTAGTTATTTACAGACAGGATGCAGGTAGGGAAGAGTCAGTACTGTAGTTATTTACAGACAGGATGCAGGTAGGGAAGAGTCAGTTCATTAGTTATAAACAGACAGGATGCAGGTAGAGAAGAGTCAGTACGGTAGTTATTTACAGACAGGATGCAGGTAGGGAAGAGTCAGTACTGTAGTTATTTACAGACAGGATGCAGGTAGGGAAGAGTCAGTTCATTAGTTATAAACAGACAGGATGCAGGTAGGGAAGAGTCAGTACTGTAGTTATTTACAGACAGGATGCAGGTAGAGAAGAGTCAGTTCGGTAGTTATTTACAGACAGGATGCAGGTAGAGAAGAGTCAGTTCGGTAGTTATTTACAGACAGGATGCAGGTAGGGAAGAGTCAGTACTGTAGTTATTTACAATACAGTACAGAAAGAAGAGTCAGACTGTAGTTATTTACAGACAGGATGCAGGTAGAGAAGAGTCAGTACTGTAGTTATTTACAATACAGTACAGGATGTCAGTACTGTAGTTATTTACAATACAGTACAGAAAGAAGAGTCCACGGTAGTTATTTACAGACAGGATGCAGGTAGAGAAGAGTCAGTACGGTAGTTATTTACAGACAGGATGCAGGTAGGAAGAGTCAGTACTGTAGTTATTTACAATACAGTATAGAAAGAAGAGTCAGTACGGTAGTTATTTACAGACAGGATGCAGGTAGAGAAGAGTCAGTACTGTAGTTATTTACAGACAAGATGCAGGTAGGGAAGAGTCAGTACTGTAGTTATTTTACAATACAGTATAGAAAGAAGAGTCAGTACTGTAGTTATTTACAGACAGGATGCAGGTAGAGAAGAGTCAGTACTGTAGTTATTTACAGGTAAAGAAGAATACAGTATAGAAAGAAGAGTCAGTACTGTAGTTATTTACAGACAGGATGCAGGTAAGAGAAGAGTCAGTACGGTAGTTATTTTACAGTACAGGAAAGAAGAGTCAGTTCATTAGTACAGGTAGAAGAGTCAGTACTGTAGTTATTTACAGACAGGATGCAGGTAGAGAAAGAGTCAACGGTAGTTATTTACAGACAGGATGCAGGTAGAGAAGAGTCAGTACTGTAGTTATTTACAGACAGGATGCAGGTAGACAAGAGTCAGCTTATTTACAATACAGTACAGAAAGAAGAGTCAGTTATTTACAGACAGGATGCAGGTAGAGAAGAGTCAGTACTGTAGTTATTTACAATACAGTATAGAAAGAAGAGTCAGTACTGTAGTTATTTACAGACAGGATGCAGGTAAAGAAGAGTCAGTACGGTAGTTATTTACAATACAGTATAGAAAGAAGAGTCAGTTACGGTAGTTATTTACAGACAGGATGCAGGTAGAGAAGAGTCAGTACGGTAGTTATTTACAGACAGGATGCAGTAGAGAAGAGTCAGTACTGTAGTTATTTACAGACAGGATGCAGGTAGACAAGAGTCAGTACTGTAGTTATTTACAATACAGTACAGAAAGAAAGAGTCAGTACTGTAGTTATTTACAGACAGGATGCAGGTAGAGAAGAGTCAGTACTGTAGTTATTTACAATACAGTACAGAAAGAAGAGTCAGTACGGTAGTTATTTACAGACAGGATGCAGGTAGAGAAGAGTCAGTACGGTAGTTATTTACAGACAGGATGCAGGTAGGGAAGAGTCAGTACTGTAGTTATTTACAGACAGGATGCAGGTAGGGAAGAGTCAATTCATTAGTTATAAACAGACAGGATGCAGGTAGAGAAGAGTCAGTACTGTAGTTATTTACAGACAGGATGCAGGTAGGGAAGAGTCAGTTCATTAGTTATAAACAGACAGGATGCAGGTAGAGAAGAGTCAGTACGGTAGTTATTTACAGACAGGATGCAGGTAGGGAAGAGAGTCAGTACTGTAGTTATTTACAGACAGGATGCAGGTAGGGGAAGAGTCAGTTCATTAGTTATAAACAGACAGGATGCAGGTAGGGAAGAGTCAGTACTGTAGTTATTTACAGACAGGATGCAGGTAGAGAAGAGTCAGTACTGTAGTTATTTACAGACAGGATGCAGGTAGAGAAGAGTCAGTTCGGTAGTTATTTACAGACAGGATGCAGGTAGGGAAGAGTCAGACAGGACTGTAGTTATTTACAATACAGTACAGAAAGAAGAGTCAGTACTGTAGTTATTTACAGACAGGATGCAGGTAGAGAAGAGTCAGTACTGTAGTTATTTATAAACATACAGATGCAGTTATTTACAGACAGGATGCAGGTAGAGAAGAGTCAGTACGGTAGTTATTTACAGACAGGATGCAGGTAGGGAAGAGTCAGTACTGTAGTTATTTACAGACAGGATGCAGGTAGGAAGAGTCAGTTCATTAGTTATAAACAGACAGGATGCAGGTAGAGAAGAGTCAGTACTGTAGTTATTTACAGACAGGATGCAGGTAGGGAAGAGTCAGTTCATTAGTTATAAACAGACAGGATGCAGGTAGAGAAGAGTCAGTTCGGTAGTTATTTACAGTCAGGATGCAGGTAGGGAAGAGTCAGTACTGTAGTTATTTACAGACAGGATGCAGGTAGGGAAGAGTCAGTTCATTAGTTATTTACAGACAGACAGGATGCAGGTAGGGAAGAGTCAGTACTGTAGTTATTTACAGACAGGATGCAGGAGAGAAGAGTCAGTACGGTAGTTATTTACAGACAGGATGCAGGTAGGGAAGAGTCAGTACTGTAGTTATTTACAGACAGGATGCAGGTAGGAAGAGTCAGTTCATTAGTTATAAACAGACAGGATGCAGGTAGGGAAGAGTCAGTACTGTAGTTATTTACAGACAGGATGCAGGTAGGGAAGAGTCAGTTCATTAGTTATAAACAGACAGGATGCAGGTAGAGAAGAGTCAGTACTGTAGTTATTTACAGACAGGATGCAGGTAGGGAAGAGTCAGTTCATTAGTTATAAACAGACAGGATGCAGGTAGAGAAGAGTCAGTACGGTAGTTATTTACAGACAGGATGCAGGTAGGGAAGAGTCAGTACTGTAGTTATTTACAGACCGGATGCAGGTAGAGAAGAGTCAGTTCGGTAGTTATTTACAGACAGGATGCAGGTAGAGAAGAGTCAGTTCGGTAGTTATTTACAGACAGGATGCAGGTAGAGAAGAGTCAGTTCGGTAGTTATTTACAGACAGGATGCAGGTAGAGAAGAGTCAGTTCGGTAGTTATTTACAGACAGGATGCAGGTAGAGAAGAGTCAGTACTGTAGTTATTTACAGACAGGATGCAGGTAGACAAGAGTCAGTACTGTAGTTATTTACAATACAGTACAGAAAGAAGAGTCAGTACTGTAGTTATTTACAGACAGGATGCAGGTAGAGAAGAGTCAGTACTGTAGTTATTTACAATACAGTACAGAAAGAAGAGTCAGTTATTTACAGACAGGATGCAGGTCAGTAGTTATTTACAGACAGGATGCAGGTAGAGAAGAGTCAGTATGGTAGTTATTTACAGACAGGATGCAGGTAGGGAAGAGTCAGTACTGTAGTTATTTACAGACAGGATGCAGGTAGGGAAGAGTCAGTTCATTAGTTATAAACAGACAGGATGCAGGTAGAGAAGAGTCAGTACTGTAGTTATTTACAGACAGGATGCAGGTAGGGAAGAGTCAGTTCATTAGTTATAAACAGACAGGATGCAGGTAGAGAAGAGTCAGTTCGGTAGTTATTTACAGACAGGATGCAGGTAGAGAAAGAGTCAGTTATTTACAAGATGCAGGTAGGGAAGAGTCAGTTGTTTACAATACAGTATTTACTGTAACAGACAGGATGCAGGTAAAGAAGAGTCAACGGTAGTTATTTACAATACAGTATAGAAAGAAGAGAGTCAGTTCGGTAGTTATTTACAGACAGGATGCAGGTAGAGAAGAGTCAGTACGGTAGTTATTTACAGACAGGATGCAGGTAGAGAAGAGTCAGTACTGTAGTTATTTACAGACAGGATGCAGGAAAGACAAGAGTCAGTACTGTAGTTATTTACATACAGTACAGAAAGAAGAGTCAGTACTGTAGTTATTTACAGACAGGATGCAGGTAGAGAAGAGTCAGTACTGTAGTTATTTACAATACAGTACAGAAAGAAGAGTCAGTACGGTAGTTATTTACAGACAGGATGCAGGTAGAGAAGAGTCAGCACGGTAGTTATTTACAGACAGGATGCAGGTAGGGAAGAGTCAGTACTGTAGTTATTTACAGACAGGATGCAGGTAGGGAAGAGTCAATTCATTAGTTATAAACAGACAGGATGCAGGTAGAGAAGAGTCAGTACTGTAGTTATTTACAGACAGGATGCAGGTAGGGAAGAGTCAGTACAGTATAGAAAGAAGAGTCAGTACTGTAGTTATTTACAGACAGGATGCAGGTAGAGAAGAGTCAGTACTGTAGTTATTTACAATACAGTATAGAAAGAAGAGTCACAGTTATTTACAGACAGGATGCAGGTAGAGAAGAGTCAGTACGGTAGTTATTTACAGACAGGATGCAGGTAGAGAAGAGTCAGTACGGTAGTTATTTACAGACAGGATGCAGGTAGGGAAGAGTCAGTACTGTAGTTATTTACAGACAGGATGCAGGTAGGGAAGAGTCAGTTCATTAGTTATAAACAGACAGGATGCAGGTAGAGAAGAGTCAGTACGGTAGTTATTTACAGACAGGATGCAGGTAGGGAAGAGACAGTACTGTAGTTATTTACAGACAGGATGCAGGTAGGGAAGAGTCAGTTCATTAGTTATAAACAGACAGGATGCAGGTAGGGAAGAGTCAGTACTGTAGTTATTTACAGACAGGATGCAGGTAGAGAAGAGTCAGTTCGGTAGTTATTTACAGACAGGATGCAGGTAGAGAAGAGTCAGTTCGGTAGTTATTTACAGACAGGATGCAGGTAGACAAGAGTCAGTACTGTAGTTATTTACAATACAGTACAGAAAGAAGAGTCAGTACTGTAGTTATTTACAGACAGGATGCAGGTAGAGAAGAGTCAGTACTGTAGTTATTTACAATACAGTACAGAAAGAAGGGTCAGTACTGTAGTTATTTACAATACAGTACAGAAAGAAGAGTCAGTACGGTAGTTATTTACAGACAGGATGCAGGTAGAGAAGAGTCAGTACGGTAGTTATTTACAGACAAGATGCAGGTAGGGAAGAGTCAGTACTGTAGTTATTTACAATACAGTATAGAAAGAAGAGTCAGTACGGTAGTTATTTACAGACAGGATGCAGGTTGAGAAGAGTCAGTACGGTAGTTATTTACAGACAAGATGCAGGTAGGGAAGAGTCAGTACTGTAGTTATTTACAATACAGTATAGAAAGAAGAGTCAGTACGGTAGTTATTTACAGACAGGATGCAGGTAGAGAAGAGTCAGTACTGTAGTTATTTACAATACAGTATAGAAAGAAGAGTCAGTACTGTAGTTATTTACAGACAGGATGCAGGTAAAGAAGAGTCAGACAGTTATTTACAATACAGATAGAAAGAAGAGTCAGGTATTTACAGAAGGATGCAGGTAGAGAAGAGTCAGTACGGTAGTTATTTACAGACAGGATGCAGGTAGAGAAGAGTCAGTACTGTAGTTATTTACAGACAGGATGCAGGTAGACAAGAGTCAGAAGTTATTTACAATACAGTACAGAAAGAAGAGTCAGTACTGTAGTTATTTACAGACAGGATGCAGGTAGAGAAGAGTCAGTACTGTAGTTATTTACAATACAGTATAGAAAGAAGAGTCAGTACTGTAGTTATTTACAGACAGGATGCAGGTAAAGAAGAGTCAGTACGGTAGTTATTTACAATACAGTATAGAAAGAAGAGTCAGTTCGGTAGTTATTTACAGACAGGATGCAGGTAGAGAAGAGTCAGTACGGTAGTTATTTACAGACAGGATGCAGGTAGAGAAGAGTCAGTACTGTAGTTATTTACAGACAGGATGCAGGTAGACAAGAGTCAGTACTGTAGTTATTTACAATACAGTACAGAAAGAAGAGTCAGTACTGTAGTTATTTACAGACAGGATGCAGGTAGAGAAGAGTCAGTACTGTAGTTATTTACAATACAGTACAGAAAGAAGAGTCAGTACGGTAGTTATTTACAGACAGGATGCAGGTAGAGAAGAGTCAGTACGGTAGTTATTTACAGACAGGATGCAGGTAGGGAAGAGTCAGTACTGTAGTTATTTACAGACAGGATGCAGGTAGGGAAGAGTCAATTCATTAGTTATAAACAGACAGGATGCAGGTAGAGAAGAGTCAGTACTGTAGTTATTTACAGACAGGATGCAGGTAGGGAAGAGTCAGTTCATTAGTTATAAACAGACAGGATGCAGGTAGAGAAGAGTCAGTACGGTAGTTATTTACAGACAGGATGCAGGTAGGGAAGAGACAGTACTGTAGTTATTTACAGACAGGATGCAGGTAGGGAAGAGTCAGTTCATTAGTTATAAACAGACAGGATGCAGGTAGGGAAGAGTCAGTACTGTAGTTATTTACAGACAGGATGCAGGTAGAGAAGAGTCAGTTCGGTAGTTATTTACAGACAGGATGCAGGTAGAGAAGAGTCAGTTCGGTAGTTATTTACAGACAGGATGCAGGTAGACAAGAGTCAGTACTGTAGTTATTTACAATACAGTACAGAAAGAAGAGTCAGTACTGTAGTTATTTACAGACAGGATGCAGGTAGAGAAGAGTCAGTACTGTAGTTATTTACAATACAGTACAGAAAGAAGAGTCAGTACGGTAGTTATTTACAGACAGGATGCAGGTAGAGAAGAGTCAGTACGGTAGTTATTTACAGACAGGATGCAGGTAGGGAAGAGTCAGTACTGTAGTTATTTACAGACAGGATGCAGGTAGGGAAGAGTCAGTTCATTAGTTATAAACAGACAGGATGCAGGTAGAGAAGAGTCAGTACTGTAGTTATTTACAGACAGGATGCAGGTAGGGAAGAGTCAGTTCATTAGTTATAAACAGACAGGATGCAGGTAGAGAAGAGTCAGTACGGTAGTTATTTACAGTCAGGATGCAGGTAGGGAAGAGTCAGTACTGTAGTTATTTACAGACCGGATGCAGGTAGGGAAGAGTCAGTTCATTAGTTATAAACAGACAGGATGCAGGTAGGGAAGAGTCAGTACTGTAGTTATTTACAGACAGGATGCAGGTAGAGAAGAGTCAGTTCGGTAGTTATTTACAGACAGGATGCAGGTAGAGAAGAGTCAGTTCGGTAGTTATTTACAGACAGGATGCAGGTAGGGAAGAGTCAGTTCATTAGTTATAAACAGACAGGATGCAGGTAGGGAAGAGTCAGTTCGGTAGTTATTTACAGACAGGATGCAGGTAGGGAAGAGTCAGTTCATTAGTTATAAACAGACAGGATGCAGGTAGAGAAGAGTCAGTACTGTAGTTATTTACAGACAGGATGCAGGTAGGGAAGAGTCAGTTCATTAGTTATAAACAGACAGGATGCAGGTAGAGAAGAGTCAGTACGGTAGTTATTTACAGTCAGGATGCAGGTAGGGAAGAGTCAGTACTGTAGTTATTTACAGACCGGATGCAGGTAGGGAAGAGTCAGTTCATTAGTTATAAACAGACAGGATGCAGGTAGGGAAGAGTCAGTACTGTAGTTATTTACAGACAGGATGCAGGTAGAGAAGAGTCAGTTCGGTAGTTATTTACAGACAGGATGCAGGTAGAGAAGAGTCAGTTCGGTAGTTATTTACAGACAGGATGCAGGTAGGGAAGAGTCAGTTCATTAGTTATAAACAGACAGGATGCAGGTAGGGAAGAGTCAGTTCGGTAGTTATTTACAGACAGGATGCAGGTAGAGAAGAGTCAGTTCGGTAGTTATTTACAGACAGGATGCAGGTAGACAAGAGTCAGTACTGTAGTTATTTACAATACAGTACAGAAAGAAGAGTCAGTACTGTAGTTATTTACAGACAGGATGCAGGTAGAGAAGAGTCAGTACTGTAGTTATTTACAATACAGTACAGAAAGAAGAGTCAGTACGGTAGTTATTTACAGACAGGATGCAGGTAGAGAAGAGTCAGTATGGTAGTTATTTACAGACAGGATGCAGGTAGGGAAGAGTCAGTACTGTAGTTATTTACAGACAGGATGCAGGTAGGGAAGAGTCAGTTCATTAGTTATAAACAGACAGGATGCAGGTAGAGAAGAGTCAGTACTGTAGTTATTTACAGACAGGATGCAGGTAGGGAAGAGTCAGTTCATTAGTTATAAACAGACAGGATGCAGGTAGAGAAGAGTCAGTTCGGTAGTTATTTACAGACAGGATGCAGGTAGAGAAGAGTCAGTACTGTAGTTATTTACAATACAGTATAGAAAGAAGAGTCAGTACTGTAGTTATTTACAGACAGGATGCAGGTAAAGAAGAGTCAGTACGGTAGTTATTTACAATACAGTATAGAAAGAAGAGTCAGTTCGGTAGTTATTTACAGACAGGATGCAGGTAGAGAAGAGTCAGTACGGTAGTTATTTACAGACAGGATGCAGGTAGAGAAGAGTCAGTACTGTAGTTATTTACAGACAGGATGCAGGTAGACAAGAGTCAGTACTGTAGTTATTTACAATACAGTACAGAAAGAAGAGTCAGTACTGTAGTTATTTACAGACAGGATGCAGGTAGAGAAGAGTCAGTACTGTAGTTATTTACAATACAGTACAGAAAGAAGAGTCAGTACGGTAGTTATTTACAGACAGGATGCAGGTAGAGAAGAGTCAGTAGTTATTTACAGACAGGATGCAGTAGAAGAGTCAGTACTGTAGTTATTTACAGACAGGATGCAGGTAGGGAAGAGTCAATTCATTAGTTATAAACAGACAGGATGCAGGTAGAGAAGAGTCAGTACTGTAGTTATTTACAGACAGGATGCAGGTAGGGAAGAGTCAGTACTGTAGTTATTTACAGACAGTATAGAAAGAAGAGTCAGTACTGTAGTTATTTACAGACAGGATGCAGGTAAGAAGAGTCAGTACGGTAGTTATTTACAGACAGGATAGTAAAGAAGAGTCAGTACTGTAGTTATTTACAGACAGGATGCAGGTAAAGAAGAGTCAGTACGGTAGTTATTTACAGACAGGATGCAGGTAGAGAAGAGTCAGTACTGTAGTTATTTACAGACAGGATGCAGGTAGACAAGAGTCAGTACTGTAGTTATTTACAATACAGTACAGAAAGAAGAGTCAGTACTGTAGTTATTTACAGACAGGATGCAGGTAGAGAAGAGTCAGTACTGTAGTTATTTACAATACAGTACAGAAAGAAGAGTCAGTACGGTAGTTATTTACAGACAGGATGCAGGTAGAGAAGAGTCAGTACGGTAGTTATTTACAGACAGGATGCAGGTAGGGAAGAGTCAGTACTGTAGTTATTTACAGACAGGATGCAGGTAGGGAAGAGTCAGTTCATTAGTTATAAACAGACAGGATGCAGGTAGAGAAGAGTCAGTACTGTAGTTATTTACAGACAGGATGCAGGTAGGGAAGAGTCAGTTCATTAGTTATAAACAGACAGGATGCAGGTAGAGAAGAGTCAGTACGGTAGTTATTTACAGACAGGATGCAGGTAGGGAAGAGACAGTACTGTAGTTATTTACAGACAGGATGCAGGTAGGGAAGAGTCAGTTCATTAGTTATAAACAGACAGGATGCAGGTAGGGAAGAGTCAGTACTGTAGTTATTTACAGACAGGATGCAGGTAGGGAAGAGACAGTACTGTAGTTATTTACAGACAGGATGCAGGTAGAGAAGAGTCAGTTCGGTAGTTATTTACAGACAGGATGCAGGTAGACAAGAGTCAGTACTGTAGTTATTTACAATACAGTACAGAAAGAAGAGTCAGTACTGTAGTTATTTACAGACAGGATGCAGGTAGAGAAGAGTCAGTACTGTAGTTATTTACAATACAGTACAGAAAGAAGAGTCAGTACGGTAGTTATTTACAGACAGGATGCAGGTAGAGAAGAGTCAGTACGGTAGTTATTTACAGACAGGATGCAGGTAGGAAGAGTCAGTACTGTAGTTATTTACAGACAGGATGCAGGTAGGGAAGAGTCAGTTCATTAGTTATAAACAGACAGGATGCAGGTAGAGAAGAGTCAGTACTGTAGTTATTTACAGACAGGATGCAGGTAGGGAAGAGTCAGTTCATTAGTTATAAACAGACAGGATGCAGGTAGAGAAGAGTCAGTACGGTAGTTATTTACAGTCAGGATGCAGGTAGGGAAGAGTCAGTACTGTAGTTATTTACAGACCGGATGCAGGTAGGGAAGAGTCAGTTCATTAGTTATAAACAGACAGGATGCAGGTAGGGAAGAGTCAGTACTGTAGTTATTTACAGACAGGATGCAGGTAGAGAAGAGTCAGTTCGGTAGTTATTTACAGACAGGATGCAGGTAGAGAAGAGTCAGTACGGTAGTTATTTACAGACAGGATGCAGGTAGAGAAGAGTCAGTTCATTAGTTATAAACAGACAGGATGCAGGTAGGGAAGAGTCAGTAGTTATTTACAGACAGGATAGTAGGAAGAGTCAGTTCATTAGTTATAAACAGACAGGATGCAGGTAGAGAAGAGTCAGTACTGTAGTTATTTACAGACAGGATGCAGGTAGGGAAGAGTCAGTTCATTAGTTATTTAAACAGACAGGATGCAGGTAGAGAAGAGTCAGTACGGTAGTTATTTACAGTCAGGATGCAGGTAGGGAAGAGTCAGTACTGTAGTTATTTACAGACCGGATGCAGGTAGGGAAGAGTCAGTTCATTAGTTATAAACAGACAGGATGCAGGTAGGGAAGAGTCAGTACTGTAGTTATTTACAGACAGGATGCAGGTAGAGAAGAGTCAAGTTATTTACAGACAGGATGCAGGTAGAGAAGAGTCAGTACTGTAGTTATTTACAGACAGGATGCAGGAAAGAAGAGTCAGTACTGTAGTTATTTACAGACAGGATGCAGGTAAAGAAGAGTCAGTACTGTAGTTATTTACAGACAGGATGCAGGTAGAGAAGAGTCAGTACTGTAGTTATTTACAGACAGATAGGTAGAAAGAAGAGTCAGTACTGTAGTTATTTACAGACAGTACAGAAAGAAGAGTCAGTACTGTAGTTATTTACAGACAGGATGCAGGTAGAGAAGAGTCAGTACTGTAGTTATTTACAATACAGTACAGAAAGAAGAGTTATTTAGTTATTTACAGACAGGATGCAGGTAGAGAAGAGTCAGTATGGTAGTTATTTACAGACAGGATGCAGGTAGGGAAGAGTCAGTACTGTAGTTATTTACAGACAGGATGCAGGTAGGGAAGAGTCAGTTCATTAGTTATAAACAGACAGGATGCAGGTAGAGAAGAGTCAGTACTGTAGTTATTTACAGACAGGATGCAGGTAGAGAAGAGTCAGTACTGTAGTTATTTACAGACAGGATGCAGGTAGAGAAGAGTCAGTACTGTAGTTATTTACAGACAGGATGCAGGTAGAGAAGAGTCAGTACTGTAGTTATTTACAATACAGTACAGAAAGAAGAGTCAGAAGACAGGTCAGTACTGTAGTTATTTACAATACAGTACAGAAAGAAGGTCAGTACTGTAGTTATTTACAATACAGGTACAGAAAGAAGAGTCAGTACGGTAGTTATTTACAGACAGGATGCAGGTAGAGAAGAGTCAGTACGGTAGTTATTTACAGACAAGATGCAGGTAGAAGAGTCAGTACTGTAGTTATTTACAATACAGTATGCAGAAAGAAGAGTCAGTACGGTAGTTATTTACAGACAGGATGCAGGTAGAGAAGAGTCAGTACTGTAGTTATTTACAATACAGTATAGAAAGAAGAGTCAGTACGGTAGTTATTTACAGACAGGATGCAGGTAGAGAAGAGTCAGTAGTAGTTATTTACAGACAGTCAGGTAGAAAGAAGAGTCAGTACGGTAGTTATTTACAGACAGGATGCAGGTAGGGAAGAGTCAGTACTGTAGTTATTTACAATACAGTATAGAAAGAAGAGTCAGTACTGTAGTTATTTACA
The DNA here is from genome assembly GCF_034236695.1 of Oncorhynchus nerka. Taxonomy (NCBI): domain Eukaryota; kingdom Metazoa; phylum Chordata; class Actinopteri; order Salmoniformes; family Salmonidae; genus Oncorhynchus; species Oncorhynchus nerka. The sequence goes on along the minus strand of NC_088409.1, from coordinate 10,988,890 downwards.
GACAGGATGCAGGTAAGTTCATTAGAAGAGTCAGTACTGTAGTTATTTACAGACAATACAGTACAGAAAGAAGAGTCAGTACGGTAGTTATTTACAGACAGGATGCAGGTAGAGAAGAGTCAGTACGGTAGTTATTTACAGACAGGATGCAGGTAGGGAAGAGTCAGTACTGTAGTTATTTACAGACAGGATGCAGGTAGAGAAGAGTCAAGAGTCAAGTTCAGTTTAGTTATAAACAGACAGGATGCAAGAAGAGTCAGTACAGTAGTTATTTACAGACAGGATGCAGGTAAGAAGAGTCAGTTATTTACAATACAGTACAGAAAGAAGAGTCAGTACTGTAGTTATTTACAGACAGGATGCAGGTAGAGAAGAGTCAGTACGGTCAGTTATTTACAGACAGGATAGGTAAGAAGAGTCAGTTCGGTAGTTATTTACAGACAGGATGCAGGTAGAGAAGAGTCAGTTCGGTAGTTATTTACAGACAGGATGCAGGTAGGGAAGAGTCAGTACTGTAGTTATTTACAGACAGAGAAGAGTCAGTACTGTAGTTATTTACAATACAGTACAGAAAGAAGAGTCAGTACTGTAGTTATTTTACAGTTAGTTATTTACAATACAGTACAGAAAGAAGGGTCAATACTAGTTAGTTATTTACAGACAGGATGCAGGTAGAGAAGAGTCAGTACGGTAGTTATTTACAGACAGGATGCAGGTAGGGAAGAGTCAGTTATTTACAATACAGTAGTTATTTACAGACAGGATGCAGGTAGAGAAGAGTCAGTTCGGTAGTTATTTACAGACAGGATGCAGGTAGAGAAGAGTCAGTTCGGTAGTTATTTACAGACAGGATGCAGGTAGAGAAGAGTCAGTTCGGTAGTTATTTACAGACAGGATGCAGGTAGAGAAGAGTCAGTTCGGTAGTTATTTACAGACAGGATGCAGGTAGGGAAGAGTCAGTACTGTAGTTATTTACAGACAGGATGTAGAGAAGAGGGAAGAGTCAGGTACAGACAGGATGCAGGTAGGGAAGAGTCAGTGTATTATTTACAGACAGGATGCAGGTAGAGAAGAGTCAGTACGGTAGTTATTTACAGACAGGATGCAGGTAGAGAAGAGTCAGTTCGGTAGTTATTTACAGACAGGATGCAGGTAGAGAAGAGTCAGTTCGGTAGTTATTTACAGACAGGATGCAGGTAGTGAAGAGTCAGTACGGTAGTTATTTACAGTCTGGGGCAGTGTCATGAAGTAATTACCTTCTGAGCAGCCGCTCGCTCCCTCTCGCATCGTGACGGACACCTTGGCCTTTGACCATTGAAACGTGACCCTGTGACCTCCTGACCCTGGGGGTCAGCACACCAACACTCCGAGCCTTGGCACTGGATCTCCTGATACTGGCCGCTGTCATCACAGCTGGGCACATACAGGGCAGAGGGCTCCCTCTCACAACCAGCACCACCGGACTGGGCGCTCTCAAACAGGACCTTGAACAGCTCACCTTTTGAATTCAAATGATTTTAATTTATTTGGGTAAAAAAACAACTAATACAGTAAGATGTACATTGGATCCCCAGTGGACAACACATTTATCTAAACACTTGTTTCCAAAGAGCTCCTCGATGGTAGAAACAAATAGCTTGTAATGATTTTTTAAAAGTCAAGACGAAGTTACAAAACGAACCTAGCTGGGTGCTGTCCTCGGCTGTGGATAAGAGGATGGTTTGGCGTAGGGTGGAGAGGAAGTCTCCGTTTTCCAGAGTGGTGCTGATGAGTTGAACCAGATCTTGGTTGTTTGTCAGACTGGCTTGACTGAAACTCAACGTGCCACTGACACCGACGGCCCCAGTGAAGTTAAACATCCCAGCGTTTCCTAAGAACTTTCCTCCGAACAGGTTCTCCTGGAGTCTCTTGGGGTTGGAGGCTAGAGATAGGGCCTTGAGGGCCATAGCCCCGCTAGGGAACATCCCCTGGATCATCTCAGCCAGGATGTCTCCTAAATCGGATCGCTCGGAAAGGGACTCTCCTAGAGTCCCCAGCAGGAGCTGTTGGAGTTGGGGGCTGCATGGAGACAGGGGGCTTGGGACTGGGTGTGTCTGTGAGTCCTTGGCTGATGGCACCTGACCTGAGGGGCTGGAGAAGAGCCTGGAGAGGGCCTGGCGACGCTCAGAGGTACAGTCCTTCACTCCAGCACCTGGGTTCAGTAGAGGGAAAATGGCATGTTTCTATGAATTTTCTGTAGGCCTAAAATATTGACTGTTGTTTTTTTAATGGCTTCTATGTACAGCATGATAAATGAATTTCTCCCTGTGGGATTATAAAGTTAACTGAAATGAAAATACAAAACAACGCAGATAAGCTTTCATTCAGTAAGCGATTATTGAGGTGTGCTCTCTGTCTGCACAGTCAATGGTATTGTACTGTTGGTTTGGAACACCTAAATGGTCAAAGCATTATAACCAACAACACTGTTACTTAGTTACCACAGTCAGGGTGTCCTCCATGTTGTCGTGTCCCAAAGATCTCCTTCCCTGTGGGGTCGACACACCAGCACTGCCCACCCGCCTGGCACTGGGTTGGCACGTAACCCCCGTCGGAAGCACAGGACGCCACAAACACATTGCCAGCTTGGGTACCAGCGGATCGCTCGCTCTCACAAGGGCTGGGGCCTACAGGACAGATAGAGGGAGAGAGGGAAAATTAAATACTGGAAATATAATGGGAACCAGAGGAGGCTGGTTACGGGAGGACAGCTTCTAATGATAGCAGGAATAAAGGGAATGGTATCAAACACATTGAAAGCGCGTGTTTAATGTGTTTGATTCCAGTCTAGTTATTCGCTATGAACCCGTCTTACAAATGAATGTGCCACCAGCCACCACTGATAGAAACGATGCCAGATTGATGAAACTAACGTACATCTGAACCTGCCAGTCATCGCCAGCTGGATGGCCAGGAATCTCCTCTGTAGGATACGGTACATGTTGGTCTGGGAGAAGGAGCGGCCTGGTTCCAGACCTGAGAAGGCTGTGTCGTACACCTCATCTAGCAGCAGCTCCACACCTGAACACAGGGAAACAAGGATTTTACTAACACACTCTGTTTAATAGTGACACGTCTTGCTCTTCATTGTAATCAGAGGGCTGATATAAATACTATGCTGCCAGTCTCTCTTGGCTAAGAGTTGAGGAGAGACTGACTGCATCACTTTAAAAAACAAACATTTTTATGAGAAACAATGTGTTGAAAATCCCAAATTGTTTGCATAGTCAACTTAGACACAGCTCTGACACAAATACTTTCCCCACCAGACATGCCACCAGGGCTCTTTTCTAAGTCCCCAAATCCAGAACAAGTTCAAGAAAGCGTACAGTATTATATAGAGCCATGGATTGCATCCCTTCCATCTCATGTTGCTCAAATAAACAGCAAACTTGGTTTCAAAAAACAGATAAAGCAACACCTCACAACACCTCTCCTCTATTAGACCTAGATATGGTGTGTGTATCCACTGATACGTGACATTTTAAATGTATGTAGTTCTGTCCTTGAGCTGTTGTCAGTTAATGTTCTATATGATGTCATGTTTCATGTTCTGTGTTGGACCCCAGGAAGAGTAGCTGCTGCTTTCTCAACAGCTAAATGCTGATCCTAATAAAATAATATACCAAAATGTTACCGTTACTTAAAAATATCTTGATGAAAATCCAGTTCAGAGTTATTGTAAATCATGGTTCCTGTGTGTGTGTGTGTGTGTGTGTGTCACCTGTTGATGTAGCATCTATCTCACCTGTGCTGGGGAGCTCCCTGCCTCTGCTGTCAGCACAGAAACAGTAACTGGACACCTCTGGGAACATCTGTCTGAAGCTGCTGAACGTCTGGAATACTTTAGGGAACCTGTGGAAGATATCACACCTCTTCTCACTTCACTCTGTCTAAAATAGGCTAAGAGAAGAGTACAATACATGACCGTACTCTGTAATACTAATTATAATACTACAATACTAATTATACTAATTATAATACTACAATACTAATTATAATACTACAATACTAATTATAATACTACAATACTAATTATAATACTATAATACTATAATATACAGTACATGTAGATGAAAGTAATTCAAGTTATCTGGGAGGAACTCATTAAAGTTGTAAAGAGTTCGCTCTTCCACAAAGATGGACAGTATTTCATTAACTTACAACATTGATCCACATACAATAACTCTCTTCAAGAGCGCCTGCCTTGATGGTTAAAGGAAGACCCAAAATAAACATTTCATGTACTAAGTCGACACCATCCTCCTTTTATTTGTGTTGCCAATATAAAAAGGAATCTCTTCCTTTACGTTTTTGATCTTGGGAGTCATTTGAGAAATGTCTGCTGGCTGTTTGGCAGTTAAGACCAGTTCCTGAGTGGTTTTAGAGAACCAGGAACAACTTGACTCTTGACCCCTTGGCTGTACTTGGCTGGAGCCTGGAGTGATAACAGAGACAGTCTTGTCCAGGCTGGGGGTCAATCATGCAAAGAGTTCACTGCACAAGCCCGGGTACACACAGTAAGTAGGGAATATAATGCAATTTGTTGCCAAGAGACGGATGTCAAAACATCCGCTAGCCACAAATAGACACAAGACCAAAATGATTATTACAAAATTATAATTCAAGGTCTGAAAGTAGACATTTTTGTGTAGGCTACAGTGGTTTGGGTTGGAATCTTTGCAGCTGCGCTAACTAAGAAGGACTGAACACCCTCCACATGAAGGAGAGGAACGTCATACTCCTCCATGAGATTTACAACGTGTCAACTATTTGTCCAAACCCACATTCCAGATGAAATGTTTACATATTGGTGGATCATCTGAAACATCTGGAATGATTACATTGTTTACTTTAGACACTGTGAAACATTTGTAATGAATGAGGGGAGGCAGGTAGCCTAGTGGTTAGAGGAGGCAGGTAGCCTAGTGGTTAGAGGAGGCAGGTAGCCTAGTGGTTAGAGGAGGCAGGTAGCCTAGTGGTTAGAGTGGCAGGTAGCCTAGTGGTTAGAGGTGGCAGGTAGCCTAGTGGTTAGAGGAGGCAGGTAGCCTAGTGGTTAGAGGAGGCAGGTAGCCTAGTGGTTAGAGGAGGCAGGTAGCCTAGTGGTTAGAGAGGCAGGTAGCCAGGTAGAGGTGGCAGGTAGCCTAGTGGTTAGAGGAGGCAGGTAGCCTAGTGGTTAGAGGAGGCAGGTAGCCTAGTGGTTAGAGGAGGCAGGTAGCCTAGTGGTTAGAGGAGGCAGGTAGCCTAGTGGTTAGAGGAGGCAGGTAGCCTAGTGGTTAGAGGAGGCAGGTAGCCTAGTGGTTAGAGGAGGCAGGTAGCCTAGTGGTTAGAGGAGGCAGGTAGCCTAGTGGTTAGAGGAGGCAGGTAGCCTAGTGGTTAGAGGAGGCAGGTAGCCTAGTGGTTAGAGGAGGCAGGTAGCCTAGTGGTTAGAGGAGGCAGGTAGCCTAGTGGTTAGAGGAGGCAGGTAGCCTAGTGGTTAGAGTGGCAGGTAGCCTAGTGGTTAGAGGAGGCAGGTAGCCTAGTGGTTAGAGTGGCAGGTAGCCTAGTGGTTAGAGTGGCAGGTAGCCTAGTGGTTAGAGGAGGCAGGTAGCCTAGTGGTTAGAGTGGCAGGTAGCCTAGTGGTTAGAGTGGCAGGTAGCCTAGTGGTTAGAGGAGGCAGGTAGCCTAGTGGTTAGAGGAGGCAGGTAGCCTAGTGGTTAGAGGAGGCAGGTCTAGTGGTTAGTTCTGAGCTGACAAGGTAAACCTCTGTTGTTCTGTCCCTGAACAGTTAGCCCACTGTTCCTAGGCCGTCATTGAAATTAAGAATTTATTCTGAACTGACTTGCCTCGTTAAATAAAGGTAAAATAAAATAAAAATGTGTGAATTCTGAAAATTGCAATAAGTTCCCAGGAGACCAAGCGTCTCCATTCCTCATAACATGTTCCAATCACCATACACAATAATAGGATCCTATCAGGTCAGAAATGTAGAGCGAGGAGGGAAAGATAAAGTTCATTTGGGCTCTCAGTTCTCCTGTCAGCGCATCAGTGTCCACGGGTCTAAGCATTACGCTGCCATCTAGAGGCAGAAACGATAAAAAGCTTTGTACAAAACCTGTCTCACTCACACACAGGATCCCAATGCACAGCCAGGTCAAAGCAAAGCCCCAGCAGTGTGTTTGTGTGAGTGAGTGATAGATGAGATTCCAACGGTCCAACAGTGAATGTCAGCGTCCCAAATGGTACATTATTCCCCTGATATAGTGCACTACTTTTGACAAGAGCCCTATGGACTCGGGTCAAAAGTAGTGCACTACACATACGGAATAGGGTGTCATTTGGGGCGCAAACTTAGAGTGCATATCTTTCCCTTCCAGGCACTCACCTGTTGAACGTGTGCAGCAGGTCCAAGACCATCCTGTCAGTGGTGTTGACAAACTTGCACTGCACGGACAGGAAGGAGCCGTCGGCCGAGCACTGAGGGGGAGAGCGCTCCCCGACGCCGTGGAGGAGACGCCTCGACCTCACCTCACAGCTGCCTGGGCCTGAGGGAAAAGGTCAAAGGTTGTTCTGATCAGCTCTAGTCATTTATATATTACTGTGCTGTGTGGCTAAGTTGGTAGAGCATGGCACTTGCAACGTCAGGATTTGTGGGTTCGATTCCCGCTGGGGGGGTCACCCATTAGAAAATGGATGCACATAATACTGTCGGTGGTAAATGACATATCAATACACAACACAAGTCATCCTGCTCCTAACTAACTCACACTGAGAGGGCTTTCCGTTCTGCCGGGTCCCGTAGAGCTCCATGCCTTCCAGGTCTACACACCAGCACTGTCCCCGGGCGCTGTCACACTGCACCGCCTGGTACTCCCCAGAGGCCTGGCACTGGGGCACCAGGGGGGCATCGCCACTCAGCAGGGCCTGCTGTCTGTGGAGCTGGCAGGACGTCAGACCTGTGGGAGGAGGAGGAGGAAGAGGAGAGGAGGAGGAAGAGGAGGAAAAGGAGGAGGAGGAAGAGGTCAATGATGATAGACAGCATTTACTTAGTGCATCTCAAAAGGTCTTCCAGTGTTCAACATGAGCCTGGCTCGGGTTCCCAGGGGGAATTCATCCCATCCGGCACCAATGTGGTTTCACTGTTAAAACAGATATTTTGGAAGAGGGGCGTTCTGCTCACAGTACACAGCTGATCCGTTCTGTCTGGATCCAGAGATCTCAGCTCCCTCTGCGTTCACACACCAGCACTCACCACCAGCACCGCTGCACTGGACGTGTCTGGAGCACACAACAGTTAGGAGAGAGCAGGGAACAGCGGCACGCTTCCCAAATGGCACCCTATTCCCGGCATAGTGCACTACGTTTGACCGGAGCCTTAGGCAAGTAGTGCACTACATAGGGATTGGGAATAGGGTGCCATTTGGGACATATTCAGGGAAATTGCTTCTTTACCGTCCTGGCTAGCTTTACTGTCCTGGCGAGCTTACCGTCCTGGCTAGCTTTACTGTCCTGGCGAGCTTACCGTCCTGGCTAGCTTTACTGTCCTGGCGAGCTTACCATCCTGGCTAGCTTTACCCGTCCTGGCTAGCTTTACCCGTCCTGGCTAGCTTTTACCATCCTGGCTAGCTTTTACCATCCTGGCTAGCTTTACCCATCCTGGCTAGCTTTTACTGTCCTGGCTAGCTCTACCCATCCTGGCTAGCTTTACCCATCCTGGCTAGCTTCACCCATCCTGGCTAGCTTTTACTGTCCTGGCTAGCTCTACCCATCCTGGCTAGATTTACCCATCCTGGCTAGCTTTACCCATCCTGGATAGCTTTTACCGTCCTGGATAGCTCTACCCATCCTGGCTAGCTCTACCCATCCTGGCTAGCTTTACCCATCCTGGCTAGCTCTACCCATCCTGGCTAGCTCTACCCATCCTGGCTAGCTCTACCCATCCTGGCTAGCTTTTACCGTCCTGGCTAGCTCTACCCATCCTGGCTAGCTTTACTCATCCTGGCTAGCTTTACCGTCCTGGCTAGCTCTACCCATCCTGGCTAGCTCTACCCATCCTGGCTAGCTTTACTCATCCTGGCTAGCTTTACCGTCCTGGCTAGCTCTACCCATCCTGGCTAGCTGTACCGTCCAGGCTAGCTTTATCCGTCCTGGCTAGCTTGTGTCATATACAGCACTGTCAGGTATACCTGAATCGCCCGTCCTCTGAGCACTGGGGGACATGGTCTTGTTGCCGGGCAGAACTACCACCACGTAGAGACTCACACTGACTCAGGGTCTCAGATTCCAGTTGATATTCTGAAAACAGCAGCAAATACAATTTAGTTGTTCAAAACTGTGTCCATTTCTTTGTGGGGAATTTAAAGATGTTGTATTGGGCTTACAGGCATATGGCTCATACACACAGGAAACATAAACACAACCTAAATGACAGTATAATAAATACACTACATCCTCAAAAGTGTGTGGACACCTGCACGTCCAAAACCTCATTCCAAAATCAAGGACATTAATATGGAGTTGGTCTCCCCCTTTGCTGCTATAACCGCCTCCTGTCTTCTGGGAAGTCTTTCCACTAGATGTTGGAACATTGCTGCGGGGGCTTGCTTCCATTCAGCCACAAGAGCATTAGTGAGGTTGGGCACTGACATTGGGCGATTTGGCCTGGCTCGCAGTCGGCTTTCCAATTCATCCCAAAGGTGTTTGATGGGGTCAGGAACCTGTGCAGGCCAGTCAAGTTCTTCCACACTGAACTCGACAAACCATTTCTATAGGGACCTCGCTTTGTGCACTGATGGCATTGTCATGCTGAAAAACAGGAAAGTGCTTTCCCTAAACTGTTGCCACAAAGTTGGAAACACAGTATCGTGTAGAATGTCATTGTTTTCTGTAGCGTTAAGCTTTCCCCTCACTGAACCATGAAAAACAGCCCCAGACCATTATTCATTTCCCACCAAACTTTACAGTTGACACTATGCTTTGGGGTAGGTAGTGCCAAACCCAGATTCGTCCGTTGGACTGCCAGATAGTGAAGTGTGATTCATCACTCCAGAGAACGTGTTTCCACTGCTCCAGAGGGTGAAGCGTGATTCATCACTCCAGAGAACGTGTTTCCACTGCTCCAGAGGGTGAAGCGTGATTCATCACTCCAGAGAACGTGTTTCCACTGCTCCAGAGGGTGAAGCGTGATTCATCACTGCTCAGCCATGAAAACACATTTCCCGAAGCTCCCGACGAACAGTAATTGTGCGGACGTTGCTTTCAGAGGCAGTTTGGGACTCGGTAGCGAGTGTGGCAACTGAGGACACAATTTTTTGTGCTTCAGCACTTGGCTGTCCCGTTCTGTGAGCTTGTGTGGCCTACCACTTTGCGTCTGAGCCGTTGTTGCTCCTAGACGTTTTCACTTCACAATAAAAGCACTTACAGTTGACCGGGGCTGCTCTAGCAGGGCAGAAATTATTCAAACTGACTTGTTGGAAAGGTGGCATCCTATGACGGTGCCACGTTGAAGTCACTGAGTTCATCCGTAAGTCCATTCTACTGTCAATGTTTGTCTATGGAGATTGCATGGCGGTGTGCTCGATTTTATACAGGGTGAAATAACCAAATCCACTAATTTGAAGGGGTGTCTACATAGTTTGGAATATATAGTGGATATACAAAATACAAAATGATAAACATATAAAAAGCATAATAAAGAAATAAGAGGTTTAAATTACAGCTGAAAATAACTTTGAAATATTCAAAAACCCAAGATAAACTAAGAGCCCTAAGGTGTTACCTGAAATCTTCCCCTGAGACAGACAGAGGTAACACAGCAGCATGGAGGAGATCTGAACCAGGCTCATCATCTTCCTCAGTCAGTCTGCCCGTTGAACTGTGAGGAGACTGGGACTAAACCTCTGGATTTATACCATCAGTGTTAACTGCAATGTCATCCTCCCCTAGGTAGTCACCGCACTCAGGATGGAGTGTGTGACACACGTGGTCCTCACTCGCCAAACATGGAACACTCGTGTGTGTTTGGAACAATGGAAGTTCTGGAACATTCTAGTGGGAGCAGCCAAGCCTGAGACTCAGAGAGCCATCAGAAGGGAGGAGTTGGTCATGCAAGACTTGACCTGGGATGCAGTAGAAACCTCGAAACCAAATCGGAAGAAAACGGACAGAAACGTCAAGCGGGACTATCTGATTTTGTCCAATAAGAAACTGTTGTTTACGTTGCAAAACATTTTTCTACGGTTTACACTAACAAATACGACCCAGGTGAACATGACTTGCACCTTCGGGATGATGCTCTTTCAAGAGCCAACGGACGACAGGTTTCTGAAGTCAAATGTCATAAAACATGGAAAACAAGGCCAGCAACAGACAACACAAATTAACATTTGAATGTGTAACAGTTTAGCACACAACTTTGTAATGTAATCATTTAAAATAATAAGCGTAAGACGAGATATTAAATATCCAGAATATCTTTTTTTTTTTAATGGCATTGTACATGTAGTAAATCACAAAGAACAGGTCTTAAATAAACTCTTAATGTACAGCTGGTATATGTCAATAAAAATCTACTTTGTTTTCTCCCCTACCGACTGGTTCTAAAACACTTTATATACAGGTTAATAGAAACGCTAAATAAACACAGTCATTTTTCTTCAAGTATATTTTATCCTCCTATGCATTTCTATAGATGTTTCCTCATCTTTACAGTTAGAAAAACTGTACATAAAATGACCCAAAAAACAGCAATCAACACATTGCTTTTTTTTAATACGCATTTTACATCCAGCTGGCAATTTAGCTTACTGTGGTACAAGTCAAACGTGTCCCCTTAGCCCGAAGACATTGTGGTGTTATGTGACGTAGCAGCCATACCGGGCCGTACTGAAAGCATCAAAAACCCCACAGACAGAGGCTACGTCCCCAAATGGCACCCTATTCCCTACACAGTGCGCTACTTTTTGAACAGGCTCCATAGGGCTCAGGGTCAAAAGTAGTGCACTACATAGGGAATAGGGTGCCATTTTGGGACATACACACAGAGACAAACGTGCCACAGATGTCCCGTGATATCAAGGCCATTTCTGTGGTTGTCATGGAGATATCCTGAAGACACACAGTCGTATGTCTGTCTGTGGATTGGGTATATTATATACACCAGTCAAATATATATATATATATCTTTTCCCATGTTAACATTGTAAACTTGGTGGGTCATACCTTCAGACTTGGCACATAAAGAGAATGAAAGTTAACGATTGTAAAAGGTGGCAATAGATTCCTGAAATGAAATCAGAACGCAGTCGCTAAATGACTGATGTTAGCACGGGGTTTTTAACAAATCATCTCACCCTAGTGTGAACTTGAGGGGGAACTCGAATTTTTAAAACATGTCAAACAAGTTTCAGACCATGTTTCCAAAACAGAACAGATTTCTGGCAGGTTAAAGCTCACTACAATATCATCTAACATCCACCTCGGTGATTTAGTTTCTGCATGAACTCACATCACACAAGCAAGGCTTCCACAGCTCTGCTCCTACTGAGGCAAGAGAGTGATGGGTCGTTTCCCAAATGGCCCCCCTATATTCCCTACATACTGTAGTTTACTACGGTCTAAAGTAGTGCACTATAAACGGAATAGGGTTCTATTTGGGACGGACCCATGACGAGGTGATCTCATAGCATTTTAATAATCTAATTGAATTAAATTGAATTTCAGCTATATCATAGAATGCGTGCGAACAGATTTAATGTACGTGGACAAACCCTCATTTCCTGGTTATGAAAACGTTGTGGACACTTCATAACAGGGAGTCTTAGTTAAAACAACAAACGTCCCGGGCCCTACAAACTAACACTGTGTTAAACTGGTACTTTTCATCCACAAGTCCCATTTCGTCAACTCAATACTTGTCAGTTACTCCAACTCAAAACACCCTTCTTTCCAATACCAAGAGTCCACTGGACTCAACTCTTTCCTGTTGGTCTCTATACATCCATTCATCCCCCTTGTATTGAGCCAACTGAAGCTTCACTCCCACAGTCTGTCTAGGAGGAGAAGGTATGCTCAGTTTGACAGTTTATGGACCACAGCAGACGGTGTGCTTCGGTGCCAGAGAGAGAGAACGGGGTTCACCCTGGGTTTGGATAGGACTCTCCTCTGTGAAGTGTTGTGATGACACCAGATGCCTGGTGCTGTTGCCATGCTAACCCAGGCCAGACACGGGCCAGATTCTACCTAGGTCAGGCCAACCCAAACTCACACAGAACACAGGGTGCTCATCTGTTGCACCTTGCTCAGGTCTGTGAGGAGCTGCTTGATGCGGTGTTTGAGCTGAGGCAGTCTGGCCAGGGGGTCCGGAGGCTCCAACTCCCCAGTGAAGTCCAGCCAGCTCTCCAACACTGAGGGACGCAGAGAGAGACACGGTTAGGATCTAATAAGGTAAGAACGAGTTCCTCCTTCAATTACAATCGGGTCATTACCTCCCACTGCTTTGGTATTATTAGTGTAAAGGATAGGACAGTGTAGTATTAGTGTATAGGATAGGACAGTGTAGTATTAGTGTATAGGATAGGACAGTATTATTAGTGTATAGGATAGGACAGTGTAGTATTAGTGTATAGGATAGGACAGTATTATTAGTGTATAGGATAGGACAGTGTATTATTAGTGTATAGGATAGGACAGTATTATTAGTGTATAGGGTAGGACAGTAGTATTAGTGTATAGGATAGGACAGTGTAGTATTAGTGTATAGGATAGGACAGTGTAGTATTAGTGTATAGGATAGGACAGTATTATTAGTGTATAGGATAGGACAGTGTAGTATTAGTGTATAGGATAGGACAGTATTATTAGTGTATAGGATAGGACAGTATTATTAGTGTATAGGATAGGACAGTGTATTATTAGTGTATAGGATAGGACAGTATTATTAGTGTATAGGGTAGGACAGTATTATTAGTGTATAGGATAGGACAGTGTAGTATTAGTGTATAGGATAGGACAGTGTAGTATTAGTGTATAGGATAGGACAGTATTATTAGTGTATAGGGTAGGACAGTATTATTAGTGTATAGGATAGGACAGTATTATTAGTGTATAGGATAGGACAGTATTATTAGTGTATAGGATAGGACAGTGTTATTAGTGTATAGGATAGGACAGTATTATTAGTGTATAGGATAGGACAGTGTAGTATTAGTGTATAGGATATGACAGTATTATTAGTGTATAGGATAGGACAGTGTAGTATTAGTGTATAGGATAGGACAGTATTATTAGTGTATAGGGTAGGACAGTGTGGTATTAGTGTATAGGATAGGACAGTGTAGTATTAGTTTATAGGATAGGACAGTATTATTAGTGTATAGGATAGGACAGTGTTTTATTAGTGTATAGGATAGGACAGTATTATTAGTGTATAGGATAGGACAGTATTATTAGTGTATAGGATAGGACAGTATTATTAGTGTATAGGATAGGACAGTATTATTAGTGTATAGGATAGGACAGTGTATTATTAGTGTATAGGATAGGACAGTGTTATTCGTGTATAGGATAGGACAGTATTATTAGTGTATAGGATAGGACAGTATTATTAGTGTATAGGATAGGACAGTATTATTAGTTTATAGGATAGGACAGTATTATTATTCCCCTCCCGGGGAAGGACTGCCCGTTCCATGATCTCGCCATCACGGTTGACAACTCCATTGTGTCCTCGTCCCAGAGCGCTAAGAACCTTGGCGTGATCCTGGACAACACCCTGTCGTTCTCAAATAACATCAAGGCGGTGGCCCGTTCCTGTAGGTTCATGCTCTACAACATCCGCAGAGTACGACCCTGCCTCACACAGGAAGCGGCGCAGGTCCTAATCCAGGCACTTGTCATCTCCCGTCTGGATTACTGCAACTCGCTGTTGGCTGGGCTCCCTGCCTGTGCCATTAAACCCCTACAACTCATCCAGAACGCCGCAGCCCGTCTGGTGTTCAACCTTCCCAAGTTCTCTCACGTCACCCCGCTCCTCCGCTCTCTCCACTGGCTTCCAGTTGAAGTCGCATCCGCTACAAGACCATGGTGCTTGCCTACGGAGCTGTGAGGGGAACGGCACCTCAGTACCTCCAGGCTCTGATCAGGCCCTACACCCAAACAAGGGCACTGCGTTCATCCACCTCTGGCCTGCTCGCCTCCCTACCACTGAGGAAGTACAGTTCCCGCTCAGCCCAGTCAAAACTGTTCGCTGCTCTGGCCCCCAATGGTGGAACAAACTCCCTCACGACGCCAGGACAGCGGAGTCAATCACCACCTTCCGGAGACACCTGAAACCCCACCTCTTTAAGGAATACCTAGGATAGGATAAAGTAATCCTTCCCCCCTTAAAAGACCTAGATGCACTATTGTAAAGTGGCTGTTCCACTGGATGTCATAAGGTGAAAGCACCAATTTGTAAGTCGCTCTGGATAAGAGCGTCTGCTAAATGACTTAAATGTAAATGTATAGGATAGGACAGTGTTATTAGTGTATAGGATAGGACAGTATTATTAGTGTATAGGATAGGACAGTGTTATTAGTTTATAGGATAGGACAGTATTATTAGTGTATAGGATAGGACAGTGTTATTAGTTTATAGGATAGGACAGTATTATTAGTGTATAGGATAGGACAGTATTATTAGTGTATAGGATAGGACAGTATTATTAGTGTATAGGATAGGACAGTATTATTAGTTTATAGGATATGACAGTATTATTAGTGTATAGGATAGGACAGTGTTATTAGTTTATAGGATAGGACAGTATTATTAGTGTATAGGATAGGACAGTGTATTATTAGTGTATAGGATAGGACCGTGTAGTATTAGTGTATAGGATAGGACAGTGTAGTATTAGTGTATAGGATAGGACAGTGTAGTATTAGTGTATAGGATAGGACAGTGTTATTAGTGTATAGGATAGGACAGTATTATTAGTGTATAGGATAGGACAGTGTTATTCGTGTATAGGATATGACAGTGTTATTCGTGTATAGGATAGGACAGTGTTATTCGTGTATAGGATAGGACAGTATTATTAGTGTATAGGATAGGACAGTATTATTAGTGTATAGGATAGGACAGTGTTATTAGTGTATAGGATAGGACAGTGTTATTAGTGTATAGGATAGGACAGTATTATTAGTGTATAGGACAGTATTATTAGTTTATAGGATAGGACAGTATTATTAGTTTATAGGATAGGACAGTATTATTAGTGTATAGGATAGGACAGTATTATTAGTGTATAGGATAGGACAGTATTATTAGTGTATAGGATAGGACAGTATTATTAGTGTATAGGATAGGACAGTATTATTAGTGTATAGGATAGGACAGTGTTATTAGTTTATAGGATATGACAGTATTATTAGTGTATAGGATAGGACAGTGTATTATTAGTGTATAGGATAGGACCGTGTAGTATTAGTGTATAGGATATGACAGTGTAGTATTAGTGTATAGGATAGGACAGTGTAGTATTAGTGTATAGGATAGGACAGTGTTATTAGTGTATAGGATAGGACAGTATTATTAGTGTATAGGATAGGACAGTGTTATTCGTGTATAGGATAGGACAGTGTTATTCGTGTATAGGATAGGACAGTGTTATTCGTGTATAGGATAGGACAGTATTATTAGTGTATAGGATAGGACAGTGTATTATTAGTTTATTGATAGGACAGTGTATTATTAGTGTATAGGATAGGACCGTGTAGTATTAGTGTATAGGATAGGACAGTGTAGTATTAGTTTATAGGACAGTGTTATTAGTGTATAGGATAGGACAGTGTATTATTAGTTTATTGATAGGACAGTGTATTAGTTTATAGGATAGGACAGTATTATTAGTGGATAGGACAGTGTAGTATTAGTCTATAGGATAGGACAGTGTATTAGTGTATAGGATAGGACAGTGTAGTATTAGTTTATAGGATAGGACAGTGTAGTATTAGTTTATAGGATAGGACAGTGTAGTATTAGTTTATAGGATAGGACAGTGTAGTATTAGTGTATAGGATATGACAGTGTATTATTAGTCTGTAGGATAGGACAGTGTATAGGATAGGACAGTATTATTTGTTTATAGGATAGGACAGTGTATTAGTTTATTGATAGGACAGTGTTATTAGTTGTGTATAGGACAGGACAGAGTTATTAGTTGTGTATAGGATAGGACAGTTATTAGTTTATATGATAGGACAGTTATTAGTTTATAGGATAGGACAGTTATTAGTTTATAGGATAGGACAGTGTATTAGTTTATTGATAGGACAGTGTATTAGTGTATATGATAGGACAGTGTATTAGTTTATTGATAGGACAGTGTATTAGTGTATATGATAGGACAGTGTATTATTAGTCTGTAGGATATGACAGTATTATTAGTGTATGGAATAGGACAGTGTATTAGTAGTGTATAGGATAGGACAGTATTATTAGTGTATAGGATAGGACAGTATTATTAGTGTATAGGATAGGACAGTGTATATTAGTGTATAGGATATGACAGTATTATTAGTGTATAGGATAGGACAGTGTATTTAGTGGACCACCCCATTTACCATCAAGCTCCTTCTCTAGACCACCCAGACCACCCCATTTACCATCAAGCTCCTTCTCTAAACCACCCAGACCACCCCATTTACCATCAAGCTCCTTCTCTAGACCACCCAGACCACCCCATTTACCATCAAGCTCCTTCTCTAGACCACCCCATTTACCATCAAGCTCCTTCTCTAGACCATCCCATTTACCATCAAGCTCCTTCTCTAGACCATCCCATTTACCATCAAGCTCCTTCTCTAGACCATCCCATTTACCATCAAGCTCCTTCTCTAGACCACCCAGACCATCCCATTTACCATCAAGCTCCTTCTCTAGACCATCCCATTTACCATCAAGCTCCTTCTCTAGACCACCCAGACCATTCCATTTACCATCAAGCTCCTTCTCTATGAGGTCCATCCTGCCTGCCACCTGGTTCTGAACATCTTCTATGTGAGT
Source organism: Oncorhynchus nerka (assembly GCF_034236695.1). Classification (NCBI taxonomy): domain Eukaryota; kingdom Metazoa; phylum Chordata; class Actinopteri; order Salmoniformes; family Salmonidae; genus Oncorhynchus; species Oncorhynchus nerka. The sequence continues at coordinate 10,971,828 of NC_088409.1, read as the reverse complement.
GAGGAGGTTCATCTGCCACTGGAGACAGTTCCTGGCATGTTCCACTGAGTCTGGTCCCCTCTCATTCAGACAGCCAGGCACAGCCAACACTGAGTCTGGTCCCCTCTCATTCAGACAGCCAGGCACAGCCAGGGAGCCAGGCACAGCCAGGGCAGTTGTCTTCTGTTGACAACACACAGCATTAACTCAACCACAAAAATCTAATCAAAATTGATCAACACATTTTACAGTTAATTCTTTTTAGATGAAAGCCGATTGCCTAGTGGTTAGTGAGGCGAGACAGCAACCAGAGGGTTGCCAGTTCGAACCCCGGGTCTGACAGGAAAAATCTGTCCCGGAAGTGAGCTGGCAACTCGGAGGGGTAAAATGTATCAAACCCTAGATACCACACAACAGTCCCCTGTTCCTACCTCTCCATGTAGTGTATTGTCTTTATGAGAGGTTGGGATAAACAGTCCCCTGTTCCTACCTCTCCATGTAGTGTATTGTCTTTATGAGAGGTTGGGATAAACAGTCCTCTGTTCCTACCTCTCCATGTAGTGTATTGTCTTTAGGAGAGGTTGGGATAAACAGTCCCCTGTTCCTACCTCTCCATGTAGTGTATTGTCTTTAGGAGAGGTTGGGATAAACAGTCCCCTGTTCCTACCTCTCCATGTAGTGTATTGTCTTTATGAGAGGTTGGGATAAACAGTCCCCTGTTCCTACCTCTCCATGTAGTGTATTGTCTTTAGGAGAGGTTGAGATAAACAGTCCCCTGTTCCTACCTCTCCATGTAGTGTATTGTCTTTAGGAGAGGTTGAGATACAGTCTCCTGTTCCTACCTCTCCATGTAGTGTATTGTCTTTATGAGAGGTTGAGATAAACAGTCCCACCTCTCCATGTAGTGTATTGTCTTTATGAGAGGTTGAGATAAACAGTCCCCTGTTCCTACCTCTCCATGTAGTGTATTGTCTTTATGAGAGGTTGGGATAAACAGTCCCCTGTTCCTACCTCTCCATGTAGTGTATTGTCTTTATGAGAGGTTGGGATAAACAGTCCCCTGTTCCTACCTCTCCATGTAGTGTATTGTCTTTAGGAGAGGTTGGGATAAACAGTCCCCTGTTCCTACCTCTCCATGTAGTGTATTGTCTTTAGGAGAGGTTGGGATAAACAGTCCCCTGTTCCTACCTCTCCATGTAGTGTATTGTCTTTAGGTTGGGATAAACAGTCCCCTGTTCCTACCTCTCCATGTAGTGTATTGTCTTTATAGGAGAGGACCTCCTCTCCAGGTTGGGATAAACAGTCCCCTGTTCCTACCTCCATGTAGTGTATTGTCCAGTCCCCTGTTCCTACCTCTCCAGTGTATTGTCTTTATGAGAGGTTGGGATAAACAGTCCCCTGTTCCTACCTCTCCATGTAGTGTATTGTCTTTATGAGAGGTTGGGATAAACAGTCCCCTGTTCCTACCTCTCCATGTAGTGTATTGTCTTTAGGAGAGGTTGGGATAAACAGTCCCCTGTTCCTACCTCT